>NC_090321.1:261812807-262162807 GCF_040869045.1 Eurosta solidaginis
TAATTGTAGTTCATGGTCAACAAAAGGACCACACTTTGATGCATCAGATAAGGCTTGTGTAAACAAATGACAACATGCATAGAAAAATATACATATGTAAGATATAATAAAGGCGGCCGCCGTGGTGTTATGGTAGCGTGATCCGCCTACCACGCCGAGGGTTATAGCTTCAACTACCGGGCAAAGTAACATCAAAGCCTAGAAAAAAGTGTTTTCAATTAGAACACAGTTTTTATTACGGTGTCGCCCTTCGCAAGTGATTTAGCAACTACTCCGAGTATTTCTGTCATGAAAAGCTGAAAACTATGAAAACTCGTCTGCCTTTCAAATGCCGTCCGGAGTCCCGTCCCTCCAATTTGATGGGAAAATTAAAAGGAACACGACGCAAATAGGAAGAGAAGCTCGGCCTAAAACTCCTCTGAGGTAAATTAAGCAAAGTATTTATTTTTATACTTACATACAGCACGCCGGTCATGAAATCCATTCACGTGAGGTTAGTCAATTTTTATTTATGTACGTAGGCAATAAACGCAATTATGCACTTTTGTTGGAGGCTAAAAAGAGTTCAACGTCCTTTGACAAAAATGTTTGTGACTGAAATGAAAAAAAACTGCGAACGGCATTTTATTATGAAGTCTAAAAATCGAGTTCAGAGAGTAATTATGCTGCATTCATGTTAAAAGCAATTAACGTTTATTCAGCTGGAATTACATTATGAGTTTAATAATAATTTCTTGTGCAAATAATTTCGCTTTAAAGCATACATAGTTTTGTTTAGGGTTTTATTGCTTATAATATGTCTGACAAACTTAATATCTACATATTGTGGCGAATTTTACCATCGCTATGATGCTAGTAAATAACAACAACAACAAAAAAGCAAGCAGCCACACTTATGTACAAATCAACGAAGAATATTCCACACACATAACCAGCAGCTTCAAGCAAAAAGATTATTTCACATACACATATGTAGTCGTGAGCTAAGAGCAGAATTTGTTACTCACACATACGCACGCACATAGCTAAGTACCCAGGTATGAGATACAAATGTGCCAGAAGGAATTTTCGTGAATAGTCTAGACCTTAGGAGAAATATGCGAACAAGGCAACAGAGATTACAAAAGCAGCGCAAGCTGAGGAATAATTAATCAGTCTGATTTTAGTGAAGTATAATTGCGATTGTGAAGTACTACTCCCAAAGTAGTCTAAACCCTAATATTGTACTGCTATATATTCGACATTTCAGCGATTCGAACGTCAGCAGAACGTGTATAATTATCAGGAATTTCCCAGAATCGTTACAATATTATGATTTAGTAAATTTCATTTTGTGCCCTTTTAGCGATTTTGTTCGCCATATTCTTTTTACTTCTGTAACATTTTTCGGCAATTTCCCCATTTTCAAAGGTTTTGCTTTCATCTGGGCCCAATACCGCTCAATTTGCCGCAACTCAGGCACGTTGGGTGGATTCAAGTTTTTCTTAGCATAACGTACATTTTTATCTTCGAATCACTTTTGGGTGGCACGAGCTCTATATGCCGGAGTTAAGTCCAACTAAAATATAGTTAGGCCATTATGACGACGTAGGAAGAGCAAGAGACGTTTTTGAATATACTCTTTTCCGTAAGCGTCTGCTTTGAAGGTTCCCAGGTAATCCAAGCTACTCTGGATTTATGCCCACATTTACGAATAGCCTGCCAAATTATACCCTTTATGCCAAACTGTTCTATATGGATGGATGGCCTTTTCCGAAATAGGAAATTCCTTTCCAGACTGCAAGCAGGAAATGAGGTACCTTGCAACATTTTCAGATCCATTTTCAAAGGCATTTCGTCGTCCATTAACACACAATAATTTTTCTTTCACAATTTGGTTTCTTATACCTTACGTGCAAGGGAAATGCTTTTTATAACTTTCATGAAAATGAAATGGTATATTAATTTCGTCACGAAACCGAAAATTGTAAGTCCTTAAAGGAAAATAGATAGACCCACCATTAAGTATACCAAAATAATCAGGTTGAAGAGCTGAGTTGTTTTAGCCATGTCCGTCTGTCCGTCTGTCTGTTTGTATGCAAACTAGTCCCTCAATTTTTGAGATATCTTGATAAAATTTGGTGAGCACGTGTATTTGGGTGTCCGATTAGACATTTGTCGGAACCGACCGGATCGGACCACTATAGCATATATCCTCCATACAACCGATTTTTCAGAAAAAGAGGATTTTTGTAATATCTTACCCAATTTAACAGATTGAAGCTTCAAACTTCACCATATACTTTCGTATATTGAACATATTGTTGCCTGAAAAAATTTATGAGATCGGTCGTATATATAGTATATATCCCCCACAACCGATTGTTCAGATAAGGAACTTTTCGTAATTACTGCCCTATTTTAAGAGCTAGAGGCTTCAAATTTCAGCGAATGCTTACGTATATAGCATATATTGTTGTCTGAAAAAATCATAAAGATCGGTGGTATATATAGTATATATCTCATACAACCGATTGTTCAGATAAGAAACTTTTCGCAATTTCTACTCCATTTTAACAGCTATAAGCTTCAAATTTCACCGATTGCTTACGTATATAGCATATATTGTTGTCTGAAAAAGTCATAGAGATTGGTTCTATATATAGTATATATCTCATAAAACCGATTGTTCAGATAAGAAACTTTTCGCAATTTCTACCCCATTTTAACAGCTAGAAGCTTCAAATTTCACCAACTGTTTACGTGTATAGCATATATTGATGTCTGAAAAAATCATTGAGATCGGTGGTACACATAGTATATATCTCATACAATCGATTGTTCAGATAAGAAACTTTGCGCAATTTCTGCGTTTTAACAGTTAGAAGCTTCAAATTTCACAAAATGCTTACGTATATAGCATATATTGTTGTCTGAAAAAATCATAGAGATCGGTCGTATATATATTATATACTTCATATAAACTGTCATTTTGACCCCTTTTTTACGGCTAGAATCTTCAAAATTCATCAAATTTCATCAAATAGTTACGTTTTCGTCATATATTTTTGAAATACGTGATTCGTAGTCATAGTTTTTACACGCAGACCACAAAAAACGTCAAGCTTTGCATCCTCACACAAAGTACCTACCCGTTTTTTATTTTATATTTATCTTAAAAATCGTTAAGGTATGTAGATCTGTTCACTATATATTTCTTATCTTATACATCCGATTATTCGGAGATTACGAACGGGATAAGATTATTGTTCAGCCCCATTCATGAAAGGTATGAAGTCTTCGGCACAGCCGAAGACAGTCCCGTTCTTACTTGTTTATGTCTGTTTTTCGCCTCATTTGGACATTGAGATTATTCTCTAAATATACAAACAAAATTTATATAGCTCTTCGTCCGTATTCTTCCTTCTCGCTGTTGAAAGATGGACTTTGGAAGCTAATATTTTTCAAAAAATCATCGATTGGGACTCAAGTGCATATGTTATACGCTTTATCGTGATATTACCTTTTAAAGGGATGAAATATAGAATAATATTTTTTTGATTTGTAAGGACAACCCTAATGTATTTGTGAATAACTTCCAAAATATCATCTAGCCCAACTGTAGTAATTTAAACGCACTAAAAAGTGTCGAATAAGAAAAGTAGCTGATAAATTATGTTTGTGGAATATTGCTGGTTACCACCCCACCCACAAATACAATTGTGTCAACACAGTGTGTTAGCTCTTTAAATGTTTATGCTATGTGTAAACACTCAGAAAATAGTGTCATTCCCACTTCAATAGTTTTGGTTTGAAAGACATTAGATGGTTTTATAGCTTTGGTAAGTGTAGAGAAAAGCAGATAAATACCCATCAAAGAGTACACAGAAACAATCATAACGATGTGATGTCGTCTTTCTTCTGCCATCTATGAGCTTATCGATATGTATTTATGAGAATGCCCGTGTATTTTTGAAGGAAAGCTTGTCTATCAAATTTTGAGAAATCTCAATGAAATTTTGTATACTCGTATCGGTGATAGGTGGAATTTCATCATTCCTTCTGCAAGTTATACCAGCTTAAGTTGTAAAATTTCAAAGAATGTTTATGCATGTATAATAGCGAACTACGAACGGTTACATATAGAATATACTAGCATTTACCTGCGGCACGGCAGTTGTCAGCCCTTCGCTGAAAGGTTGTTTTATTCCTCCATCCCTTCTGCGGTGGCATCCTCTTTGGGTTGCCCAATTCTCATCAGTTCGTTTTTATTGGCGTTGTAAAGGTTTTCCCCCTTTCTCTACGTTCTTTAGGGAGATTCTACAGATAATATACATCGGTATGATCTGACAAGGATGGCTAATCTAATAGCATTCAGTCAAACGTTGATATAGAGATCATACTCAATGTGGATATCAAGCATATTACTTGACATGGACCAACATATTTGTTCAACTACTCACCCTGAGAGGGCATGATACAATTCAAAAATTCCATGTTGCATATAAATGAGTCACTTAGTTTTTTTTGCTTTTCTGAACATTGAAATTTTTGTGTTGAACGCTGTATTGGTGTAAGTAGGTGTGCAATATGGAGGAACGCTTTCCTTGTTAGGCACAAATCGTCCCTTCTCCACACTTTGTGATGCGCATTCTCATCCGCGCCTTTAACGAGACAGTCCTTGGAACTCTTATTTAGACAGCAACCTTTTGCACTCTTCTGGTAGACTTTTTCGTTATGAGCGATGAAGCAGTAAAGCCTCAGTCCCAGTCCCAGTCGGTACCTGGTCCATCGTAAATACAATTTAGAGTTTTTTCGAAAAAATCGATTCCTGGTGCACTTACCGGTAACAAAAAATTTTTTGTAAATACTTACCTACACAAAGTGCTACCTTTATACCGAAATTCAACCAAACCGAACCATGAATAGAATTTTTCCAAATTGAACGGTCCCTGGTACACTTCCCAGAAAGAAACTTCACACAATCACTCTCCGGACTGTTGTGAAGCTAAATAAAATCGGCAGAGTGGTTTTGGAATCCATAAGCTGCATAAAAACATACATGCTCCCATATATATACTGTAACGAATTTTGGGGAGTTTCGATAACTATGCACCTTCCGCTAACGTTCGAATCGTTGAACTGTCGAATAAATACCTCTAATGTTCAGTATATGCAAAATTATCTTTATTTAGACTACTTTGGGAGTGGCACAATTGTACTTCACTATCACGTACTTCACAAAAGCATGTTTAAATCAAACTGATTAGTCATTCCTCAGTTTGCGCTGCTTTTATACCCTCTGTTGCCTCGTTCGCATATTTTTCCTAAGGTCTAGAACATGCCTTCTGGACCAGTTGTATATCGTACTTGGTTATTTAGCTATATGCGTGTGTATGTGTGAGTAATAACATCTGCTCTGAATACATATGTGTATGTGAGATAATTTCTACACTTCGAGCTGGTGGTTATGTGTGTGGGATATTCTTCGTTGGCTTGTACATAAGTGTACATAAGTCTGCTTGCTTTTTTGTTGTTGTGATTATTTACTAACATTATAGTGATGCTAATATTCGCCACAATATAATACTCAGTCTGACAATAACGTAAGCCCTTCGTCAAAGCCGAAGACAGCCCCGTCTTACTTGTAGTTAATTAATTTTGGGCCTTCCTTCCGTAATGCCTTAGAATATCGTCAAATTTAATCGAAATTGCAAAGCTACGAATAAACAATTTCTACAGAAAATTAATAAATATAAACATACATATTTATTTACTAAAGATACTTATATATGGGGTATTCCATCCCATTTCGACCAATTTTGAACCCGACCCCTTTAGAATTGGCTGAAAGTTTTTCTTCTTTTTCTAGCTTACGAAAGACGTTTTTCAGAATTTTTTCAAATTTTTTCATCCAACTCAAAGAAAGTTATGAATTTGAAAAAAAAAAACACCGTTTTTGTTTTGTAAATGCTATAACTTTTTCAAAAATTGACCGTATGGGAACCTTTTTTTTTTTTTAATTTGTTTTTAAATGTACTTTTCGGAAAAACTACAAAAAAATTTTTAAAGTTTTTTTTTTAATTTTTCAGTTTTTCGAGATTTTTTGAATTTTTTTTCTCATAAAAAAATCAATCAATTCTGCAATCATCCCCACTAATCCCGGAGTGGGCCGATTTTTTTATATTTTTTTTTTATTTAATTGAAAAAAATAAAATTATTTGGCGACCTTTATGTAACTAAACTTTGTTGTTAGGCTGGCTTTAGGTCAACTTTCGTAAAAATAAAACACAAGTGTTTTTCTTTTCTAACCAATATATTTCGGTTACTCCACGGTAACCGTCCTCAGGGTAAAACTGTTGATGAACATAAATAAAACACAAATTAACAAACTTCAAACGTAAGAAAATAATAAAAAATTAATTAATTAAAAAATAATCATAAAAATACATTATTTTTCACATACATTAATTTTCACACAGGGCAGACGTGAAAATTAATGTATGTGAAAAATAATGTATTTTTATGATTATTTTTTAATTAATTAATTTTTTATTATTTTCTTACGTTTGAAGTTTGTTAATTTGTGTTTTATTTATGTTCATCAACAGTTTTACCCTGAGGACGGTTACCGTGGAGTAACCGAAATATATTGGTTAGAAAAGAAAAACACTTGTGTTTTATTTTTACGAAAGTTGACCTAAAGCCAGCCTAACAACAAAGTTTAATTGAAAAAAAGAATTTCAAAAATAAAAATTTTTTTTATCAATTTTATTTATATAACAAAAAATGTAAGAAAATGATTTTTAAGTATTCTTTTCTTTATATATTATGGTAATCTACGATTAAAATAACCAGGATTAATGACTGACACAGTAAACATGTAAGTTTTCTAAAAATAATGTAACATATATAAAGAAAAGAATACTTAAAAAACATTTTCACATTTCATTACATTTTTTTGTTATATAAATAAAATTGACAAAAAAAAATTTTTGTTTTTGAAAATTTTTTTTTTCAATTAAATAAAAAAAATATAAAAAAATCGGCCCACTCCGTGATTAGTCGGGATGATTGCAGAATTGATTGAAGTTTTTTATGAGAAAAAAAATGGCAAAATTCGAAAAATCTCGAAAAACTGAAAAATTACAAAAAAAAACTTAAAAATTTTTTTTGTATTTTTTCCGAAAAGTACATTTAAAAACAAATTTAAAAAAACAAAGATCCCAAACGGTCAATTTTTGAAAAAGTTATAGCATTTTGAAAACAAAAACGGTGCTTTTTTAAAAATTCATAACTTTTTTTGAGTTGGATGAAAAAATTTGAAAAAATTCTGAAAAACGTCCTTCGTAAGCTAGAAAAAGAAGAAAAACTTTCAGCCAATTCTAAAGGGGTCGGGTTCAAAATTGGTCGAAATGGGATGGAATACCCCATATGTATGCATGTAAACAAAAACTTGCTTATGCATTCTTAAATATGCAGACAAGTATTTGTTTACGAATGTGGAAGCCGTAAACATTGAAATTAATTGAGTTTATCATTTGTGCGGTAATTACAAGAATTAAAGGTGAGAATTGTCCACATGCTCTTACGTATGAGCGTAGAGGGAAGTGTTTGTTTGGGGGTTGTAAAATAAATAGATGGCGAGGGCTAAGGCGAGGATGTGTACATTTGATGACGAACAACAATTCTGACTGGTGCGCTTTGACGTGATTGTGCACATATACAGAGCTTTACTTTTAATTGCTGCCATAATAACAATATAAAGAAAGAATATAACGCCATGGTTTAAACAAAATATGTAATGATAGATAAAAGTACTAATTTAATAATTAAGTTACAGTGATGGTGGAGCCTTTTTCTGTATTAGTTCATGTGATGATGAACTTACATAGGCATTCATAGGCTAACTTTCTTTGACAACTGACTTAAGTTGTTTTCCAACTTTTTTCCAATTTGCTGAAAAATTTGTATTTGAGTTTATGTAAATAATATATATTTTTTTACATAAAAAAGTACGCGGCGCGATTCCCAGCGTGAATAAATAGATGAAGATTTAGGCCGAGCTTCTATTCCAATTTGCGTTGTACTTCTTTTAATTTTCCCTACAAATTTGACGGGACGGGACCTATATGTTTCATGCCGGAACCCATATGAACGCCATTATAATTTTGTATAATTATTTTGAATTCATATTCCAAAATCATGTGGCAGAGCAATAAGAGTCTAATTTTGGCTGTCGAGGTCCCTTTGCACTTTCCATGCTTTTAGGGTATTATTAGAACTTATTTTTTTGGGACCCGCACCTGAAGACATTCTCCTATGCTCTGTACAGCATATTCTCTGATTCCTTGTTTATTTGTAAGTAGAGCTGTTCAATCCTTACATACTTATAGCACTTTTGTACAGATACAAATTCACACTTTGAATAAAAAAAAAAAAATATCATAGCAATCTAATATGCCCTCACATATGTATATGTATGTACATAAATTCGATTCATATGAAAGTACCTAAATTTCATATGAAAATGTAGGTAAAAGCTTACGTACTTACTTAATTGGCGCTTAACCGTCTAAACGGTTATGGCCGTCCAACAAGGCGCGCCAGTCGCTGCTTCGCTCCGCCAACCGGCGCCAATTGTTCACACCAAGGAAGTGTAAATCGTTTTCCACCTGGTCCTTCCAGCGGAGTGGGGGCCGCCCTCTACCTCTGCTTCCAAAGGCAGGTTCCGCTCTTTCTTGGCCGGAGCGTCATCTTTCATTCGCATAGCATGGCCTAGCCAGCGTAGCCGCTGCAATTTAATTCGCTGAACTATGTTGATGTCTGCATAGAGCTCGTACAGCTCATCGTTAAATCTTCTTCGGTACTCGCCATAGCCAACGCATAGAGGTCCATAAATCTTTTGAAGAACTTTTCTCTCTAACACTCCCAGAGCCGCTTCATTTTATGCTGTCATGGTCCATGCTTATCGTTTGCCGAGAGAGGACTTTACTTTTCAATTGCCTACCTAGTCCAAAGTAGCATTTATTGGCAAGAGTGATTCTTCGATGGATTTCAGAGCTGAATTTGTTGCTAGTGTTTATGCTGGTTCCCAAAAAAACGAAGTCTTTAACTATTTCGAAACTATGGCTGGCAACAATTGCGTGATTGCCAAGGCGCATATGTGCTGCCTCTTTGCTCGATGACAGCAGGTACTTCGTTTTGTCCTCATTCACCATCAAACCCATCTTTGCCGCTTCTTTTTCCACTTTGGAATAAGCAGAACTAACAGCGCGGGTGTTTAGGCCGATGATATCAATGTCATCAGCATATGCCAGTATTTGCACGCTTGTATAGAATATTATTCCGGAGCGATTAAGTTCTGCAGCTAGTATAATTGTCTCCAGCATCAAATTAAAGAAATCGCATGATAGATGGTCACCCTGTCTGAAACCTCGTTTAGTTTCGAACGGCTTGGAGAGGTTCTTCCCAATTCTGACTGAGCTGATGGTGTTTCTCAACGTCATTTTGCACAGCCGTATAAGTTTAGCGGGGAAACCAACTAGGGATAGGGGATAGGGAGAAAATAAAGGAAGCGTGAGAGATATTGGAAAAGAAAAGGAAGAACCAACGGTGCCAAAAAAGGGCAGAAAAATAAAAAAAGAGTGAAAAAAAGCGAAGCAAGACAAGCTTTGCTGGTCTATCTTATATACTTCGGTATAAGTGCCCTATATGTGAATCTGTATAGAATTTTGGAAAATTGGACGGTGCCCCGCTCCCTATTATGGAAGAATTGAGGAGGGGCGGTAGAGGGAGAGGTAAGACGGATGTGGATGACGGTCAACGGAAGCGGGAGTAGGAGTGGGAATTGAGGGGATGAGTATGGAAGTGGAAGTAGATGTAAAAATAGAAGAGGAAGAGATAAGGTGAAATTGGGACGGTATAAAGGGAAAAAAGAAAGACAGGAATAAGGAGAATACAGTAGAAGAAGAGAACCGAACTACTTTTCAAATGTGAGTGAATCAATTTTCGTACGGAACAACGACTGTCGGGTAAGATAGTTATACCAAATATTTTTGAAGAATAAAGATGTTGCAGGCGCGAACTTCGGTGGAAAGCAGCGGAGCTTCACAAAATTCTAGTAGGTCACTTTCACCATACCACAAACTTTAACACAAGTTTTAGCATAATTTAAGCAGAGTTTTAGAGAGTAAAATTTTAAATTCTGAAAAGATTAGCTGAATAAAAAGTGTACAAATAATTGCGAAGCTTGCTTCACACTATTTTTCATTCCTGCAACATCTCTATTTTAAAATTGTCTCTGGTTATACATCTTTATATATATAAAGCTCATTTCACGTTGCTGTCCTGGATGAAGGCAGATACTTAGTTTCCGATTTGATTTAAATTGTATGCTTAGCTATCTCAGTAGCTTAGGACACGAGTCAGGCTGCCGCTTGTTTAGGTATTAATTTAAAACTGTGTAAAAACGTATACAAGCTGCTGGCAATTTTTTCATAAAGGAAATGATCGACTTGCTGAATTTTATAATTTTAGAGTTGACAGAAAATTTCTTATTTATTTATGTATATAAAGTAAGCTTTATACGATTTTTCGCGCGTCTATTTATTTATTTAACTCACCATACTTGAAGTAAATTACTCAATAAATTGCATAATCGATTGATTGGCAAGGAAGTAATACGATTTGATTCAATATAAACAAAATTGAAAGAGAATAGATCTACATATGCAACTCATTTGTGGTTTGGCAGTTCATTGAAGAAATTTTAACCATTCACACTTGCCCAAGTCAAGTGACATGCACCAATCCACACACACACACACACACCTATGCGCTGAAGCACCTCTGCAATAAGCGTGCCAAAATAATTGAGGTGCCAACAAAAAGCGAATCAACAAGTCAGAAAGTCTAAGTTCGGGTGCAAACGAACATTACATACCCAGCTGTACACTTAAAACGCTGTTGTTGTTTGCTTTGTGTGGTTAATAGTGTTATAAGGCTGCGCAATAATATATATATGGTTCTATTCTCAACTCATTTTCGTTCAAAAGAAGTAAAAAGGATACAGAGGCTGCCACTATCCTCAATGTAGTTAAATACCATAGAGTTATTGCAAACTTTGTTAAGGTTAGACAATTAGGAAAAGTGGGCATCGTCTTTAACCGATTTTAATTATCTTCTCTCAGTCTATAAAATTTGGCAAGGATAGTGTCTGTGCCAAATTTCAATGTAATATATTTAACGGCTTTTGATTTACGGCTTGTTAAACTTTCAACTTTTCTTCTTCTAAGGCCCGGTTAAACTAAGTTTGCCTAAACTCTAGTCAAATTTAAACTCTAGTTAAACTAGTGAGTAGCTCTTCAGTCACAGTTTAAGGCCGCTTTTGGGGTAGGATTTTTTGTACTGCAACATTGGTATTTTATTATCTAGATAATTTGTAGATACGACAACTGGATTTTGCTTACCCAGCAAATATTTAAAAGATATTTCTCCAGCGAAATATATATCTAATTCTGTAGGTGATATCCAATATCATGATCTACTTAGTCTCAAACAAGATAGTTCTCAAGTTTATATCCAACTTCATTCTCCAATTACTATCCAACCTTTGAGAAATTTAGTAAAATTTATAGTTCTTGAGTTCATCTCCAACGTCATTAGGATTTTCAAATTATTACCCAACCTTTGAGAGATTTTGAGAAATGTACAATTCTCAAATGAATGTTCAACACATTTCTCCAGTTGATATCCTACGTTGGAGATGGAGTTGAGGTTAAGTTGAAAAAAAATCTCCAAGGTGCTACCACTAAAGCCAACAACTATTAATTGTGAGAAATAAACACCAGATTGATAGCAGTAATGAAGCGCAATTTATCAAAAATTAATTATATATATTTTCGACTGCTTACGCTCAGCTTCAACTTCAGGTAAAACAGACTGAAAAAGTGCAGAATAGGTTTAAGCGAAGTTTAACTGACAAACTGAGGTGAATTTGTTCTGAAAAAGCGGGCTTAAATGTGGGTAGTGCCGCGCCTGTATATCAAAATTTTTTGAAATTTATGTTTTGCGTCACAAAACCAATCCACCTACCAAATTTCATTATCTTAGCGGTATTCGCTTTTGGATTATCTAATTTTTTCCATTTGTCAAAATTTTCCGTATCGAAAAAGTGGGCGTGGTTATCGTCCGTTTTTGCTCGTTTTTAATACCAATCTATTCTGGGTTCATCTAAGCCCGTATACCGAGTATGGTGAAGATATCTCACGTGTTAACGGTCAGACAGACGGGCATACGAACGGACGAACGGACCCACAGACATGGCTTAGTAAAAATGGTTTTCGATACTGATGATTTTGATATGTGGAAGTCTGTATCTATCTCCATTCCTTTATACCTGTACCGTTATCCAATCAAAGTTATAATACCCTGTGTAAAAGTACAGCTGGGTATAAAAAGTGAGATGCCAAAAATAATTGACCAATTGCCAGATAACCAGTTAGGCGGAAAAATTGTTAAGCCAACAGACTGGCTGCCGACAAATATGCATGTCTAATGATCATCATACACACACACACGTTCAAACAAAGTTGACGCATATTATTGGCGCTGGTGATGCAGTGGCCAACGCGGTCAACCACTACTTTTTGCATATTCATATCTTTTATAAATTTAGTATAATATAGTGCAATGCACTCGCGAATACAAAAAATTTTTATATTTGTGCAAAGTATGCTTCCATGTATTCACGTCTGCAACAAAATAATAGCAATAATCATCCATATTGCATTGCAACTTCAATCAGCCACAAAAACACCAAAACGCATCACAGCTTCCGAAAAAAATAACCAAAGCCATAATTTCGTGTTGCGGAGTTGCAAATTTCGAATTTTTACGATGTGTTCATGATTTTTTGGTGGAGCAGTGATTTCTTTGAAGTTTTTATTGTCATGTCATGTGTAGTTTGAAAAGATGCACAAAAAGCATTTGCGAGATGCGAAGAGAGAGCCTTTGATAGTGGTGAATGGAGGAAGCATAAATACTTTCATATGGACGTCAATCGTATTTAAAGTATTTTAAAAATTGTGATTTGGAGTTCAAACCCTGGTTTATGTTAAAATATTAAAAATGAATTGCCCAACAACATTGAAAGTATTTGAATTAAGTATGTACATATGTATGTATTTAGTTATGTGTATTTCAAAAGCATCATTAAAACAGAGTTCAATGTTTACGCCTTGTAAGCACACAAGCTGAAATTCTTGAAGTGAAGGTGAGTTCCGACCGAGAGAACAAACAATCCCAGTATTTCGTTCACTATTTAATGTCCCAAAATCTCGGGATTAAATCTCCAGAAGCCCGATACCACCATTGCACAATTTTAAAACTTTACATTATTTACGATTTATTAACCGATCTCGCGCCATCGATTTTTCGATAGGATTTGGGATCAGGAAAAAAAGTTCCACTACGTATACCTAAAAAATAATATTCGATCCTGCGAAATTTCATTTTTTTTACTTTTCTCCAACTTTGATTTTTAAAGTTTTTTTCATGACCTACTAAAAAAGTTTCATATGTATACCCTGTCCGACCCAAAAATGTCCGCTAAAAACGTTGGCGATAACAGGTTTAAAAAAAAAAAAAAAAAAATTCAAATGAAATTTTTGTAGTAGATCATAAAAAAAACCTTAAAAATCACAGTCGAAAAAAGTCAAAAAAATTCAATTTCGCAGGCTCGAACATTATTTTTTTGGGTATACGTAGTGAAACATTTTTTTCCTGAACCCAAATCCTATCGAAAAATCGTTGGCGCGATATCGGTTAACTTTCGTCCATACAAATCAACCCACCCTACTTTACATACTTATTTAATTGGCGCTTAACCGTCTACACAGTTTTGACCATCCAACGAAGCTTGTCAGTCGCGTCTCTGTTCAAAAAAATGGGGGCCTCACTCTTCCTCTCTAACGAGGGAATCACAGACTACGGCGAAATACGAGGAAAGCCTTCAATTCCCTTCATCCAAGAGCTGGGGCTAACAGGTCCAGCGGGTTGGCTCTCCCCGCGGATGTGCAGAATGTTGGGATTGACACACCAACACCAGCCTAATTCAAGGTATCGAGGTGCCCGTGTCGACGGATGAATGGTCAGCGGGTGGATATGGAAATGCTGATTCCACACGGTCTCCTTCATCGCCCCGGCAAGGTCGGTTGAATAAGTGCCTTCTCTACGCATGTCGGCTATGCGGACGAGTGACCAACCCTTTGCGGTATAATTGTAGGACCAAACATGAATGCCTCCAACAAAAATATAATAATAAATATGAACAAACCGACCGACTCGGACAACGTGGACACAACGGTTGACAAAAACACTACGGACAAGACTACTACGATCCAAACCACTATGACAGCTGGGACTTCAGACACTCCAACTTCTGACAGGACGTACAGGACTCCAACGACAGAAGTTACGGAATCAAACGTGGACACACTTCTCGCGTCCAGGCAGGAGACTATTCAAGGTGCTGCAGGGTGTACCATTCATAGTACCCCTACAGCACAAGCAGCAGCAACAGCAACAACAGCAAATAAAGCCACTAGAGGTACCCAGGGGCAATTTCTTTCTACCGCGTTTACTGGCCGAATCACAACCCATAGTGCACCCCCTATAACAGGGGGAAAGAAGAGGGAGAATAAAGCATAATACCATATACGTAAGACCAAATATGCTCGATAAAATCCGCAATGGAGCCTCTCCGTCGGTTCTATGTACCGGAGCAACTCCGGACTTTTTTCCCGACTAAGAGCTGTCAGTTCACTGTAACCCCATTTAATGTGCTGTAAAACTTTTCTCTTTACGACATGTGACTTTATCATGATTTTCATTCGACAGAGAGGACTTTACTTTTCAATCCCTACCCATTCAAAAGTAGCACTTGCTGACAAGGGAGATTTATTGCAGGATTTCTAGGCAGACGTTATTGTTTGTGCCAACGCGGACGTGTTTGTCAAGACGCAGATACATTGACACTTTGCGTAATGACAGCTGGTACTTCGGTTTGTCCTCAAATTCATCTTGTACGCTTCTAAAAATAAGAAAACACACCATAGGGGGCACCCCCACGAGTTCCTTCTCAATACTGACTGAGATGATGGTGTTGCTCAGCGTCATTAAGCATATACATATAAGTTTTACTGGGAAACCAAATTTAGACATAGCGGCATATAGGCCGCTCGTTTTCATGCCTTCAAAGGCCGCTTTAAATCCAACGAAAAACCAATGTCTGCCAATGCTGCATGTCTGCATAATGCAAAACTGATCGATAGTAGGTTTACCAGGCCTGAATCATCGCTGATAAGATTCAATCAGCCCATCTACGGTGTTCTTAAAATGCTTGTTGGAACCTTATATACGCAACTAGAAGGCTCACTCCACGATAGTTGACGCAATTTGCAGGATCTCCTTTCATGTGGACAGGGAAAAGAACACTTCGATTCCAATCGTCAGGCATGGACTAGTCCCAACATATTTTGATGTGCATACCTTGTTGTTTTTTACTTTGGATATTGCTCTTCTTACTTCCTCATAGCCGGATAAGGAGGTATTAATTCAATCGTCTTTGATTGCGTGTTCGGGCTTACCATCTTATCCATGTATTTCAGTTCTAACTCAATTTAAAAGTTTAAAGAACTCTTTCCTCCATTGTCTAAGCACTCTTCGTACTTTCAGGAGTTTGACCCGGGTTTGAAACCTCTCGTCTTTCACCACCATATTTTTTTGATGAAATTTTCGCACAGCTTTCTTTCCAAGTTTCGGACAAGAAGTCGATAAGCCTGACTCCTTTAGATGAAGTTTCGTTGTGGGCTGTGGGGGTCTTCTTTGGCAACCACAGAGTTGAAATTGCGACGGATGGCTTTTACATCATAACGTCGACAGCGCACATATGCCAGCTCCCGGCACTCGTAGACTGCATCTCTCTCTTTCTTTCCTTAAACAAGATAAATCTATCTAGTAAAATAAATTTTGGTAACACTATGCATACATAGACATAGACTTAAAGCCCTTAGGGACTGGCTTAGACTTAATCTCACTTTTAGAAAGATCAAAATTACCAAATTTTAAGCATAACGGCTTCGCATATCATCTGAAAGTTAGGAGTATCATCACACACTCTTGGAACGTTTACAAACCCCTTCTGAGTGGCAACCCCGTCTTGAATATAGTTCCTAGGAAAAATTCATATTTGATCTTACTTAGCTCGAGATTGAAACCTACGGATTTCGGTATTGTCGGCAAAGCACACTATCCTTGTATGGGGCTGCGGGTTGTATAGAAGTAGATAAGAAAATTCTCAAATAGTCTAACGGTATAAACTTGCCGACACTGGAGCGCCGTATTAGATTTCTCCCAACCTTCTACTTTTGCTTCATATTAGGTGACAACCTAGAACAAATTATATCTGCTTAGTAGTTGCAGGGATGAGATGATTTCACCTAATAATCTTTCATATTGTTGCTACAAAAGTGTTTGATTCCTATGTGATTGAGCTGTGTATGATTAAGACTTAGTGATCCCAAAGAGTTCGGCTGAGTTTTTTGTGCAACATCTAGAGAAAAGATCAGCTCAAGGCTTGCTTATCTGACTAGGGGAGTTATTTTGAAGGGCGGTAAATTAGAGTTGCGGGTTACTTCCTATGAACATTGTTTGTGGAAGTTGCGACCCCCATCATCAAGTAACCTGAACTTAAACTTCGTTAATCTGGAGTTCTTGGTGGAAAAGTTGAAGCCCCTTGCTTCAATGCATAAATAATAAACAACCAACCGCTCCAGAGAAACTTTCCTCTCTGCCTTAAGCTTTAGGGTAAATATGTTGGGTGAGCTGCTTCCTTACGGATGTAATCTGTTTTGTTTTTGAGACAAAGCTGAAATACTCAACTCGGTCGTACTCAAGCAGTGTTGAGTTGCGTATATAAAGTTATGTAAACAAATTTGAAAAAGTAGTAGAGAGCTTAAGTAAATGTTGTAACAAATTTTCTTGTGAGGTAAGCTATAACAAAACGAACAAACACAGCGTTTACATACGCAATGGTGGACGACGTGAAGGTGCCAAAAAGATCAAGAAAATATTTGTATTGCGTGCAAGCTATGATTACATATTTAACAAAAAGTAAGCGTGAATGCATCTTGCAAGCGTGCTTTTCATTTCTTTATAGCTTTTCTTACTTCTTTTTTTCTGCGTAAAATAATTCGAGAGAAATGAAAAGTGTAAGTAATAAAAAAAATATTTTATTGCAATACAAGGTGGCGCAAAGATGGTCCAGGCATCAAAGTTTTTCAAATATCTTTAAGAACAAGACTAATAGCATTATTTTATTTTTACCAGAACTCGTTACTAAAGGTAACGATATGAGTGAAGATGATGTATAATAATGCATCTAATGGTGGGGTGACATAAAGTCAACGGCCAAAAGGTCAATTGACGTTATGATCACTTCTTATGCTCTTATCGCCACTTCAAACGGTCATGAGGTCAATTGATTTCATAGCCTTTATTTAAATTGACTTTATGCTCATTTAGAAAATTTCCGTCTCACCTTATAATCATTTTGGGAAAAAGACCATAATAATATATAAAAGTTTAAGATCAGCACAAGCAAAATAAAAGCAATCCTGTGAAATGGTTAGACGTTCTGTAGAATATTTTAAACGGTTTTATTTAGGTTGACTTGACAGGCTGGCTGGCACAAATTTTGTAATTGAAATTTAAGTAACTTCCCGATAAGCTACAAGCTTGAAACTTGGAATATAGTTCAGAACACGATGACAATGCAATAATAAGAAATCGAGATATTCACAAAAATCGTATTTGGGGTCTGATTTGGCTCATATTTGGAACACATAATAAATAAGAGAATGGAAAGCGACCTATGAAAGAAAATCGCCGCTAGGTGGCGCAAGGATTGAGTTATTCACAAAAATCGTATTTGTGGGCCGATTTGGCTCATATTTGGAACACATAATAAATAAGAGAATAGAAAGCGACCTATGAAAAAAAATTGCCGCTGGGTGGCGCAAAGATCAAGATATTCAAAAAATCATATTTAGGCAATTAAATAAATACTAAAAACTTGAAAATAAAGTAATTAAAAAAAATGTTTAAGTTAAACGATTTTATTGAAAACAATACTTACATGAAGTAATAATAATACTAAAAGCTAGAAAATAATTAGGTAGGTCCTAGGTACTAGTCAATATAGGGTTCTTATTATTTTTATTTAGCTTTGTATTTTAGATACTTTGAACTTTGTAATTTTAAAATGTTTTATCAATATTTTAATTTTCAATATTGATTTTTAAATTTTCAAAGTAACTTCCCGATAAGCTTCAAGGAACTTGGAATACAGAATCCGATGACAATGCAATAGTAAGAAAAAAACTCCGAAATATTCCAAAAAATCCTCGTATTTGGAACACATAATCAGTGTTTCCATCTTGATGCTTTTGGAGCTAGATTTAGCCCTTTTTTTCCGTTTAGCACCAAAAATTCCGGTTAAACCTAGCTCTTTTTTGGGCCCTCTTTAAATTGTTTGCCCTTTTTTGGCTCCAAATCTATTTCGGCAACTGGTATTGTGAAATTTGTAATGTGTTTTATTTGTGTCGAAGTTCAATTTATTTGTTTTGATATATATGATGTAGCAACGCAGTAATCAACTGATAACAAAAACTTTATTCGATAAACTGTGTCAAGTACCATCCCTTATTCATGCAAATTTTGTGCGCTCAATGAATGGTAAAAAGCTTTTAGTTTGCTACTAAAGAATTTCTTTTGCAAAACTTGGATAATCAAGAAAGCGAGGAATGTGACGAATGTGATGAGCAATCAGAAAATGGTGATACTAGTTTCGTCCCAATGTAGCGTGATCCAAATACGAATAGAAATTTAACATGCAAATGCAACAACAACGCTGTGATGCTGATGCTTTTTTTAATTCAATTTTATATGGTTTAAAGAACTAATAATACTAGTTATTAGTTTGATAATTTGTTTTAATATTTAAGTAAAATTTTATGGAGCGATTCGTGGAAAAAAGTTGAAAATAACAGGCACCCATTGAAAAATATACATATACTTTCGGCTCCTTTTTCAACGGGGTTTGGTTATCTTGAAGAAATTTAGCTCTTTCTAGCCCTTTTTTTCTAGATTCTAGCCGCAAAGAAATTTTTTCTGGCATCACTGCACATAATGCATACATGAATAGAAAGCGCTAGGTGGCGCAAGGATCGATATATTCAAAAAAATCGTATTTGTGGTCCGATTTGAAACACATCTTACATAAAGAAATAGAAATTTATGAAAAAAAAAAATCCGCTAGGTGTGGCAAGGATGGAGATATAATAAATACTCGTATTTGTGCTCCGATTTGGCTCATATTTGGAACAAATATTACATGCAGTCCGGTAGAAGTGACATCAAAATACTTTGGAGTTCGAGGAAGGACAAGCATACGTGGTGCTGAGTCGAGTAAAGTCTTTGGAAGGATTTTGTATTGATGACTTAGATTGTAACAAATTGTCAAAAAGGAGTCCTCGTAATAATGAGTCACTAAATGAACTAAATGGAATAAGAAATAATAGGCAATTAAATAAAGGCTAAAATCTTGAAAATAATATAATTAAAAAAGAAATTGTAAGTAAAATGGTCTTATTTAAAACAATGCTTACATTAAATAAAAATAAAAGTAGTCATCTAGTCTAGTCATCACACTCCTCATCAAACTAAGGCGTTGATCAGACAATTAATTAAAAGCGTTGGGGCGTGAAATTTCTAAAAATGTGAGGCGTAACATAACCTGACTTAAGGTAACTATGACTATCAATACAAATTTGACGCGTCCAACACCCTAGATTGATGGGGAATGTGATGACTAGTACCTAAGACCTACCTAATTATGTTCTAGCTTTTAGTATTATTTTTATTTAATGTAAGTATTGTTTTCAATAAAACCTATTAGCTTAAATTTTTTTTGTTATTTTATCTATTAAAAAATTTCTATAAACTTTTAGTTGAACAAGTTCCTTGTTAATGTAGAGGGGACCTTATTGTGCCAATTTTTTTATCGTATTTTTCCCTAGAACGGGACCAAAAGATTACACGGGAAAAGGAGCACGGTATTCGATAGAACAAAAATATAGCGAAAAAACAGTAACTATAATTCAACAGTTGTAAACACTTTAATACGTGGAGGTGAAAATCAAAATAATTGACCTTATGGTCACCTGAGAAATAAAGAGTTGACCTTATGATATGACCATTTCGGAATAGCGGAATGTTCATAACACCAATGACATGACATGGTAATCATAAAATTTGATGCTGTGGCCATTTTATATAGTCATAACTTCAATTGACTTTTGTGAACATTTGAAGTAGTTATAAGGGGTCGCCTCATGTCACCATTCAATGTAAAATACCATTTAATTGAAAATAGCACCGTATATATGAATATCAGACATCCGCCACTATATCGCCACCACACTGTCAGCTATAATTACCAACAAACAGATGAAATATCCATTGACAGTTTGTAATGAATGACATATGCAGCCGCCCACGCCCTTTGGATGACATTAAGATATTTATACAGAGCAGAAAATAAAATTAGAAATACATTAAAATATCTACAACAAAAATGGGATTTGAAAAGAATATTGTTGTGATTTACATTGACAGTGCATTGCACTCATCTTGGCATTGTTTTGACAGATGTGTGCTGGGTGTTTATTTTGTAAAAGCGGAAAGAGAAGAAAAAGTTATGAACGATGTATGGATTATATTTATAGCCCTAATTGAAAGCTATGGGATAAAATTCAAATTGTTGATATGATAATGAAAGCGATCTTTTATTTGATAATATAGTTTTGTTTCTAAAATTTTCAACTTAAAAAATCTGCTCAAATTTATTTTAAAGAACCAATGTCTAACTACGTTTTTCAAAGGTTTTGGTTCGTTTTGAGTAAGCCCATTGCAATTAAACTTTGTTTGACTTATCGCATGCATCCAAGGGACGTGCCATCTCCCATACAGTAAAAAGTCTTTGGCCATGTTAATATTTAGCATACTTTCCTCTTGACCGACCTATTTTAAAAAAATATGTTTAGAGTTCGGTGGTCGGAATGAGAGAGGAGAAGGAAGTGGTAAAAGCGAAACGGGTGCAGGGAGAAGGAAAGGAGAAATGGAAAGGGAGATAATACGCAGAGGAATAGAGATACGGAAAAGGATATAGTTGGGAAACGAGAGAGGAAGTAGGAGAAACGTGGGATAGGAGAGGACCAAGGAAGTAGAAGTGAACGTAATGTTTTGTTTAATTATTCTGAAACATGCAGGTTAACACAATTTAAAACAGAACATATAAAGCACATAGAGAAGGAGAGGGAAGGGAGGGGGCAGAGACAGGGGAAGAAAGGACAGAAGCAGAAAGAGGAAAAAATAAACAAAGGCAGATATAAGGAAACTAGAAGAGTGAGATGGAACGAAGAAAGGTATAGAAAGTGAGATGAATAGAGAGATGTGTGAAAATAAAGTTATGGAAGAGGGGAAGAGACAAAGTAAGAAAAAGTAGAGGCAGAGGGCAGATTGGAAGTGCGAGATGACAGAACTCTTCATATGTCATACCTAATCAAAATGGATTTTTCACGTAAATACTCTATAAAGAACATAGAGGAGGAAAGGAAAGTGAAAGAGATGGGAGAGCAGCAGGGAAAGGGATGGCAAAACAGATGCAGAACGAAAGAGGAAGAAAGGAAAAGGTAGGAGAAAAAGAAAAGTGAAAGGGATAGAAAAAGAAAGAGGGGATAAAAAGTTAGACCAATAGAGAGATTTATATAAATAAATTTAAGGAAATGTAGAGATAGACGAATTAAGAGAAAGAAGGGGCGGAGAAGAGAGTAGGGTTTAGAGATAATAGTACTCATCATAAGTCATAATCGAGCTAAGTAATTTTTTTTAATAAATACGATGAAGGCCGGCAAAGCATAACAACTTCGTTTGCTTGTCAATGTACGGGAAAATCATAAACGATGTCTATAATGAGTTCGGAAATGCGTTATTCAACCTAAATCAATACTTGGCTCTAACTTATAGCAGAAGAAGAGTGCGATTCACCAGGAGGAATGCGATTATCTCTGGTTCGATTTGAATTGGGTTAGCATTTACCCATCCAAACTAAGCCATTCCATACCTAATTAATGTCCGCCATTTAAAATATATATACAGGAGACAAACCGTCGCTCAAATTATTCGGCGTGACAACTTTATAGATGGTTCCAAAGTAGTTGAAGGAGTAGGGTCTGCGGTATACTGTGCTGATTTAGAAATAAATAGATCCTACAAGCTGCCAGTTCACAGCATTTTTGAAGCGAAAGTTTTAGCCGTAACCAAAGCAGTAGAAACCCTGGAAGAGAATAGCTTAAGCTACAACCGTGTTAACTTTTATATTGACAGTCAAGCAGCAATTAAGGCAATAATCTCGCATAGCACAGCATCTAAATGCGTGTTGGAGTGTAAGTAGTCTCTGGAGAGAATCGGTACAGGGAGAAGCATACATCTATATTGGGTCCCAGGGCAAATGGGAATAGATGGGAATGAAAAAGCGAATGAACTAGCTAAAAAGGGCGTATCCTTATAAGCTGGCTCCGTAGGCGTCCCAATTAGATTTGGCGAGATTGGGAGAAGGCGTGAGGTACATGATCGACTAAGCTGGAAAGGTATGGGTCCAATCGTGGGGATGTAAAGTGTCGAAAATTATGTGTAGCTTTTACAATATTAGACTGACAAAGTTGTTTCTATCCTCAAAAAGAGAGGACTGTGGACTCATGGCGGCTATTCTGATTGGAAACTACCTCACATGCCTTTAAATTAGACTTGGTTAGTGATAACAGATGCAGGAAGTGCGTGTTGGAGGAGCAAACTAACGAGCACGTTTTGTGCTCATGCCCTGCGCTTGCCATGCTAGGACACCAGCTGTCAGGAGTGATACAGCTGTCAGGTCTAGAAGCAGCAAGTTAGTAATAGCCAAGAGGACGGAGTTATTTTATAACATAGTTCCTGGTTTTTGATAGGCTTTTCAATTTGGTCGTTGAATAAACTTCTGGTAACAAACGGACTCATTCAGTTTATGTGAGGTTTTCATGGCCCGCCCAGTTCAACCTAACCTAACTTTACAACTTTCTAATCTTATTGTTGCTAGTCGCCTTGGTCCTCTCTTATAAGACATTGATGTTTGTTCTACGCCAGACTAACTAACTAGGTCAAATTACTGTAAAAAGTGGCTTAAAGCCTACACGGCTGTTCTTTTTAGTATAAAAGTGGTTTTTTAAGCAGGAAAGTGCGACTATTGCTTTAACATTTAGTGAGGGCATACCCATTTAATTGAATATCTACCACGCAATATAGAGAAAAATAATCCCACAACCTTTGTGAAATTTTTGGATGAAAACTTTGTGTAAACAAATCTCCCGTTTTCATTAAATTTTCTATTTAAGCGAGCAAAAGATCCAGCTCCATGCAAAGCATTAAAGTTTATTCAATAAAGTTTATATTGTTCACATATGTACATATGTGCCATTGCGGCATCACAACAACAACGCACACATGCGAATTTTCATTGTGTTAATAACCTCTCCATATTTTCTACATGTGTTTATTCTAACCACATAGGAAACAAGTAAGAAAGGGTAAGTTCGGGTGTAACCGAACATTACATACTCAGTTGAGAGCTGTGGAGACAAAGTAAGGGAAAATCACCATGTTGTAAAACGAACCTAGGGTAACCCTGGAATGTGTTTGTATGACATGTGTATCAAATGGAAGGTATTAAAGAGTATTTTAAGAGGAAGTGGGCCATAGTTCTATAGATGGACGCCATTTAAGGATATCGCCATAAAGGTGGAACAGGCCTGACTCTAGAATTTGTTTGTACGATATGGGTATCAAATGAAAGGCGTTAATGAGTATTTTAAAAGGGCGTGGGGCTTAGTTCTATAGGTGGACGCCTTTTCGAGATATCGCCATAAAGGTGGACCAGGGGTGACTCTAGAATTTGTTTGTACGATATGGGTATCAAATGAAAGGTGTTAACGAGTATTTTAAAAGGGATTGGGCCTTAGTTCCATAGGTGGACGCCTTTTCGAGATATCGCCATAAAGGTGGACCAGGGGTGACTCTAGAATTTGTTTGTACAATATGGCTATCAAACGAAAGGTGTTAATGAGTATTTTAAAAAGGCGTGGGGCTTAGTTCTACAGGTGGACGCCTTTTCGAGATATTGCCATAAAGGTGGACCAGGGGTGACTCTAGAATTTGTTTGTACGTTATGGGGATCAAATGAAAGGTGTTAATGAGTATTTTAAAACGGAGTGGGCCTTAGTTCTATAGGTGGATGCCTTTTCGAGATATCGCCATAAAGATGGACCAGGGGTGACTCTAGAATTTGTTTGTACAAAATGGGGTGAGTTTGAATTTAATTGTACGATATGAGTATCAAATGAAAGGTGTTAATGGGTATTTTAAAAGGGCGTGGGCCTTAGTTCTACAGGTGGACGCCTTTTCGAGATATCGCCATAAGGGTGGACCAGGGGTGACTCTAGAATTTGTTTGTACAATATGGGTATCAAATGAAAGGTGTGGGCCTTAGTTCTATAGGTGGACGCTTTTTCGAGATATCGCCATAAAGGTGGACCATGGGTGCCTCTAGAATGTGTTTGTACGATATGGGTATCAAATTAAAGGTATTAATGAGGGTTTTAAAAGGGAGTCGCCCTTAGTTGTATATTTGAAGGCGTTTTCGAGATATCTACCAAAATGTGGTCCAGGGTGATCCAGAACATCATCTGTCGGGTACCGCTAATTTATTTATATATGTAATACAATGAACAGTATTCCTTCCAAAATTCCAAGGGCTTTTGATTTCGCACTGCAAAACTTTTTCATTTTCTTCTGCTTAATATGGTAGGTGTCACACCCATTTTACCAAGTTTTTTTCTAAAGTTATATTTTGCGTCAATAGACCAATACAATTACCATGTTTCATTCCTTTTTTCGTATTTGGCATATAATTATGGCATTTTTTTCATTTTTCGTAATTTTCGATATCCAACAAGTGGGCGTGGTCATAGTCGGATTTCGGCCATTTTTTACACCAATACAAAGTGAGTTCAGATAAGTACGAGAACTGAGTTTAGTAAAGATATATCGATTTTTGCTCAAGTTGTCGTGTTAACGGCAGAGCGGAAGGACAGACGGCCGACTGTGTATAAAAACTGGGCGTGGCTTCAACCGATTTCGCCCTTTTTCACAGAAAACAGTTATCGTCCTAGATTCTAAGCCTCCACCAAATTTCACAAGGATTGGTAAATTTTTGTTCGACTTATGGCAAATTAAATGAAAAAGGGCGGAGCCACGCCCATTTTGAAATTTTCTTTTATTTTTGAATTTGTTGCACCATATCATTACTGGAGTTGAATGTTGACATAATTTACTTATATACTGTAAAGATATTAACTTTTCTTTTAAAATTTGATTTAAAAAAAATTTTTTTTTAAAAAGTGGGCGTGTTCGTTCTCCGATTTTGCCAATTTTTATTAAGCAGACATATAGAAATAAGAGTAACGTTCCTGCCAAATTTCATCATGATATCTTCAACGACTGCCAAATTACAGCTTGCAAAACTTCTAAATTACCTTATTTTAAAAGTGGGCGGTGCCACGCCCATTGTCCAAAATTTTACTAGTTTTCTATTCTGCGTCATAAGCTCAACTCACCTACCAAGTTTCATCGCTTAATCCGTATTTGGTAATGAATTATCGCACTTTTTCGATTTTTCGAAATTTTCGATATCGAAAAAGTGGGCGTGGTTATTGTCCGATATCGTTCATTTTAAATAGCGATCTGAGATGAGTGCCCAGGAACCAACATACCAGATTTCATCAAGATACCTCAAAATTTACTCAAGTTATCGTGTTAACGGACAGACGGACGGACGGACGGACGGACGGACATGGCTCAATCGAATTTTTTTTCGATACTGATGATTTTGATATATGGAAGTCTATATCTATCTCGATTCCTTTATACCTGTACAACCAACCGTTATCCAATCAAAGTTAATATACTCTGTGAGCTCTGCTCAACTGAGTATAAAAATATCGCTGAAGTAGAAGTAAATCCATGCTACAATTTGAAAAAATATTATAAGTCATCGGACTGATTGCACCTTATCAATGCGACCTCAAATCCTTGAGCACACTCGCGATAAGAGAAAGAAGGTAAAGCTTTGCGTAATGGCGCTCATAAGAATTGGGAAGGGCTTTTCCCAAACAATCGAAAGCAAAAGAGGTATCAGACCAAGCAACTTCCTATCGTGCGATTTTTTAACATAATGATACTGACATATTGGCGCGTCGTAAATTCTGATTTTTCTTGCTTGTATAAAGTAATGAAGAAGTTTGGTCTTGCTGTGACGAAGTACTTGCTGTCTTCTGAGAACTAATACATTAAAGGCTGTGTAGGACTTCGAAACCAGCATTAACAGCGAAAACAATGTCAGCTAAGCAATAAAATGGAGAATAACTCTTGTCAAAAAGTGCTACTATTGACTGAGTAGGCAATTGATAAGTAAAGTCTCCCGACGAACAAAAATCACGCTATAAATGTTATTGTCTCATCATATCTGCTCTGATATATGGCTCGAAGTTTTGGATAGTGTTCAGAGAAGATAGGATAGCCCTTGCAGTGTTCGAAAAGAAAGTTACTCGGGAGATTTATGGTTCTGTCTGTGTTGCCATTGGCGAGTACTGAAGCAGGTTTATGGATGAGAAGATGCTCCGACCCAAAAAGTAAAGCTATTGGCATACCTATTTAAAAGCAGAGGAAGTAGAAGATGTCCTCTGAGCTAGGAGAGGTAAGTGAATGAAGATTTGATCTCCCTTGATGCCTTCAATTGGTATAAGCTATCGCGAAACATGAATGACCGACGAAACTTGCTATGGAATATTTTGGAAAAATATTGTTATTAAAACTGTATAGTATTATACGTTCCCTTCGCAAAGTTACCGTCGGCGAGTATTCCAGCGCTGTATTGGCAATATCTTATCCTTCGTATCTTATCGTATTTTTCTTGTCTACGGCGCAGAATGATTAACTTTGAGACTTAAAATAAAAAACGAAATGTTTACGAGCCGCTGTTCGTTACCGGCGGCGGGGCGGTGCAGATTTGTAAGCGTTTTTGCGCACATATCGGTAATCGAGTAAAAATCCGGCGATTATACTGTCATAAAGGAACGAAATCATTGTTGGCGGGCATAGTATTAAAATGCTTCCTTTATTTACGAACCAGTATTAGCACAAAAAACAACGTAATTCGTGAAATCCAGCAAAGATGATTCGTTGGCAATTGAAAAGTAAAGAAGTCTCTCGGCAAATAAAATAATGCTCTTAAAATCACTTATCGTACCCGCCAAAATAGTCGGCACAGAAGCATGAACACTGACAATATCTGATGAAGCGGCTTTGGGAGTGTTCGAGAGAAAAGTTCTTTGCATGATTTATGAACCTCTACACGTTGGCGAAGGTGAGTATCGAAGAAGATTTAATGATGAGGAGCTTTACGCAGACAGCGAATTTAAATACAACGGCTACGCGGGCTTGGCCATGTTATGCGAATGAAAGATGATGTCCCGGCCAGAAAGGTATTCTTATCGAAACCTGTCTACGGAAGCAGATAAGAAAGCGGCCCCACTCAACTGAAAACTGGAAAACGATTTAAATTCCCTTGGTGTTACCAATTGATGCCAATGAGCGCAATGAAGATGCGAGGAGTGCGACTTGTTGGCCGACCAAAACCGTTTAAACGGTCGAACGCCAATTAAGTAAGTTGGTAAGATTATACGGGCTAGGCAGCTCCAGACTTGTGCCGTAACAGAGCTTCTTTTCAATTTCCGATACGTCAGAACTTCTAACTGATTTTAAATTCCGATTCTGATTTCAGTTCCGATTTCTTGTCTGTTGCAAATATATCTTGTTTTTCATTAGGCTTAGCAGATTCGAAAAAGTATTTAGCTAATTTTTTCACTACATTTGCAAATATATCTTGTTTTTCATTAGGCTTAGCAGATTCGGAAAAGTATTTAGCTAATTTTTTCACTACATTTTCTTATGAAATAGAAGAAGCAACGATTGACACACGAATATGGTTCCAACATTACTAATTTCTAAGTTCCGATTTCGATTTCGGTGCCGGTAAAATCACTTTCGTTACATTTCTGAATGCAATCCACCTTCAAAAATCGTTTTTCGGAGAGTCAAGTAGGAAAGGCGGATTTACATATACCCTTTGGTCGCTTTGCCTTGGTCGCCAGTGGAAACTTTAACGCGCTGAGACCTAACTATCCAAGTACCCATCCTCCTATTACTACAAATTAATATTCTGTCAGCATATTGCTTGAGAGCTTGTCTCAGTGTTCGTTTGACAGGGTTTACTTTCATGGTCAATTTCAAATTAATGGCATTCCATTGACATTAATAACTAATCCAAGAGTCCACCAAGAATGATCAGTTTTAGATCGTACTTACAGTTCAAACCGCATGTCACAGTGGGCACCACAGACGGGTCGGAAAGCATAAGTTTCCGCTGATGGTGTACGAAAACCTGAACGGTTGAAACATGTCTGGTCCCTAATCTGCAACTTCACCTTCTCATCTTCATCTATTACACGCAGCTTGGTCGGAAAGCTCGAGTTTCCTATCTGGGATAATGCTGCTTCGTGCTGCTCAACCGCTTCGATAGCTCCATTTTCTTCTACTTATTCGGGTTCTATGACCAGACAGTAGGAAAGACGAGCGTTTACTCTGCATATTAAATTTTATAATATTGTGGCGAATATTAGCATTTCTACCATCACTATGCTGTTAGTAAATAACCACAACAACAAAAAAAGAAAGCAGCCACTTATGTCCATGTACACGTTAAAGCAAGCGACCACATTTATGTACAAGGCAACGGAGAATATTCTACACACATAACTAGTATCTCGAAGCGGAGAGATACCTCACATACATACATATATGTAGCCGGTAGATAAGAGCAGAAGTTGATACTCACACATACACACTCATATAGCTAGAAGAAAAACATAAACTACAGATATACATGTATATAGCTAAATAATCAAGCATGAGATGCAACTGTTCTTAAAGGCATATTCGTGAGATGTATAGACCTAAGGATGAATGGGCGAACGAGGTAACCGAGAGTACAAAAGCACCGCAAGCGGAGGAGTCGGTTTAATTTAAACACGCTATTAGTGAAGTAAAATTGTTATTGTGAAGTACTACGCCCAAAGTAGTATAAATAAAAACAATTTTGCAATACTGAATATTGGAGTTATTTATTCGACAGTTCAGCGATTCGAACATTAGAAAAAGGTGCAAAATAAACGGAATACCCCAGATTTCGCTACAATATAAAATTAGAAAAATGGAACAAGTTTCTGATCCATATGAAAGTTTCTGTTTCCTCCGGCCTAAATAATACAACTGTCTTCGAGGTGAGCTTTCCCTTTATTGCACTTAGTCAAAATCGTTTACGTAGACGTTAAGAGCCGATGAAATTATTTGATGGGTACGACCCTACAAACCCATCAGGGCTATATTCAAATTTTAGATGTTGCAGAAAAGGCCTTTGAGATCATAACTAACGATATGAAAACACAATAAATTTTACTGACAAATTTACATGCTATAAAGAAGGGTGCCTTGCCTTGGGCAAACATTCCAATTTACGGAAACTGAATCAAGTACAGCGAGCAGCGTTCGGACGGGTGACAGGTGAGGTCATGTGCAAATGGCGTAGTGAATGTGAACTTTGATCAGTTACCTCTGGACTTTAGTTTTCACCGTCACTTACGAGAAACTGCAACCGACTTCGTAAGTCTGACCATTGGAGCCCGCGGCAGTAAGGAAACTTTTCAAAAGAAGATCATTTTGATTAGTTTTGCTGCTGAACCACTTCCGAGCGAGGAATTTTTATTTACATTATGGAACACCTCATATGATGTTGTCAGTTTTAGATATCTTTGCTTTCGCGCCATAGCACTCTTTTCAATTAGCGTACTTTATACTTTTTTTGGCTTTCCATCTGTGCACAGTTACATCAAAAACTAAAGCGAAAAAGCAACAAAAAAAGTTCCCCCACTGTAATAAAAATGCATTCATAAATCGTCCAAACTCTGCCCTAGAGTGTTAGCGGATATACCATTTTGTGTGAATGCTCGGATGCAGAATTTATGGAATAGCGGCGCTTAAAACAACACTAGGGCACCCCACATATAAACAAACTTGACGGTCTTACGAATGAGTGCCCTTATACTCGTGAATTGAATGGAGAACCATACGTTATTTGAAATGGAGGCGTCTGAATGAGTTTGCAGCTAATCAGTAAAGTTACAAAGTCCATGTAATTGCGTAGGGGAGAGTTGTGGCAGCTGATTGTTAAGGTGCTCATTAAATACATTAGACTGGCATAGTTATCATATAAAAAACAAACAAAAAACAATCGGTATTTTGCATAATCTCCTAAACAGCTACCATCATCATCAATAATTGGCGCTTAACAGTCTGAGTGACTTTTCGTGCGTTTTGCTACAAATCACGCCAGATGTCCATGTTTTGCGATAACTGTAGCTAATTGGGAGACAAAGGGATGCTTAGTCTTCCTCCACCTGAGTCTCCCAACTCAGTAGATGTCTCTCTCTTAGTAGTAGATGTCGCACCTAGCCAGCGAAGCCTTTGGGTTTTTATTCGTTGCACTATCTTCACCATAAGAGCCACCTCATCTTCTCATCACCATTGTATTCGCCATACATTAGGACTCGTATTATTAGCTACTTGCAGAGCGTAATTTTTGTTCGTCGAGAGACGAGCCTAGCCCTGTTGGTAAGAGCTGTTCTCCGTTTGGTTTCTAAGCTGACACTGTTTTCGCTGCAAGTGCTGGTTTCTACATAGATGAAGTCCTTCGCAGTTTCGAATTTATATCATTCAACACTGGTAATGCAGAGAAGGCGGCGTGATGGGTTTTGTCTTCGAAGCCTCGTTTGGTTTCGAATGGCTCGGATAGGTCCTTCTCATTATGTTGGCAATACTATATACCCATTCAGTCTAAAGTATATAAACGGGGAATCTCATTGACGAAAGGCCGCGCTCCATTCAGGCCTTACTCTGTAATAAAAGTTGTAAGATTCACTTGAAATCGCAAATTACCGTGTACTATATATTTCCCTATTGTATTAATTCTATTACTGAATTTTTACTGAGAGGCTCTTCATATACCCTGTGGTTTTGCCAAACAACTACCGAGGGAAGACCCCGTTTTCTAGAGCTTATTTCTAAAGTATATTTCCGCCTATGGAAGCAGAGGTAGCAGAGATGGCGGCCCCCACTCCGTTGGAAGGACCAGGTGGAAACCGATTTAAACTCCTTTGGTGTGACTAATTGGCGTCGGTTGGCAGAGAGAAGGAGCGACTGCCGCACCTTATTGGACGGCCATAACCGTTTAAACCGTTAAGCGACAATTAAGTGAGTAAGTAATTTGTGTTCCTGTTTTTGGGATCTGAACCTAGGACAATCGCTATAACCTAGGTAAACTAGTATCTACATCACCTTTGGTCGCCAATTAGCGTTCAGGCCTAATTTGCTGCTCTGGTGGTGTAATAATAAAATTCATGTCTCAAATTATCTCACTCACGAATCGCTGAACTGTCGAATAAATAACTCCAATATTCAGTACTGCAAAAAAGTACTTATACTTCACAAAAATTGCGTTTAAATCAAACTTATTAGTCATTCCTCAGCTTGCGCTGCTTTTATACTCTCTATTTCCTCGTCCGCATACTTCTCCTAAGATTTAGTTGTTTCGAGAACAGTTGTATCTCATGCTTAGTTACCAGCTATATACAAATATATTTGTAGTTTATGTTTTTCTTATAGTCTTATGCGTGTGTATGTGTGAGTTACTACTTCGGCTGATGACTACATCTGTGTGTGAGATATCTATTCGTTGCTTTGTACATAAGTGTTGCTAGCTTTAATGTGTACATGTGCATAAGAGTGGCCGCTTCATGTTTTTGTTGTTTCGTGATTATTTACTAACAGACTAGTGATGTCAACATTCGCAACATCATTTTTAATCCTGCAAGATTTTGGTTTGAAAATAAAATTGCGAACATGTTTTCGGCGAGGCAGTCTAATGTGAATACATACATATTAAGCAAATATTCAGACATATTCGGAGGAAATATTTGGAAAATGTTTTTGCTGTGAAAGTGCCAGAATGTGTGGCCATTTGTTAAATTTAACTACTTCCTTATTTGAAAAAAAAAAGAAACATTTTCTCTTTAAAAAAATAATTTTTTTAAATTTAGTAACTTGCAATTTACCCGCGCCTTTGCGTAGAAAAAACTTTTTCACATTTGAATGTCTTTTTGTTTTTCAGTAGTCAACTTTATTTCTCTACATCTCGGCGAGTAAGTAAAAAACTATCAAAATTCCTTGCTGTAGTATGGATACAAATTCTGTTAGTCCACTACCACCACCAGAGGCACCACTTGCTATGATGGAAGTCGAAAAATCACCACCAGGGACACCAACAGCAGATATGCCACCTCCACCGGATGAAGAAAAGTAAGTGGAAATAATCAATTATCTACTTAAAGCTAATCAAATAAGTGAGACTGCAATTGCAGTGAAATAAGCTGACATAGCGTGAGTGAAAATGTGAGAAGTGGAATTTTTTTGCGGTGAATTAATTTCTATAGCATACAGAACTGAACTTGGAAAGTTGTTGAATATCACATACATACATATGTATCTCACTTGCACAATAACACTGTGGCAATGGGGAAGTCGTCCGGCACCATTTGAAAATTTCGTCATTAAATTAGTTAAGTACATGACGCCCTTCATAATCCGGTCATAAATTTTAAAGTAGTACGGAGCGAAAATTTTTGGTACTATTTTGCTACTCTTTTACAATCGTAGTAACGTAATGTACGGAAAAAACCAAACTCGATGGATCTTTCTTACTAGAAACAGGGACATGAAAGAAAAGAGAAGATAAAACAGAGGAAATTGGAAGGAAGTCAGAAAAGTAAAGAGAACAAGTGGAAGATGAAAAGTCGCAATGGTTTGATAAAGTAGTAAAAAGAGGTTCACAGGAAGATTAAGAATAAGGATAAGATTAAGACTAAGAGTAGCAGGGAGAGTTATAATTGGATGAAAGCAAGAGCGGGAATAGTAACAAGAAAAGCGAAGAGGTTTACGGAAGAATCAAAAAGATAGGGAAATGAATGAGCCGGTTAAGGTACACTAGAAAATGCAGAGAAGTGAGAAGATAAGAGAGGAAGAGGATTAGACAGAGGACAGGTAAATAGATAACTTCCAAACAATGTCTTGCGAGTTTGATCAGAGGGATGGGAGTATTTCATGTTTGTCTTAACGTTTCCAGGAATAGCCAGAGCTGTTTAAAATAAAATGCTAATAAGACGACGTGTTATTTTTTGTCATCACGTAAATTTATAAGCTTCAATTTCTAAAGAATCGTTGCTGTAGAACCTCTGCCGTTATATATTTTTACACCAGCCACCTCTTTCTGCTCAATTAGCCTACCTCAGCGCTTGGTTTACACAGATAAATTATGGGTCTTGCGTTCGTATACCGTCAATCCGGAGTTTTTGTTTTTCCATGCATCCTATAAATACTCATCCGCAACTTCATGATATTGTTCCAGATCGTCAATCATCTCATTGACAGCAACAGTATGTTTTCATATTCCTTAGTTGTGAACAATGCGATACTCTGAAGATCTAGCCAATCAGTTCCGTTGACTAAAAATTTTCCATTTCCTCTCAGGAAAAGGAAATAAGACCTTGCACAAAAGGAAATACAGGCGTTTTTTCTGCACGTTACTTCATATTACGGAAAAACATTCATGTAATATTTTTTTATGTTACTGAAAAAATCAATGCTGGAGATAAGTCAAGAAGCAACATTTAAATTTATGAGGGCGATTATTGTCAAATGCGACTCCATTTTGTAATATTGGGTTCACTTGTCTTATTTTTTTGCTTCATGGTTAAGTATGCATTGAATTATTGAGTTATTCAATGAAATGCATTATTTTTAGATATCGCACACCGAGATCAAAACAGCGATCAACTCAACTCAAATTGTCATCGATTGGTTATGGGCAACGAGTTATCGACTAATATGGATTTGTTTGTTATAAATAAGTTACCGATACTGAATCGACGACCTAACGATTGGTTATCGACTTATTATCGAAAATGTATCGAAAAGTTATCGAAATGTTCAAAAAAGTTTATTGATATATTATCAACAAATAATCGATATGCTGTCGAAAAATAATCGTTTAACTATCCAAAAGTTATAGATATGTTGTGAAAAAGTTATCGATTTCGTATCAAAAGTTATCGGTTTTAACGGCGACTTATCGGTTTATCAGACCTGATAAATCTACCATCGACCAGATTTTCACAATGCGCCAAAAAAATCGACACACATCACCTTTTCGTCGATTTTAAAGCCGCCTTCGACAGCACGAAAAGGAGCTGCCTATATGCCGTTATGTATGAATTTGGTTTCCCCGCAAAACTTATACGGTTGTGCAAAATGACGTTGAGTAACACCATCAGCTCAGTCAGAATTGGGAAGGACCTCTCCGAGCCGTTCGAAACTAAACGAGGTTTCAGACAGGGTGACCCGCTATCGTGCGATTTCTTTAATTTGATGCTGGAGAAAATTATACTAGCTGCAGAACTTAACCGCTCTGGAATAATATTCTATACAAGCGTGAAATTACTGGCGTATGCTGATAACATTGATATCGTCGGCCTAAACACCGGCGCTGTTAGTTCAGCTTACTCCAAACTGGAAAAAGAAGCGGTAAAGATGGGTTTGATGGCGAATGAAGACAAAACGAAGTACCTGCTGTCATCGAGCAAAGAGCCAGCGCACCAATAATTTCGAAATAGTAAAAGACTTCGTTTATTTGGGAACCAGCATCAACACTAGCAACAACATCAGCTCTGAAATACTGCGCAGAATCACTCTTGCCAATAAATTCTATTTTGGACTAGGTAGCCAATTGAAATTAAAGTCCTCTCTCGGCAAACGAAAATCATACTCTAAAAGTCTTATCGTACCCGTCCTGATATATGGGGCAGAAGCATGGACCATGACAACATCAGATGAGGCGGTTCTGGGAGTATTCGAGAGAAAACTTCTTCGAAAGAATTATGGACCTCTATGCGTTGGCGATGGCGAGTACCGAAGAAGATTTAACGATGAGCTGCACGAGCTATACGCAGACATCAACATACTCCAGGGAATTAAAACGCAGCGGCTGCGCTGGCTAGGCCACGTTATGGGAATGAAAGCTGACGCTCCGGCCAAGAAAGTGTTTCTATCGGAACCCGCCTATGGAAGCAGAGGTAGAGGGTGGCCCCACTCCGTTGGAAGGACCAGGTGGAAAACGATTTAAACTCCCTAGTGTGACCAATTGGCGCCGGTTGGCAAAGAGAAGGAGCGACTGGCGCGCCTTGTTGGATGCCCATAACCGTTTAAACGGTTAAGCGCCAATTAAGTAAGTAAGTATTGGTTTGTTATAAGGCAGATGCCGATAAAACTTCAATATAGAATCCTTGACACATCTTCAACGCGCAGATAAGAAACCAATAAAAACCAAATGGCGCCGCATTAACAAACCGATATTTCGACGATCATAATTCGCTATCAATCATACAGTTTCAAGGGATCAGTTAGGATAAATTTAGAAGTGTTGATAACTCGTCGATAATAATCTCGAAAACAAATAGGTAACAAACCGAAACTAAACAATGGCCGGGTTTTCAGTGCGAGTTTAAACTTCAGTTAAAGTTGACTAGAGTTTAACCTTGCCACTTTGTTCGACAACATAAAATTTTCCTGCTCATCTCAGCTTAAGCGGCCGAAATGGCAGGGTTAAACTCTAGTCAACTTTGACTGTAGTTTAAACTTACACTGAAAAACGGGGCATAAGTCTGAGATCGAAAGGCATGAGTGCTACAAGCTAGAGAAGTTAACTAATTAAAAATTATATCAGTAAATACGTGTGACGACAAAATTTTTTGACAGGTGTTATTTTTGCAGGAAGAACATTGGTGACCTAGTATCCGTCGTACAGGACGTGCTGAGTTGTATAACGAGTATTTCTCCCTGCGGTTCAGGGAAATAACGCAACAAACACAGGCATGAAAGAAAGCATGAATTAATCCATATGCAATTTATGATCCAGCGCCAGAAGGTTCAACGTGGACATATTAAATCAATCCCGAGATGGCCTGGCTTGTACCTTAACGGTGCTTGTTAGCGGATCTGTATCCGGCAAAGGACCATCAACATTGATAACACTCCCCAAAACCTTTAAATTTAAAACTTCCAACTTACTGTGCTAATATTAACAAACTGCATAACCAGGATGTTCATATATACTTACGTTATTTAGAAGCCGAAGATTAAACAGGAACTTAGCTCTTCTGGACCAAATCTGATTCCGTCAAAAGTTTAGCTTCCTTCCTTACAATGATCGCTTCTGCTTGCAAAAGTTGAAGTGACCAGTTTCGTTTCCGAAATAACTTACCTCATCATAGAATAGAGAATGCGTTCTGTAGCCCCCCCCCCCCCTCCACACTTTCACGATATCCAAAAGATCACCCCATTCTGGCATTTCTAAATAAATAAGAACCTTTTGTTGTTAGCATAATTTCATTTTGTACAAACAACGTAAACACACACGCTTGATGATAATGAAATTTAAATATCATTATTATTTAACTAAATTTTAAAGTGTGTTATTTTTTGACGGGCGTGGTCGTATGCATATGTAGCTAGCAGCTGAAGGTCGCTAAAGCTTTATTTTCATTGCCTAAAATCTCTTTATAACAAGAAAATCTTAATTTTTGAATCAAATAACATTATCATTGCCTTTGGACAGTGCTTTCCGTTAACATTGCTATGCTGAAGTACTTGCCATTGCTTAGAATGTGCCACTTTTGCTTAAAGTCTTCAAAAACTTGATGACAAAATAAAATTGCTGCTAAAAAACAGACTGAACTGGAAAAATTCATGAGGAATGAGACCTAAAAATTTTAGTCTATCTAGAACCCCCTGGGTTTGGTGTTGTTTCATTTTCGTTTCTAAACTGTGCAAACTCCTGCTTGTCATTCAGATAATGAGTCTCCTCCTCTTCCTTAGACAAGACATTCTATGGCTTGGAGTAGGATGCCATAATTGACAGTATCAAAAGCTTTTGTCGTGTTGTGGTTTTCATTGAGTCCGACATTTATCTGCATGTTATAGCATTTAGGGGCGCGAATCGACGGTAGACGTCCCGTTTGGAAGAACTCAAAATGAGACAGGAGTTGCACATCATCTATCAAGCAGGCAAGGCGTGCACAGAAGCGCTGGGTTGCAAAATTTCTAAAACTATGTGGAAATCCTACGATATTAGACACAACGTGGCTCATATACATATCTGAAGATAGAAGACGTAAGGCTCTCGATGGGCATACAAACTGGACATTGACCTCTGGCGTCACATGCTTATAAGTTTGGCCTGGTCAGGAAAAGCAGATGTAGGAAGTGCGAGCTGAAGGGGTAAATAATTGAGCACGTTCCGTGTTTCAGTCCTGCGCTTTCCAGGTCAAGGCTCCAACTATTAGGGGCGGCAGGGTTGTCAGATCTCGAGGCAGCAATTAAGCTTCTAGTATTTGCCAAGAGGACGGCGTTATTCTATAACAGATTCCGTACCTGAATGGTTTTCATCCGTTTGGTCGTCAAACAAATTCTTGTAATACTTTGGGCACCTTTGGGGTCATGGACACGGTTAGGGTCATCTTCATTCCGAAGGCCGGCAGGAGCTCTCATGTATCACCTAAGGATTTCAGGCCAATCAGTCTCTCGTCGTTTCTTCTTAAGACGTTTGAGCGGCTGATTGACCTGTACCTACGGGAAAGGATACCTGGGGGGTTACTGTCGACTTCACAGCATTCGTACTACAAGGGCAGATCGACCGAAATGGCTCTCCATTCCATTGTAAAGCAAATAGAGGGGTCCCTAGAACATTAAGAGTATGCTATGGGTGCCTTTCTAGACATCGGGGGGGGGGGGGGCTTTTAACAATTTCGTACCGGAGGCAATCGAAAGAGCTCTGGTGGGTTTAGGAGTCGAAGCGGCTCTGGTTGAATTTATTAGCAAACTTCTATGCGGCAGAATTGTCGCAGCGGAGTGGGGAGAGGTCATAATTAGGAGGAAGGTGTGCAGGGGCACGCCACAGGGAGGTATCCTAACTCCTCTGCTCTGGGTTGTGGTTATCAACGAGCTTCTTGTGGAGCTGGAAGCCAATGGTTGTCGGGTGGTTGCCTATGCAGATTACCTCGCTATCCTAGTCAGAGGCAAATTTCTGGGCACCCTGCGCGATGTTCTGCAGGGCTACCTGGATACTGTGGCTAGGTGGGCTGAATCATGTGGATTGGCGGTCAACCCGGAAAAAGAGAATTGGTTCTTTTTACAAGGAGATATAAGATACCCGACTTCAGAACTCCTTCGATTGGAGGGGTACCGTAGGTACTTACTGACAGGGTTAAATATTTGGGAATTGTTCTGGACAAGAAGCTGTCCTGGAGGCCCAATGTGGAAGATAGGGCCAGGAAAGCTGCGCTTGCCTTGTACTGCTGGAGGCGGGCTATCGGAAAGAGATGGGGGCTCTCGCCAGGAGTAGTACACTGGCTTTATGAAATGGTGGTCAAACCGATTCTGCTCTATGGGGTGCTGGTCTGGTGGAAAGCACTGGATACGGCGAGCACCCCCAAAATGTTAGTGTCAGTGCAACGGACGGCGTTTATTGGTATCAGTGGCACTCTGAGAACAACACCTCCTTAGCAGTGAATGTCATGCTGAATATACATCCAGTAGATATTGCGGGAAAGGCAGCCGCGTCCCGGTCATTGGTCAGTCTTCGTGGTATGGGTTATATGCTTTCTGATTTCGGACACTCTAGCCTTCTTACTAGTTTCGACTTTATCCCGGACAGGACGGACTATTGCATGCCGATAGCCGCTCCCTATGCAACCTTCACCCCAGTCATTCCCCCGAGGGAGGAGTGGGGAAGAGAAATTATCTGGGGCATGGGACCGGTTAACTTGTTCAAAGTTGGACGGAAAGGTTGGCGGGGGGGGGGGGGGGGTCTTTTGCCAAGAGCTAAATGTAAGCCGCAAGTTTAAGTTGGCTGATCACTGCAGTGTATTCCAAGCGGAAGTGGCTGCGATTAAGAATGCGGTGGATGAAATGCTATACAGCGCTACTACGGTTAGGGAATTTAACATCTACTCTGATAGCCAAGCGGCTATAAAGGCCTTGAGCTCAACTACAGTGCGATCGAGGGTGGTCTGGGAGTGCCTGACCTCACTTGCGATTGCATCGAATTATTTTACAATTAAGATTATCTGTGTCCCGAGCCATAGTGATGTTCCGGGTAACAGTCAAGCGGATCTCTTAGCCCGAATCGGTACAACTGAACCGGATGAAGATAGCTGTAGGGATTTCGGGATTCCGCTAGCCACCTGTGGATTGCTCTTCCATAGCTGGGCCTCGAGTCAGCTCAGCAAACGTTGGCCGGACACTACGTCTTGCAGGGTAGCAAGATCTTTCTGGCCGAAAGTGGATGGCAGGAGGTCGGCTGAAATAATTGGGTTCACTAAGGCTCACCTATCAATGGTCATTGGGGTTTTGACAGGGCACCATGGGTATCCATGCGGTACGTCTCAATATATTGGAAACTCCATACTGCTGCAGCTGTATGGAGGATGATGAGGTGGAATCACCAAATCACTTTATGCTTGATTGCCCAGCTTTTGCCAGAACTAGGCGAAAGTATTTCGGTCATGACTCACTTGGATCTCCCGAGGAGCTATCCAAGGTTCATTCGGAACTTTATCGTTGCTACTCAACGTTTCTCTAAGTAGTTATATCTACGTCACCGTTAGTTTAGTTTATTATATGTGGTATCACAACGGACCGTCATATTGTCCAAGTGAGCTTCTCCTATCAGGGAAGCTACCTCCCAACCTAACCTAACCTTGGACGTCTTCAGTCTATGTGAGATATTTATTTGCGGGCCAGTTCAACCTAACCTAACCTTGTTACTTGAAAGTGGAGAAATATTGGTCAAACTAGGAGGTAGTTAGCTATTTTACCAGATTGAATAGCTGTACCACCATTGCATGTTCCCATTTTAGGTATGCCAAAGTAGGACCGAGATACCTAACTCTCCATCTCTCTTACCCATCAAGGATTATACGATTTTTAGCGCTGCGTAACATTCTGAGGCTGGAGCGATTTAAAATCGTCATCGCGTGACCGGATATTTAGACCAAGGTTTTGTGCGTCTTAATAAATTCAGATATCTATATTGTCTTCTCAGTTAATCCATACAATGCAGGATTTTGAAATGCCCCAGAGGAGAGGACGTCACTATAAGGCTTGGTTAGATATTCTGCCCCTACCAACCAAAATAAGTGCCGGTGTACCAAGTGTAGGTGTCTGCATAGCTCTTCAGAGCGGTGCGAAGTAAGTGTACATATGCCGTTGGTTAAACTCTGAAAATATTGACGTAAAGTGTATTGAGTGGGTGTCGTACGCGAATATTTTCTGTGCTGCAAAACGGCGTACATGCTGTGAAGGACTAGGGGCGGTGCTCATGATTTCTCCTTTACGAAGAACCGAGATTATAGCTACGCGAACAAGCCGTAAGAGCGGCCCGTTTAGCGAAAGCACCCGCGAAAGTTTTGTGGTTTGTTGGGCAGAATTTCCGCCCCACACATACACTCAGAGACGTTTTCGTCCACTGTGAATCCGTTAAGTGAGTGCGGAGAGGCGGAACTTTCGTGCCACCAGTTTACCTCCTATTAGTCCTCAAAAAACTCCTTGGAATAAAATATCACCTTCACAACCTCTGCCAGACTATCGAAAAACGCGCGCCCAGAAATCTCAGTCGTCTTATCTACGTTCCTGAACATCGGCAGAGAAAGTGATGAATCCTCATTCTAACAGCTTCAGCAAAGGAAGCTTGGAGGTTAATACTTTCCGCATCTGATGCTTTTATGTGATTGAATAATTCGTTACGGGTGATTACTCGACCAGAGAAACTTTAATTAAAAAAAATCTTAATACAGCTATATATAGAACATACACAAAAAATGTAAGTCATCGACTGCAGTTTTTGGGGTACATTGGCCAAATAGATCTAGGATTCGGTATCAGCACATTGATTCACCAAACAAGATCAAATTCCACAATTGCCTTTCTAAACGTGAGATTAAGGTCCAAACTGAGTTTCATAAAAATCAGACATCTTTTAATATAACCGCCCACAATAGTAGGGGGCGTGGCACGGTACCAATCATCACCATATTGCATATATATTCCTTTTATGCTACAACAAGATTACGCGCCGAATTTCAACAAAATTGGAGTACGTTTACTATTTTTTATTGCTCACCCTATGGAGATGGCACCACTGTGCAACGCTCAAAATTACAAATGTTTTTCAAAAAGCGGGAATAAGCGGCATCAATCTTTCCACTATTTAAATTAACAAAACACAGGCTTTCTAAAAAAATTGGAATCAATGCGGCGCAAAGCGGCGCACTAAAAAAAAACCTTTTGGAAAAAAAAATTGGGGAAAAATTTTGTCCCATTACATCACTTTTTAAAAATTGTATTACGAAGGCGTTAGGGACTATATAAATCTTAAAATACATAAATATTACACACTTACCTGTTTCATAAGAATCCATGGCTTCTTTTTTATAAGCTTCACTGAAACCCGTAAAAATATCAATTGAAAATGTATATATATACTCTAAGAACGTGAAAAACTGCCGAAAGATACGCACGAATGGTCCCAATTTGAGTGGATGTCCATACTAGGCTACGCTAGAGTATTGGCCGACTAAAAATATTTTTTTTTTATTTGCTGCGTTTTGAAAAATTGATTTTTTGTCGCCCAGATCTCTCAAAAATCTCTATGTGCGGCGTTCTGCACATTTCTATATTTTCTACTCATAAAAGACTTTTTACGCCATTTATTTTTCATGTTGAAAATTGGTCCGATATTGTCGAAATGGGTATCAAGCAGGGATGCACCTTAACATTGAGCTAATCGTTTATCAAAAAATTTCCACCGTTTCCGTTGAAACACTTCGAAATATTATCGATAAAGAAATTATCAAGATAAATTGTATCTCGTTTTTAACCGAAACGAAAAGCTTTCGTTAACGTTAAAAACGTTAACAAAAACGTGATACTTTATGTTTGAATTGTGCTGGCAATGCTATAGCCATGATAAAGCCGAAAGGTGGTAACAGCGAGCGGACATACACACAAACTCCATGTAATTTGTTTATGTAATTCGTTGGTGGTAATGTCAAAAATACTCTGAGAAATGTTCGTACTGTCAAAATTCATGAGAAAAGTTGCAATCAGCTTGGCTAATGCTTTCACCTTTAATGACTCCGCCATCAATCAGCTTTGCCAGCATAGTTTGAAATTAATAATCAACATAAACGATTTGATTTCGTTTTGATATGGCAGAAAACGAAACATAATCATTTCGTTAATTTGACGTTCTTAACGTTAATAAACGAAACGAAATGATATTCGTTCGTTGGTTAAGCATGCCTGGTATCAAGGGATGCGCATCATTGCCAGCAGCTATCGATAACATTTCAACACGGATTTTGCACCACCAAATTCATCAAATTATTAAAACAAAACACTAAAATAAAAATTATATATAAAATTACAATGCCCACTTTGTATACTTTTTCAGAAAATTAATAAAGAACAATGAATCTATTTAAATTACCCATCTCGAACATGTTTTCCACTGGTCCTCAAGTTATTAAAACGCAAGTTATGCAAAAAAGATGCAGCTTTCTGCAAAAATTGCCAAAAGAAAAAGCGAAATAGGTCATGCAAAGTTCTTTTGTAGGTTCCAGGGGTTTAAATATCCCATGAAATGATTATCATCTCATACTCAAGTTGAAGATATATGTACTTATGAGAAGAGTTTGAAAAATCACTTGGTCTTATATTCAAACATCTGAAATGTTAATTTTGATTTCCACAGTTCATCACTCCAAATCCAAGTCTCGTGGTTTGACATTTCTTAAAGTTGGCAGCCATATCCCCAACTAGTCCCTTGGAGTGAATCACATTGATTATAGCCTATCAACTACGTTTAAATATTACCTACACGTTACGGCTCCTGTTACATATGTGAATACGTAGGCACATACATTTGCCAGGTGAGGCTTTGTCTTTCCTAAGGAGACTCAAAGTGGTAAAGTAAAAGCTTTTCCAAGATAATCGAACAAATCACCGGTTGTGCTTCTACCCTAACGTAGTAAAGAGTGAAACTAATCGGTAAACTGAAACCGCGCCATCATCCATAAGGATATCATAAGGCCGAAAATTAACAGTTCTGACTGAGCATATAAACTTAACATCTTTCGACTCAAAATCGGTCGACTTTCATTCTAAAATATCGTTTTGGTTTAACGAAGACTATTGAAATCAAACGACTGCGAATTTTGGCCTTCATTTAAAAAAAATTATCCGAGGTCCTTGAAATTTTTAAATTATGTAGATGCGCCGAGGATTGTACGATATTTACCCATGAGTTACGCAATGATATCCACTTAGACAGCTTATGATTTCGAGGGCGGCATCCTTGGCCGAATAGTCACGCCCTAACGCTTCCTGGTGTTTCTCTGGTGAAGCTCGGCAGCATAGCGCGACAAAAATACCCGTTAGAACAGACAAAAGTGTTAGCATTTTATGTATTTCTATTTTTTTCGGTAGACGCAGCAATACCCGTCACTAAGACCGAGGTTAGCTTCAAAGCCTGTCTGAAGTAAGTGAACGAAGATAGTCCCTCCGCATGAAACTCTTCTGAAATGTTTTGAACGATCCGCCAGATTTTGGGATGAAAATCCCGGATAAGTAGAAACAAAACTTTTCCTAAATATTTTTTTTCAAATAGAAAAATGAAGTTATTTAAAGGAAGTATGCCGCCGCCAGTAAAGTGATCGGCGTACACCTCTAATGCATATGTATGTAACTTCTCAAAAAGTTTACTTAAGCAAATTATAAGTAATCGTTTCCTGACCTAAATTGTGGCAATTTCGCCTTCATATGGATTACTGCACGAAAAAGCATGTGACAATGACAAGCGTCAACGCCTACACCTTAATATTTTTCTTATTTGAATCTAGTAGATATATATCCATGATTATCTGTACATCATCCATATCCATATCTCAGATATTTTAGCAAAAGTGCCCTCAAATTTAATTAAGTTCTATTTACGCTAATGCTTGAAGCTGTTAAGTATGAGTATCACGGCAAGGCAACGACGATTCTAGCGTTGGTTAGTCAAGACAACAATCAGAGTGCAAATATTGCTCATTTATTCTCTAATTCGTATTTGCAGATAAAAGCGTGCTACATTTTCATATTGTTCTTATCTTTGTTGTTTTATGAAATATTTGCTATCATAACGATAATAACAGATAATTTGTTTTAATCTACATACATCTCTACTTCATCTTTTATTTATATTATTCCACCTACTTACATTTATTTTAATCTTGAACGAGCTTTTATTTATTGTCATAGAAATATTTTTTAACACGTTGTGTGCCATGTGGCTTGTAGGCCCCACCGAAGATTTCACATAAATTCGCAAATTAATAAATTCATTCCATCGTTAGTGTTGGTTCCTCATAATCAAAAGTCATAGATCAAAGACCGCCAAGCCCCGTGAGACGGATTTGCCATTCTAATACAAAAAAACGTGAGTAACATATTCACGTGAAGTTCGATGTGTGAACATACAAGTGCATTAAGCAGAGTTCGCTTAGCAGAGCCAAATAATTGCGGGAAGAGCTTCATCGGATCCCTATCGTTAAAAAACGATACCGTCAAGTTTTTGCTTTATTATATTCGAATTATTAGTTTCTTATCGTCGAATCACCGGCTCCTTATTGGCTTCTTATTGGCTTGTTATCGACCAGAGAACTGCAAAAATCACAATTTTCTTGATTTTATCAAACACTAAAACTTGCATTCACATTCAATCATGCGAATAAACTCATATTGAATGAACTCATAAATGAATAAACTCGTAATTGAATATACTCAGCATCTGTCTTTACAAGACTCTGTTATCATGACTGCGATCGAATGACCGAACAGGTTTTGCGTACGATTGTATTGATCAAACGATGGCAAGCAGAAATAAAATCAAAGCACGAGAATTAGTATCGTTTAGTTCGGCAAACAAACACAATAGTAAGCAATGTTTATATGTATATTTATATGTAGCTTGTCGGGGTGACGTAAGGGCAGAAAAATCATGCAAATATTCAGACGCATGGAGTTTTCATATTTGCCTTTTCATTCCGATGGACGTAATCACCATTTAGGCAAACGAGCAAATGCCTGAACTGATTATATTCACGCATGCAATAAGTTGGTTGATTTTAAATCAATGTCGATTAATGTAATGCCGAATGTAATCGAAGGTTGTTGTGTTCGATTTTTGCAGTTCATTGTTATCGACGAGTTACAGAAGTGTCATCGATTTCATAATAAAGTATTTTCGGTATCTGTTTCGAAGCAAATCGATAAGTAGTAGATAACGAATCGCTAGCACGCCGACAACACGTTGATTGATAATTTTTCGAAAACATATCAACAAATGTTTGATAGCAAGTAGAAAGATTTTCGATAATACTTCGATATAAAATCGACATATTTTCGATAAAATTCGAGTAGTTTTTTGATAACTTTCAAGTAAATATTCGATAATTTTTTTTATAATAAATAGATCATAACAAATCGATGACTTTTTTTTATCAAATCGAAAACTTTTTGTTGACAAATTTTATCAAATGGAAAACTTTTCGTTAACAAATCGATAAGTTTTCATTCAAATATCGATAGCTTTTGATAGCAAAAAGATAACCTTTTGATAACAAATCATTAAATTTGTTATGATAAATTCATAACTTTTCGATAATTAATCGATTACTTCGATAATTCTTCGTTAAATCTATTACCTTTGTTATCGATAGCAAATTAATAACAAAGCGATAGCTCGTGACAATGAAGAGTTGGCTCTCTTCTCTTTTTCCTCTTTCTTTCTTACTCTCATCCATATTTTCTTTCTTGCCTTCCTGTCCTTCACCCGTTCCCTCCATCGCCCACTCCATCTTATTACTCTTTTCCCTCACCATTACACTCGCACTCAAACTTTCAATAAGACCAACTCTCACACTGATACTCACAATACCATGGCCTCCTCAATTACTGCTCCTTTCCTTCTTTCCTTTCCACTCCATCCTATTCTTAGTGATGGTCGGAATAGGTCAAAATACAAGCAGTACCATCTTGGTAGTTTTGAGTTACACATGAGCAGTACATCTTCCGTCTACAACATACCATGACTTTTGGTATCTCGCAATGCAAACAGAGCTTCGAACACAAACACAAAATTTTGTGTAGTGGAATGTGTGTACAAGGGAACGTTGCAGAATGATAAAACTGGTTTGACTTTCGACGCTGTACGCAGCAATTCTGTGCACCTCTGCTTTAGAGGTTTAAAACACTTCACTTTACCGACTTCAATGTGCAGGTATTGTTGGATCTTATCAACTTAACTCCAACCGTTACGCTAAATCAAAGGATGGTAGCGGTTTGTTTGGTTCGTCTCACATTATTCTTAACATGAACTAAGCAGCTCCCTTTGTGAGTGGTTCAACTTTTCGTTAATTTTTTACGAAACAGGCTGTATCCCAACGTAATCTCCCTTAAGCTTGTATATCATTTCAACTATTCTTTTTGTCGTATGCCCCTCTTCCTTCTCTGCACAATTCGAGGTACATTTTCGTTGTTATTGCGAGTTCATCTTCCACTTTACCAAGCATATTGCAGGCTATCTTGCATTGACGTTTGCTCCCCGCTATTTAAAGGGCTCATACACAGCCCTAGCTCAAGCGGATCCGTGGTTGTCAGCTCATGGAGTAGAATTTTCAATGTGGTCATATTAAATCGTTTCTGATTATGGAAGATGTGTTACCAGAACGCATTTGATCTTCGACCGGCAAACGACTATCAACATCAATTACACTCCCCAAAACCTTCGGCAGCATCTTAACGCTACAACAACAAAACCTCTCAAGCGTAATCTAAAACGAAGAGCTGTGGCGCTAGATATTTAATCTGAACAACCGGTATGGTATTAATACTGTATATATGCGAATGACTTTCACAAGTGATGGCTTGTGTTTAAATTTATGGAGAGGGATTTAAAAACACATACCTAGTCCAATGGGGGATTTCTCTAAGTTCTTAGTAGCAGTTTTTCGTCGATCTCATATCACTTGCCGAATGTAAAAGATGAGTTTGGTCTAGTGATTCTCGGTTGCTAAAAAAGTTACATAATTTAAGCGTATCCAAAATAATGTTAAATGCGATTACAAGGTAATTTTTTAATGGGTGGGTAACGTTGGGAATGAAAACTTCAGGATTACTTTGCACTATGGCTCTTTCTTCATTTATTTAAACAAAAGTTAATTACACAAATTATGTATGTCCGCCCAATGTATGCAGCAAGTGAGGTATGGGCTACATGCAAGACAAAACACAGTCCTGTCTCCACCGAGCTTATGACAACCTTAAGGTGTTACGGGACAGCTATAATATAGGAAGGTTAGATATATGTAAATATGAATAAATTTCAAGAAACAAGTTTTTCACATACGGATCAATTTGAAGAGTTCCTTCTGCATCAAGGCAGGTGAATGTACGACAATCTCCCTCCACGAAGAAAGTTTCGCCTACTTGCGCGATAACGCCATCGTATTCACAATCAGCTTTGGGACATCTGAAATTGAAAATATTATATTTAAATAAGAAAATATTATAAGCAAAAGATTTTCTACGTACGGTAATTTTTCTACGCCTCCATGAGGACCAAGGCATTTGTATTTGTGACAATCACCCTTAACTTGGAAAATTTCGCCCGTTTTCTTATTTGCACAATTTGGTATTTTGGCATTGGAGCTGTTTAACACCGTTATCAGAACCAACAAAAATAGGCCAAAAATTCTAGAATAATTCATTATGATGATTAAATATGAACTTTACTTAATAAAAACAGGCAAGCGACTAAAGTTGAGCTGCTCTTTACTCGGCTTTTAAATTAAAATTTTCATCTTTTTCTATTTATTAGTTCTTTTTACATTTATTTCTTTTTTATTACTAACTATTTGATTGTTTGTTTAAAATTTTTACCAGAGATTGCATTCAAGAGTTAACCAAACAAACATACTCGGTATATTTGAATAAGATTTATTGTACGGATTTTCTACCTCTTGTTATTTCGCGTGACAGAATTTGCTTAAATATTTTTTTAAAATCAGGGACACAAAATATTAATATTGGTCAAAATAAAAGCAGAGAAACCCTATTCGGTCCAAATTGTACATTTTTGTGGACACGTAGGCTATTTTTGGGATGCATCAGTTTCAGATCAAATAGGGAGTGTTTTGTAAACATTTCGGGATCATATGTCTACCATTTATTGTTTTCAGAATAAATTCGAAAATATTTCGTATAGTTTTGAAAATATTATTATATTAGATTTTTTAGGAAATAATTTCCAGATTGTTTGCAGGATTACTTTTGAGAATATTTCGGAATCATTTTTAAACTTATTAGAAATTATTTCCAGATCACTTCGGGAAAACTTTAAGATAACTTCGGAATTGTTTTGAGTACTATTTCAAGACTCTTGCGAAATTCTTTCGGAATTATTGCGTATTATTTTGAAACATTTTGGAACTGCTTTTTAATTTTTATATTTTTTGGATCTCTTTTGGTGTAACTTCGGGCTGTTATTTCGAAATTGCCTGCGAAATCATTTAACGACAATTTCGGTACTATTTTTGGGCCTATCATGAGAACAATTCAACGCTTCTTTGAAACAATTTCGGATCAATTTGAGACTCATTTGAGAAATTTCGTTACTGTTTTTAAGATTTTTGCGGGATTATATTTCATGATCATTTCAGAAGAATTATGAAAACATACCGGCATAGTTTGTACGACATTTTGCAATTACTTTCTAGTGGTTTCGGAACTATTTCGAAACCATTTCCAGAACTATTTTAGGATTGTCTTCTTGAACGTTCCGGTTTTATTTCGTTACTATTTTAGAAAACCTTTCCCAATTTAAACCAAAAATAGTGCCGAAATTCTCGCGTACAACCTAAAATTTTTTGCAAAACCGATCCCGAAATTATTTCGAAATGGTCCCCAGTTTATACTGAAACAATCACGTGTCGTATAGACAGTTCAGAAATTAATACGGTAACATTTCGGAAATGACACCGAGGTAATCCCCAAATCCCCTACACGGAAAGAAAAAGACTGGTAAAATCAACCTAAACAGGGGTCAATTCAACTGAAATTTCTGTAAATTTTTATCCATCGCAACAAGATGCTGAATCAACTGCGCACAAATCGTTGATTCGTAATTGACCGTTTTAGTAGTCAAATGAACAAAAAAAGGTGTTGCGACAGCTTTGTACGAAAGTAGGTACCTATGCTACCCGCTTAGGAAAATTTTCTTCTAATTGAGAAACCTTATTTCTAAAATTTGTATGTTGCTTTGCTCGGGGTGTGAACCTAGGGTCTTCTGTGTGGTAGGCGGAGCACACTACCATCACACCACGGCGGCCGCCATATGCATACGTAAATATGTGCATACATATAGTACACAGCATACGTAAGTACAAAGTAGAGAGCGCAGTGAGCGTAAAATTCTCTTTGAAATTTGCTCATGTATTGACTGTTGATCGCTGTTGAAATGACCAGTGAGATCAGTTGTGGTAACAAAAAAATTAGTTAGATTGATTAGGAATCTGTCAGTTTTACAGAATTTTGTTAACTTAAGAACGAAAATTTCTCTTCTGTTGACATAAGTAAACTAATTTGTTCGCTTGACAAAGAACTCGGGCGAATTAATCATAAATCGATCAATTTCGCCGAATCTCCGTTAAGTGAAGAACAACAGAACCGATTTGTTCATTTCACTAGCACCATTTCTTCAAGTGTGGACCTCGATATTTATAACTCATAATATAAATATTATTGATATGGATCCTCTGGAATTGGAGTTTTAAACATTTTAACATTTAACATTTTTCATCCCTCTAAATGACTTAAATACCAAATATTATTGGTATAGGGAAATTAAACTTCTTCCTATTTTTCTTGGTTTTGAGCTTTGTATTACTCTAAACAGCCTCTTGAATCCCGAGCAATTAATCTGAGGGTTATAACTATATAAAACGAACAAGGTCCAACAGACTCTTGTTATAACGATAACTCTTGGAATAGTGAAAATCTAATCAGTTGAAGATTTATGGCTTCGTCATAGTCCCGTGGGAAAACATTAATAACATCATCATCGATTACGCGACCGGGTTCATTGTCTTCATTGGGCGATACATCGTTGTTTCGATAATATAAGTACACTCTTGTTACTTTGGTTCTTAGCGTGCCGTGTAGGCAGCGGCCTTTCTTTCGGATACAACGCTGCATCTTTCATCATACCAGTTATTTTCCGTGGTCGCCTCTAACACATTTTTTTCTCGACGGCAATGCGAATATTCTCGTGAGCTATGTTTCCTCTACTCCTGCATTCCGCCAGGTTGACTTTTGCGCTCAGAGGCGGGTGCGGTAGCCAAGTTGCAATATCATTGGCAGTTTCTTGCGATAGCAGACTTTCGATGTCTAACTTTGGGTACAATTGCTTGGGAGTAGTGAGACCTTAACGCCAGCTTTTCATATGGGTCGTAAGACCTCACTTTGTCAAGGAACTAGAACCAGTAGATAGTTCCTTTGCTAAGTATCAATAGCTCAAATCTTTACCAAATAAGTTTAGAATTTTTGTTGTTTAATTTAGTCTCACCGACAAACGCTTGGATATTCAAACTTTAACGTTTTAATTAACATTAGTCCCCACTCGCTTTTACAATTGAAGGAAAGGAGGTTTTGCAAAGAATTTGGCGATAAGTATTCTTAAATTAAATCTACTTCTAATTTTCACGCAGATTTTCGGTATAAAAGCTTATTTAAAGCGAGTTCACCAAACTGTGCATACGTACAAATATTGATTAGCGCTTTTTATACCCAGCTGGACTTGTACACAGGGTATTATAACTTTGATTGCATAACGGTTGATTGTACAGGTATAAAGGAATCGAGATAGATATAGACTTACATATATCAAAATCATCAGAATCGAAAAAAAATTTGACTGAGCCTTGTCCGTCCGTCCGTCTGTCCGTTAACACGATAACTTGAGTAAATATTGAGATATCTTCACCAAATTTGGTACATGAGCTTATCTGAGCCCAGAATAGATTGGTATTGAAAATGAGCGGAATCGGATGATAACCACGCCCACTTTTAATATATTTAACATTTTGGAAAACACGAAAAACCTGATTATTTAGAAAATAATACACCTAGAATGTTGAAATTTGACGTGTGGACTGATATTGAGACTTGATTAAAAATGTGAAAAAATTTTTAGAATGGGCGTGGCACCGCCCACTTTTGATAAAATCAATTTTACAAATATTATTAAACATAAATCAAAAAGCGCTAAACCTATCCTAACAAAATTCGGCAGAGAGGTTGCCTTTCCTATAAGGAATGCTTTGAAGAAAAATTAACGAAATCGGTTAAGGATCACGCCCACTTTTATATAAAAGATTTTTAAAAGGGTCTTGCACGGATAAAATACGGTATATCTTTGCAAAAAAGAGCTTTATATCAATGGCATTTCATTTCCCAATTGGACTTATAACAATAAATATGAAAAACTTCAAATTTAAAAAAATGGGGATGGCACCGCCCCTTTTATGACTAACCAATTTTCTATGTTTCGGGGGCCATAACTCGAATAAAAATTAGTTCAGAATAGAACCATATGTATATTTATTATTGCGCAGCCTTGTAACACTATTAAGCACACAAAACAAACAACAACAGCCTTGCAAGTGTACAGCTGGGTATGTAATGTTCGGTTTAACCCGAACTTAGACTTCCTTACTTGTTTTCTTTCAACGTCACACTGGCAAGCATTTGTTCAAATCGAAATCTAATTATATTTTTACAACCAAACTAGCTTTACCAGGCGCACGTTGTAACGCCCGAGATCGAATGGATGTTGCGTTATTTTTTCTGTTTTTTTGTTGATAATTTCTGTTCTGTAAATTGAATTGAATTTTGTACGCATATTTGGTGAAATTTTCTGTTAAAACATTTTATTCTTGTATCTATATTTTATATTAGTGTATTGCTTTTACCGCTGATGATTGTTGCTTTGATTACATTCCGAAGAAGCAATACTGGTGAGCCAATTTTCAAAGTTGACATATGCGCAGGCATTCCTTTTGGTTCTAAGGAGTATAGAAATTCATTTGGATAACTAACAATTTTATCTTCATTTGTAACTGTGTCGATCGATTTATATTTCGTCACTTCACCAGGAAATTGATTTTGAAAGCGATCATTGATTTTGTTAACATGATCATTTTTGGGAGCTAATATAATTTCGCATAGCCAAAAAACAAAAACAATCAAACTTTAGTTGTTAAAATAACTTAAGTTTGTACGGCAGCCATAGTTTTTCCCCATTCCACATTTTACTGGAGGTTTTAGGACTTAACGTCATATAGCTCCTTACCAATTTTAATTATCCTACCACTACAACATCCAGATATATGCAGTATAATATATTCCATTTGTATGGGAGGTGCCACGCCCCCTTTTTCCCAATTCCATATTTTCTTGGTGGTGTTAAGGATTGACCTCAAATAACTCCTTACTGAAGTTCAATGTTCTGGCATATATACCTTCAAAGGTATGCAGTATCAAAAATTCCATTTGTATGGGAGGTGCCCAGCCCCTTTTATATATCGAAATTATTTTTAGCCTAAAACCTTCCCGTTGATCGAAGGAACCCATAACCAAAATTTGGTGATGATTGATGTGTGGGAAATACGTTACCTTAGCGAACACACACACACACAGAATTTGATTTTTATATATAAATGGGTAAACCGATTTGGGATTTCAAAATCAACTAACCATCATCTCTCCTTCCTGTATCTTTCCTAAAAATTTCATGGCAATCTGTCGTGCCGTTCTCGAGTTATGGAGTGACAATCAAAATGTACACTTGTTTTTATATATATAGATATAATGAATACTCTGTGGTCATTTTCAGAACATAAAAATGTGCGTGTGTTTACATACAAAACTAGGACACCCACTCATCCTTGAGTCCACCTACTTTTGGCTAACAATGTGTAAACTTTCTTCTTTATCATTTTCTCTAATTTGCACAGTTGTACGGTTCTTTGGCCAACTGAACCCAAAACATTTATCAAAAATAGTTGCCTGTGGGAAAACTATTTCCATTGTGCTTCTTCAAAGGACAAAGTCTGAAGTTAATTGTCTTAATGCCATCATCCACCGAGTTGCGGGTGACACCATCAAATATAGTCCAATTTGTATGCACGCACCCATTTCGCAATGTTGTATTCAACAGCTGATTGCGTGTCAAGGTGCATTTTTTCTTATCCATTTATTTTTATGCTGTTTTTAGTGATTATTTTTTAAGTATGAACCATGGAGTGGTTGGAGATTAAAATTATATTTAGTTACAAAGTTGCAAATGCGTCAGAATGAAATACTCCTACTGTTGCATATGTAAACACATTTGTAAATTCATACAGGCTAGGTAAGGTTGAACTGGCTGGTCCGTGAACCCTCACATAGACTGACTGCGTCCAAAGAGTTACCAAAAGTTTTCTCAAGGACCAAACTGAAAATCCCTATCCTGCCAAGGCAGGACCACAATTAATTAAACAATTCTAAATTATTGAGATCTTAGTAAGTCACTTGATTCGGTCATTTGAGACCTTTGGTTGGTTAGAGCAACATACTAGCCCTGTACCATATGTATGTATGTATAATTTATTCAGTCTATGATTAAACAATCTTACAGACGAGAATACAAAAGCAAATAAATACTTAAACAAATAATCAACTGAAAACCACAACGAATAACGTAAGTAACATGACTAGCGAAAACAAAAGATAAAAAGATAATGCAAGTAAAGATTATAGGAACTCTTGCAAAGTAGACTTGAAGATGCTTCTCGACAAAGAAAAATCAATAAAAAACCTCCTTGAGAGTCTATTAAATTCATTTATTGCCCGAAAAATTGGGTCAAAATTACAATAATTAGCCCTGCAAGCACTCATGTAAAATGGAAAAAATGTTCTAAGACTCCGATTAGGTACATTAAATGACACCTTCGCTAAGAGAACTGGGCAATCAAGAGAGCCAACTATTAGATCATAGACGAACATTAGCAGATGTTCTATCCTTCTGGATTCGAGAGGTTGGAGATTTATGAGTAAGCAGCGCGAGTGATAGAATGGAATTGGGTCGTCAAAGTTGAGTGAAAATAGACAAAAACGAGTAAATTTTCTTTGAACCCTTTCAATTCTGGCAGCATAGTAGCTATAGATAGGATTCCAAACAATTGAGGCGTATTCTAGTTTTGAACGAACGAGAGAGGTATAAAGAGCCTTCCTTGTATAAGGATCCTTAAAGTCTTTTGCATATCTACGAAGAAAGGCAAGGTTTCTGTAAGCCTTGGGAAGCATATAAGAGACATGATTGACAAAAGAGAAAGAGGAATCAAAAACAACACCTAAGTCAATAAATTCATTAACCGAAACCAGTCGAGCACCTGCGATATCGTAGAGGGTGGAATATAAGTTAGATGATTTAGTAAACGACATGTGGAAACATTTATTCACATTGAGGAAGAGATTATTGGCATTACACCATTCAATAAGATTATTTAGGTCATTTTGTAGGAGTAGGGAATCCGACTCGCCATTAACTCTATGAAATAACTTTAAATCATCTGCATATAGAAGGAAAGAGGACAAAAAAAAATAGGAACCAATATCATTTATAAAAAGCACAAACAACAAAGGCCCGAGAATGCTACCCTGTGGAACTCCAGACGTTGCATAAAAAGGTAGGGACTTGCAGCCCTCGATTTCAACACATAGAGACCGGTTCGATAGATACGATTTTAACCAAGATAAGAATACAGAGTGAAATCCAATATACTCAAGTTTAGATAGTAAGATTTGATGTGAAACTTTATCAAAAGCCTTTGAGAAGTCGGTATATATGGTATCAACCTGGCAGCCATCCTTAAATGCAGAGATACGGAAATCAGAAAACGACCCTAGATTAGTGACAGTAGAGCGGCCAGCAACAAACCCATGTTGACGCGGGTCAATCACCCTTTTAATGATAAAAGACAACTTCTCCTTTATGATTTTTTCGAAAAGCTTTGAGCATACTGTGAGTTTGGCAATCGGCCTATAGTTAGAAATGTCATTTTTATTACCAGATTTAAAAATAGGACAAATTGAGCTCCTTTTCCATCTATCGATAAAAGTTCCAGAGGACAGAGATAAATTGAAGATATGGCAAATGGGAGCGCAGAGAGTTAAACTACAGTGCTTCAGTAAAAAGGCGCAAAGGCCATCAGTGTCACAACTTAGCGAGGGTTTAAGGGAAAGCATAGCATTGCGAACATCATCCTCTGAGATAATGAGGGAGCCAAAATCAATCTGATCACAAAGTCCGGTGCGACCTCACACCGCAGCCTGTTGGGTTCGCCTCCTATTAAAGCCTTCAGTCGGAAGTGGGAGGGACCATAATGTATCCGGTAAAAACATAAAATCCAACTAAAATTGAACTCCAAATTGTCTGGGGTATACGAAATGCAACGTATATACTCCTACGTCTCCCGTCCGAAAGGAAGAATTTCGGACCGATTAAGTTACTCCCCTACTCACTACGGCAGTGCAATCAATGTTGAGTCGATACTTCACGGATAACAGCTTCATCTGAGGAATAATTTGACATGAACAACTTGAACATTCTAGATCAACCCCACCCCAACCTATCATGATAAAATTTGCGTTTGCTAAGCCTCGCTTGCTAAATGTATGTACAGCACTTTCGTACATAAGTATTTTTTACAGTTTTCGCCAAGCGCAAGTGAGATTGAAAATTGGGTTGGCGAAGATATAAATTGCGCCTCATTTACTCTTCACGAAACCGTTGCCCGATGAGGTGAGGTGGAGGCGAACATAAAAATACTTACATCGCCTCGGATGAAATCACAAAAAGCAAAAATTTTTGTATCCATGTTCAACTTATAACTCCAAAATGGCAGGTGACTAAAGTACTACCCAACTTTGCTGACCAATCTTCTGTTCCCGATTTGCGAAAGAAGGTTTCTAGATATTTAAGAGTTCAAAGAAAGTTAGCTCCTCAACCATCTCTGTAAGCTTTTGGAAAAGCCGTGCGCCCAGAAATCTATATGGTGTTGTCTGCAAAAAAAAGTGTCGATGAGTCGAATTCACATTCTCCTTATCTTGACAGTGGCCTGTGAGCATCGATTTCTTTAGTTTGGAAATAAAGTTTGTTAATTTCCTACCCAAATATGGCCAGAAGGATATCAAGACATCACAATCATTACGCTTGCGCAACAAGTTAATTCTAATGCCCTTAAGGCTCAATAAAGATCTTAACATTGGTCTGGCGATTGTACTGTCCTGAGTCAATCTAGCAACTGTTTTGAGTATTAGGAATTTCAAAACTTACTTTTAAGGATCACTTCCGGGCGGTGAGAGGGAAAGTCTCTAGAGTTTGTGGAGCTTCTACACGAATAATACCTTCGGCAGCCCAGCGATACTACCCGTCAGCTTTTCTAAGCGGGGTCGCCCCTCGGCAGTGTTTGGCAAGCGCTCCGGGTGTATTTCTGCCATGAAAAGCTCTCAGTAAAAACTCATCTGCCTTGCAGATGCCGTTCGGAGTCGGCATAAAACATGTAGGTCCCGTCCGGCCAATTTGTAAGGAAAATCAAGAAGAGCACGACGCAAATTGGAAGAGAAGCTCGGCCTTAATCTCTTCGGAGGTAATAGCGCTTTACATATATTTTTTTTAATTTTATTTATTTAAATAGTTCGATAGTATTATATGCAGACCAGTATGGCATGGATATAAAATGACCCTCCTTTGCACTAGTGTTTTGTGTGACTGATGTGCACATGATCTGCAACGTTTTGCAGCTCTGCACTTTGTTCCACGCATTTCCTGCTTGGTCGATCATAGTCGCACATTCGTCTTCTTTTAATCTTATTGGGACGCCTGCGATGCAAGCTTCGAGGAATGCACCATGATCACCATACCACCATACCCCGAATGTTTCCAGGGACTTCTTGCACTCCAACACACTGTTATATGCTAAGTTTCGAGCGATGAGTGCTTTAATTTGCTGCTAGACTGTCAATGTAAAAATTACTTCAGGTCAGGCTCTTGACTGTTTGTTGATGACAATGGTGAGATTTACCGTTTTTGTTAAGCGTGGTCTTCCAAAGCTGAAATATAAGTAACTTTCGAAGTCAGACTTATCCCGACGGCATTACAGTTAAAGAGCATCCAACGACATTAGAAAACAAGGCTAGAGGTCAATTAAACCCTGTCAATACTGATCTTACGTGCTATATTATATGAAGAAAGTGGTTTTATTCCAAGTAGGTAACATAAGGTATCCCTCAAGGAAGGAATTTGAGAGGGACTTAGGCAGAATACACATACCACTCATACAAAGACAATGAAAATAAGGTTACGTTGAATAGACCTTCGGGTGTATTTCTACAATGAAGAGATTTTCATCAAAATTTATCTGCCTGAGTAAATTGTATGTTTCGCGGTCGAAGCTCTCTGAATTTTTAAGTCTAACAAAGCGCAAGTTAAGGTCTACCAAAATTAGACAAAAAATTGCACCAAGATGATTCACTGACTTTTTTATCATCTTCATTCAACCCTGCGAACGAACTGCAACAGGTTGAAGTCTTTTGTGAAGAGCAGAAGAAGTGAAATCAAGAAACTTTTGAAAAATATGGAATATACAATCATTTTAATTTTCGTCCTTAGCAAAAGAACTGAACAGTGAAAAGCTGTACAAAAAAATAGACAGGACATAGACAGACTATGGGAAAAGTTGTCGTGCATCTGGGGGATATTGATTTATATGCATGTATGTGTATACGCACACCAAGCAATGCGATATCGAAGACACAAACCATATGCAGCTAACATTGTGTAGACTGAAAAAAGCTCCTCAGTTCATAACAGCCCCATTACAGCACTGTTAGCAGACAATGATATTTAACAGCGATCTTCAGTAGACAGTACTGCAAAGCTAAATGATGATCTTCTGCTCTTTGAAAGCTCGTTTTTCGAAACTGTTGATCGTTTTATGTAAAAAGCTTAATTATTACAACCACTGCTTGCTCAACTCATTCTTTTTTATCAATTATCCGAATAATGATCGCTCCCACAACTGACCAGTCAGTAGCAGATTGGAGTTGGTGTGAAATTGTTGAACAAGAAAAGCAAAAAAGGCGAAAATATTTTGAACGATATTCATATAAAAAGAATATGAATTTTTATTTGAATAAATAAATTAATAACTGAAATATTTAAAAGCTGTGAATAGCGCTTAATCGATAGAGAGTTGTATGTAGTCAATGTTTGAGTTAACATAGATACGAGAAAAGAGAAAAGCAAATTTCGTGACATATTGATGGGTGATGTTTAATCAAATATTCAACAGATGATCATAGTGATTTTTGGTTGATCGTTTTTAATTGTTTTATGTTTTACTGTATAATTTTTCCCCCGTTTTTTTTTTATCGATTTTGCCACAAAAATATAAATTAAAGTGCAGTTACTATTTCCAACAAAATCCGTCCATAAAATGTTTTTCCGTCCAACAGTCGAGTATATTTATTGAAAATCATCAGATGTAATTTTCTAAAATATTTCATCATAACAAATACACTTCAAAATAGTGACTATTTCGTCAGCATTCTCTGAAAATCATTAAGAAATGTTTACATGCGGCTTACGAAATGTACAACGCTGGCAGCGCAGATCGTAAGTAACAAAGAAAGAATAAACTAAAAAGTACTTGCTTGCATGGATTTTACGTATATTTACTTGTGTCTATGTAAGCCCTACACTTTAGATTCTATAAAACCACAAATACAAACAAGCTTTCAATGATTTGATATAAAGTACACAACTCTATCAATTAGCATAGTAATTTTTCTAAATCAAAACCAATCTGCATCTCGCAATACATACATATATGCAGAAAAGGCTGATTCGTAGAATGGCGTGAATGCTCGTGAAGTTCGATGTGTGAATAAATAGATGTACGCCTAGAAAACTTATGTCTTTAAATTAAGCAGAGCTCGCCTAGATCAGGTTTAACTTTACCAGAGACATATAATTTCAGGCTTTCTTAGAAGAGCTTCACGGGCTTCTTATGGGTAATAACCGATACCAACAAGTTATTGTTTTATTATTGGTTTATTATCAGTTTGTTATGGACGGATTACAGATGCTTCATCGGTTTCATATTAAATTTTGATAAGTATCAAATATATAAGACTCTGATAACAAATTGATTACACTCCGATAAGAAGTCTATAACTTTTCGATATGAAATCGAGAACTTTTTGATAAAAAATCAATTTCTTTTCGATAAAAAGTCGATAGCATTCCAATAATAAAACGAGAAATTTTCGATAATATATCGACATGTTTTTGATGAAAAATCGATAATTTTTTAAAACAGATCGATATATGTCCAATAACATTTCGATAATAAATCGGAAACTTTTTTCGCTACACTCCGATATCAAATCGAGAACTCTTAAATAACAAATCGATAACTTTTCGATAATACATCGATAGCTTTTCGATAAAAAATCGGTAACTCACTGTTACCTTTGTTATAGTTAGAAAATTTAGAACACTTCGATAACAAATCGGTAACTCGTCTATCTTTAAACGGTTATGGCCTTCCAACAAGGCCAACAAGGTCACACCAAGACAGTTTAAAGCGTTTTCCACCTGTTTCTTCGACCGGAGTGCGGTCGCCCTCTTCCTCTACTTCCATAAGCGAGTTCACTCACATAACATGGCCTAGCCAGCGTAAACGTTGCGTTTTAACTCGCTGTACTATATTGTTGTATAGCATTAAATCTTCTTCGGTACTCGCAATCATCAACGCGTAGAGGTCCGTAAATCTTTCGAACTTTTCGCTCAAACACTCCCAGAGCCGCTTCATCTGATGCTGTCATCGTCCATGCTTCTGCACCATATACCAGAATGGGTGCGATAAGTGACTTGTAGATTATTATTTTTTTGCCGAGAGAGGACTTTTCTTTTCAATTGCCTACCCAGTCCAAGTGAGCATTTATTGGCAAGGGTAATGTTTCGCTGGATTTCGGAGCTGATTTTGTTGTTTGTGTTAATGCGGAATCCTAAATAAACGAAGTCTTTTAATATTTCGAGATTATGGCTGCCAACAGTAACTGGTCTATACCTCGGCGAAAATGCGCTTATAACAAACCGATAAAACGTTGATAAGAAACCTTCTCCTATAACAAATGAATAACACGCTACTCGCTTTCGAAAAGTTCTTTAAAAGATTTATGGACCTCTACACGTTGGCGATGGCGAGTACCGAAGATGATTTAACGATGATCTGTACGAGCTCTACGCAGACATCAACATAGTCCAGCGAAATAAAATGCAGCAACTGCGCTGACTAGGCCATGTCATGCGAATGAAAGATGACGCCCGGCTAAGAAAGTGTTTCGATCGGAACCCGCCTATGGAAACAGAGGATGAGGGCGGCCCCACTCCGCTGGAAGGACCAGTTGGAAAACGATTTAAACTCTCTTGGTGTGACCAATTGGCGCCAGTTGGCAGAGAGAAGAAGATATTGGCACGCCTTGTTGGACGGCCATAACCGTTTAAACGGTTAAGCGCCAATTAGGTAAGTAAATATTTACATTATTTCCGCGACCCTAGAAAATTGGTTGGATCAGGTGTACCATTTTTGTCGTATTAGTACTCCAATATAAAGTGAATGGCCCATCTACAGATTTGCTTGTAAATAGTCCATTATGTAATTTTTTGAGATTTTTGGAAAGTTCTCCCCTGAAGGAGTATGCCGAGCTCAAGTAGGAGATTGTAGCCTAGGGCATTGCAATGTAAATCGGAACATATTTTTTAAAGAGGCCAGGATCAGTTGTGGAGTACTCTATATACTATTTAAGCACTGCTAAAGTAAAGTTAAAGTTAATCGTCCTTAAGGAGTATACCAATACACTCTTTGGAAAAGAGAAGGACAATCCTCTTTCTTTCCTATATTTTTAATATTATAGCAAAGTTGATTGCCCAGAATTTCTAGATCTTTCTTTCTTTGTTCCACAAAGAAGTCTGCGTAATTTCTTTCCGTTTTACGTTGATATTTGCCATGGCGGAACGATACAAGCTGGCAGCGTGGAACAGCTGATTATAAACTTTTTTTATTTGATTTGGTACATCAACTTCCGGCGCAGTACGATTTTGACATTTGTCCATCGAATTTACAAAAACAAAGTACATGGGATTTTTATTTATGCTTGTCGGTATGTCACCATGCTGCCACCTTGTATCGTTCCGCTATGATATTTGCAGAGCAAAATTTGTGAGTAATGTACCCATTGTGTGTGCCTTAAAGAAATTCAATATCTTATTTTCCTCTAAGCCAATTCATTTTTCTTTTTCCAGATCTTATTTTGTGTTGATTCTATATTATCTTATTTAATCGGTAGAAATTCTTAGATTACATCAGTCTGTAAGGTGCTTTGTACTGTAGATCAGACCGGGTCGCAAAAAAAGTTGTGAAACACCGCCCCTAAAAATGCTGAGAGGGTTTCGGCAGAGGGTTTCGAAATACAGCCGAAATGGTTTTTTTTTACTGTAAATTGGTTATTTGACATCCGATTTTCGCATTTGATATCTCGTTATTTTGGTTCTTAAATTCTGCATATTTTCGTTTAATGTCTTTTGGAGCCATGAAGTCGTTTTCACATGATTCGGTCAGCTAATGTAGTTTTACCCACCAAAACTACCGTTTTGGTTTTACCAGAAGAAAGTAGTTAATAACTAAATAAAATAAATAAATGAAAGGCGCGATAACCTCCGAAGAGATTTAAGGCCAAGCTTCTCTTCTAATTTGCGTCGTGCTCCTTCTAATTTTTCCTACAAATTGGCGGTACGGGACCTACTTGTTTTATGCCGACTCCGAAAGTTTTCACTCAGAGCTTTTCATGGCAGAAATACAATCGGAGTGCTTGCCAAACACTGCCGAAATTTTCCGAAAAATTTTCTTCTAATTGAAAATTGAAAAAACTTGTTCCTAAAATTTTGATGTTGCTTTGCCCGGGGCGTGAACCTAGGGTCTTTAGGTATGGTAGGCGGAGCCCGCTACCATCACACCTCGGCGGCCGCTTTTAAATACTTAGTAACTATAAATAACATTAAAAGTGAGAACACTTTCTTTGTCTATTAACAAAGGTAAATGGCTCAAAAGCAACAATTTAATGATTTTGGAAGTTACAATGATAAACCAATTTCACCTGTATTTTGAAGGACCAAAGAAAATTGATAAACTTTTTCCGAAACCCTCTCAACATAAGTTTCAAATTTGGGGGCGGACTTTCACAAGTTCTTTGTTTTTATATGGAACTGACCTAGTCTACCGCAGACTTAATAAATAAACAAATCCCATTCATATCTCAAAAAAATTATGGGTGCACTTATTGCGTTTTGGTTTGGAACTCCTCTTATGTTCAAACTTTTAATGGTGTAGTACGAACCAGTTTTCCTAATACACTTCTAAGTGTATCTATCCTCGACCACGCAGTAAAAGCTCCTAACTCCACTTCACTCAAAACCAGTGTTTACATTTGTCTCTACAGAGTAACAGTAGCAGCGAGAGCTTTGGCTCTGGACATGGAAAGAACATAGAGCAGAGTCGTAGCATAAAAAAGTGATACCATTTCTTATGCTCTGCCACGTCGTGCTTTGGAGCGGAGCTCCAGTGTAATATAGCATTTTCAATCACTTCTTAAAACGACGTTTTGATGTTGAGTTTAATGGTGTTTTTTGATTTTACTTTACTTAGGTTTTACCCCGGCGTCGGAAATATATATATGTCAACAAACTATCCCTTAATTCACTACCGCTAAAAAAACATCCTTAACATTCATTTATTTGCCGCCCAACAATTCATTTATGCCAAATATTTAATGTCATTTTATTAGGCTGTAATTTGCATGCCATGGCGTATGAGTGACATGCCGAAAATTATTTCGTCTAACCTCCTTTTTGCTATATTTGTACGTGTGAATGTTTTGCCTAGATACATTTATAGCTTAACGTAATTATTCACTCACGCACATTCACTTAATTTAAGGCTGTTTATATTAATAAGCTGAACATAAAATTGTCGCACGCATTTATAGTTTGGAGGAGCCGGAATATACCAAATTAATAAAACTTCAAATTTGTATGTATGTATGTAGTATCTGTACGAAAAGTTTTTGTAAAAGCAAACTGTAAACGTTTAGAATGGAATACATACACATGTATGTGTGTTAGTGCACCATGCACTGTGGGCCAGCTCAGTATAGTGTTTATTAAACACTCCTACTTAGGGACTCAATATGACTCACAGCTGCCATTAGAGCACGCTCAACTTGGCTAGTTTTTATTTTTATTTATGCACTTCGTTATATTTTACTCAAATTATTATAGTTTTTTTTTTCTTCTTACGAGCTAGCATTTAGTCACCCAACTGGCTGCGCAACACATCAAATTTATTTATTGTCCTAGTGCAGTTTAAGGCAATGAAGAATAGGTAAGGCCACGGTCATACACTCCTTCAAGCAAAGACGGATTCAACAGTTATTTGCGTGTTCAAACTATTAACCAACTTTGTTAGCTTTGAGGCCAAATTACGTGTTCTATTTTTGTTACTTTTAATATGTTTGTATGTATGTATTTATGAATGAGAATTATTAGTTATTACATACAATCTTACGTATAATATTCTTGTCCAGTTTTTTTTTTTGTACCTTTGTTTTGAGGTCACACAGCTGTGTTCTATATTAAAGTCAAATTATTAGAGTAAAGAGGTTAGATAATAAGCTAATATTATTTTCTTGAGTTTACTTAAGTAAACTGTGATTTGCTGGCACAGTTTTTGTGGGATATTACACTGCCTTTAATGTGATAGTAAACATAAGTTTTTTCATATTTATTATTTAGATCAATTTAGCAGGTGTAAAATTGAAAACGAATTTCTTACGTCAACAAAATAATTAAAAACCAGTAAGGACGGGACTGTCCGAAGACTTCATACCTTTCATGAATGAGGCTGAACAATAATCTTATCCCGTTCATAATCTCCAAATAATCGGACGTATAAGATAAGAAATATATAGTGAACAGATGTACATACCTAAACGATTTTTAAGATAAATATAAAATAAAAAATGGCAAAAAACCCCCTTATCTGAACGATCGGGTGTATGGGATAGATATAATATATAGCTCCGATCGAAATGATTTTTACAGGAAATCTTCTATGATATATTAGAATATATATCACCAAGTTTCAAGTTTTTATATTGGAAACTAAGAGAAAAATGGCCAAAAATCATTCTACCTGAACGATCGGTTGTATGGGATAGGTATATACTATATACATATAGCTCCGATCAAAGTGATTTTTTCAGGAAATCTTCTATGATATATTAAAATAAATATCACCAAGTTTAACGTTTTTATATTGGAGATTAAGAGATAAATTGTCAAAAATCTTTCTATCTGAACGATCGGTTGTATGGGATATATGCTATGTATAGCTCCGATCAAAGTGATTTTTTCAGGATATCTTCTATGACATATTAGAATATATATCACCGAGTTTCACGTTTATACTTTCTAAATTGCGGCAGGAATGACCAAAATACTACCGGATCCGAAAAATGTCCAATATAATACAAAAATACATCCTTGTGTCAAATTTTATTGAGATATCTCAAAATTTGAGGGACTAGTTTGCGTTCAAACAGATAGACGGACGGACAGACTGACATGGCTATATCAACTCAGTTCGTCGCCCTGATCAATTCGGTATACTTAATGGTGAGTCTATCTTCTATATTTCTCAACGTTGCAAACATCGGACCAAAGTTAATATACCATTTCATGTTCATGAAAGGTATAAAAAGTATCTTCATACTTCACAGTATAACATCAGACAGTCAGCCTATCTCAGTGTAACTTTGGAAGAATTGTATATCTCAGAATTTGTTGAAAACATTGCCTATGTCAATTGACAGGTGGCGTTTTCAAACAATTTCTGAGATATGGCGTTTAGCTCTAATAAGGTAACAGTACCTGTTACAGTTTAATATTAGCGCCGCAAGGTGTCTCGGTAAGGGGGTATACAGAATGTAATCGCAAGTGTAGGCACTAAAATTTTTGTTGTAATATCGGCCTACTGATTTGTAAGATCGCGGTACGAATCTAGCTCAAGACCCAACAATAATTATTAAACGGTTTTATTTAGCTTGACTCTGTGTAGCGACCGGCCGACCGGCCGCCTGGCCGTTGTTTAAGAATTTTGTAATTAAAATTTAATAACTTCTCGATAAGCTACAAACTTGATACTTGGAATATAGTTCAGAACCCGATGACAATGCAATAATAAGAAAAAAACTCCGATAGGTGGCGTATGGATCGAAATATTTAAAATATTGCCTTCAGTGTTTCTACTTCTATCCTGGTTCTTACCAATTGATTTTCACATCGCTGCGACATCTGTTGCAGATCCAATGTGAAAATTGAACTTGTTTCATGGCAATGATGCCATAGTATCATATTTATTGACACTGATTGGTTGTGATAGCTGAATGCTTATAGCAGCGGCTCCTAAACATTGTCGATGAAGGAATTTAGCAGTTCCCGAAATGGATCTATGTAACGAGCTTTGGCAGTTGTCTAAATTTTTTCTTTCTTCTATTCTAATTTAAAAATTTTTTTCATTTAAGAAAAAATTTATCATAACAATAACAATGATAAAATAATTATTGTTAGGCCTTGAGTGCGATTCGAACTAGCGATCTCAAAAAAATGTATGCTACAACTAGAAACAAAAATTTAAAAAATTTAAATCAGTTATAATAAAACAAAGCAAAATGAAATAAACTCAATATTAAAAAATAATGAAAATTTACTTTATTTTATTTTACTCTTATTTTATAACTTAGTTCTTTTTACACCGTTATTTGGTTACAAAACAAAATTTTAATTAGTTATGTTAATTTCTTTCTTTTTTGTTTATTTAATTAAATTTTTTTATTATTATACTTTATTTCATTTTTTTTATTGTTTTTTTTTTCCCCATTTTTTTATTTTAGTTGATTTATTTTTTGTTTTTTTTATTTATTTTTTTTTATTATTATTTTTTTTAATGTTTTTTATTATGTATATTTTATTTGTTCTTGTATTATTGCGTTATTGCGAGGTCTTTATTTCCAACTTCTTGACGTTTCCTTATCGGTTTGTTATCGATGGAATATGGTCGTGTTATCCATTTCGATTTATCAATTTGTTATTGAAGTGTTATAAACTACTACCGATAATAAATGTTATCGATGAGATACAACCTTTTAAGATGAGATATTGAATTGTTATCGAACTACTACCGATTTGTTATAAAATTATACATTTGTTATCGGATTGTTACCAATTTGTTAGCGGTCTGTCATTATTTTGTTATTGGGGTGTTATCATAAAGGTATCTGTTTGCCTTCGAAATAGTTATTAATTTCTCATAGGAAAGTTATCAACTATTTATCGAAAGTGATCGATATGGTATCAAAAAGTAAACGATACTATAGAAAAGTGATCGATGTTCTAACTGGTTTTTACCAATTTGCCACCGACGTGCTATCGCAATTTGTTATTCAGTTGCTATCGAAAAGTTATAGATTTGCCATCGGAGTGTTTGTTAAGCGCCAAATACACGAAACGAACATTTCCGCGAACATTCCCGTTATGCCATGTTTCTGCGACCTTTTCCGTCGTGTATGGTGGTGTTTGCCAGTTCGCGCAAATGTTCGCCAAAAATCAATTCAAGTCCCGGGCAAAGAAACATCAAAAATGTATAAACAAGTTTTTCCAACTAGAAACAAGTATTGCTAGGCGGGGTTGCCCCTCGGCAGTGATTTAGCAAATACTCCGAGTGTATTTCTGCCATGAAAATATTTTCTGTCAAAACTCATCTGCCTAAACATGTAGGTTTAAACATGTAGGTTCGCTTCCGCCAATTTTCAGAAAATTGGAAGAGAAGTTCGGCCTAAATTCTCCTAGGAGGTATATCGCGCCTTGCATTCATTTATTCAGTTTTCAACGTAAAGACTCCGGATTTCTCATAGAAGTCAAGGGAGGGTAATGCTGTGACTTGGAATTTTCCCTGGAGGATGAATAACGTGCGAAGCAGTAATACTAAAATCAGGATATTACGAGGCGGACCGTCTATAGAAATATAGAGATACGTAGAAAATAAGCTTCGAAGTCCTATAGTAGTAGATTAAACCGCTTCGATTCAGCAGGAAGGTACATTGGGGTTGAGTTGATAGGATGATAGGATTATAGCAACCTTGTGAAACCTAGAGTTCTGGGCTGAGCGCCAGCGCATTTTGAGGTGGTGGACAGATTGCTGATCTTTACAATACGAAAGTACGGATCACATGCGTTATAAAGTCGATATTGGGCGCTGCTACATCTGCTGTATTCAAAACCTGAATATACCGACACAAGATTGGAAGGTAGTTCGCATATATCGGCCTATGAAGGATTGTCAACATCCCCCAAGTAATAAACAGCTGAAAATATGTTGTGCAAAGCTGAAACTCATAATAGCTATGAGCAGTATTTTACTGCACCTTTGGCAGATTTGTTTTAAGGACTACAAACATAGCATACATGAAAGAGATCTCATTAACTCAAAATAGCCTGCATTAGTTGAGGGCGTAACGGTTGTATATATGCGGCTTGAGAAAATAAAGGCCTACAACGTCAAGGTCGGGAACACTACTGAGATGCCAAAGTGAAGATTGGCTTAAATATCCGTTTCAAATAGCATAGGATTATAAAAGGCATATACCGTTAAAAACCCTCATACATATAGAAGCTTTATCTGACAACGAGGCGAATAACTGTAAAAATATATATGCGCACTCAAGAGCACGATTTACTTAACAGTGAGTGAGATCAAACTGTAAAAAACATAGAGAAAAGCGCCGTTATGTTATGCCACTCACAACAAAAACAAAAAAAAAAAACAGTAATCAGAGAATTGATAAGTACTTAGTTTGTTAAAAGCAACAAAAACAATAACAATACAAAATAAATTGCTGTATACATCTGTACGATCAAACTGTAGCCGGCAACAAATTCAGCATCAACAATGAAAACAAAAAAAGCGTAAAATAAAAACAAAAGCGATTGCCAGCGAATATCGAGACTTATGAATTGGTGAGGCGACGACGATGTTTTTCAATATTAGTCGATGTTTGATATTCGCATAGATCGGGTAATGCCAGCGTAGTACGTAGTAGTGAACTAGTGAACAATTGTTTTTGATTGAATTTGGTTTGTTTTATGTGTATGAATTATTGGCACTTACAATGTGTTAAATGTAGTGTGACAAATTGGAAGATTTGTGTTTGAGTATAAAAACAAAAACTAATAATAAAATATACAAAAAAAAAAAAATTTAAACAAAACAAAATTCAAGGAAATATAAGTAAATGTATAAATTAAGCAACGCTGTTTACGTTCTAACTAAAAATAAAACTGAAATTTTTTTTTGCAAAATTTAAACAATCTGCGTATAACCACAACGATTTGTTTCAAACGAAAGTGAACTTAAATTAGGACGCTGTTGCTATTTTACGCTGGGAGACCAAGCAAAAGCAGATAAAATATTTAGTTTTAAAAAAACAAGTAAAGGTGTCTAAGTTAGGGTGTAACCGAACATTATATACTCAGCGTGAGCTTCAATTGTACATTTCATTTCAGATAAATTACTTTTCTACATAACACGTGATAAAACTTGATAAGTGAAATATCATTGATTCAAAACTATTTTTTGCTAAGTTATAGTTTATTATTCTAGTCTACCACCCTTTTAAATTTGTTTTATATCTAAGTTGCCGTGGTCTTTAACCGATCCCGTCCATTTTTACTAGAAATATTTTCTGCTAAAAGGAAAATATGTGTACACAATTTCACTACGATATATTAATTTTTCTTCGAGTTATGGCTCCCGAAACATAGAAAATTGCTTAGCCATAAAAGGGGCGGTGCCATGCCCATTTTTTAAATTTGAAGTTTTTCTTATTTATTGTTATAAATCCACTAGCGAAATGAAATACCATTGATATAAAGCTCTTTTTTGCAAAGATATAGCTTATTAAAAAAATTTTATATAAAATTGGGCGTAGTCCTTAACCGATTTCGTTAATTTTTCTTCAAAACATTCCTTATAATAAAGGCAACCTCGCTGCCGAATTTTGTTATGATAGGTTCAAAAAATTTTGCTTTATGATTTATAATATTTGTAAAATTGATTTTATCACAAGTGGGCCGTGCCACGCCCATTTAAAAAAACAAAATCAAAGCACGCTGAGTATAAAAAGAGCACATATTTAAAAATAACCACATAAAATAAAAGTTTAAAATCATTACCGAATCGGGAATACTGACAAAAAAGTGATTTATGTATGTATATATGTGTATTCATTTAACGGCTGTACCTTTCCGCCAGGAAACCTCACCTCATCACAGTCACTGGAATTATTTTAATTATTAGTTTTTTTTTGCTGTTTTTATTCTTCTTCATTGTAGACTAAGGTGAAGTTAAACTGGCCGGTCAATATAGACCTCACATAGACTGAATGTGTCCATAGTGTTGCAAGAATAATTTTTTTGACGACCAAACGGAAGAATCCCAGTCATGTGCCAGCACTTATATTATAGAATAACAACCTTGGCAAATAATAGGTCCTGGCTTAGTTGCTGCCTGGCATTGTGCCGCCTCTAATACCTGGAACCTTGACCTGGACATGAACAAGGAACGTGCTCAACAGTTTCTTCCTACATCTGCTGTTATTGACGAGCCTATCTTGCAAGCATGTGATGCCAGAAGCCAGTGTTCTGTTAGTATGCCCACGGTGAGCCTTAAGTATTCTCTCTTTAACACTGTCAGCCGAAACCGTAAGGTTTGCAATCTTCTCAGAAATTTTGTAGCCCTGTACTTTTGTCCACACCTTTCCTGCTTTAAAGATCATTTGCAACTTTTGTCTTCTTTTGGTTTCTCCCTAACGGATTGGGACCTCTACCTTCGATGCAAAGAGTGCTGCACCCTTCTTTGCCAATTCATCGGCCCTATCGTTACCTTCTCTCTCTTAATGACCGTAAACCCAATCTTTCATTTTATTTACACCGCTACTCCCAACAAGGGACCTAAAGATTTGTTTCCAGCTCTGTAGTTTAGAGGCAATTATAATTGCGCGGGAGTAAAAACATTACCCTTCTGATAGTCGGTACTGTATGCCTTGGGCATAAATGTCGCATTGCTGTGTCATCTATCTAGACGGCGGAAATTCCCAATAATATAAGACGAAAAAAGTCTAGGGAGACAAAGAGGAGAAAGGAAGCGTTTTTTACAAGATCACCATGTGGCTCCCCCCGTATACATGTGGCATCGCAAGTTGAAATAGTCGTGCAACTTTTTCTTCCTTTTTTTTTCTAAAAGAACCAAGCGTTCTCTATCTATGTCACTCCTTTTGGTGTATTTTTTGATATTGAGTTGTGAAGAAAATTATGATTCAACATCGAAAGATCGAATCATGCAAAATAGTCGCAATCAAGCACAGTAGATCTTTCTACCAGAGGTCGAAAATTCATAAATAAGACACTTCATCAAGTCTTCCTTCTAACTGCATTTACAACGTACGCATTATCTCACGAAAAGAGCAACCAAAATTCTGCTAATGCTGCTTTCCAAAACCCTACTGAAAAAAATTACAATAATCAAAAACGAACCAGTTAGAATACCCAAAATAACTTACTTTTAATTAACTTTAAAAACGAAAGCTAATGGGTAGATGTCAAGTCCTAGAAGTAACCACCGGTATCTACTTTTTGGTTGTCATGTCATGAAGTAGTTACCAACTCTGACCTTTTTTCGTACATCTGCATGGAAAAATAGTGAGCTTTTTTCAAAGAAAAAAGTCAAAAAATAATGCGCACTATTTTTTTTGACTTGTTTGTCACCATCCTATTATTATTAGTTAACTCGCTTCTTTTCCTTCAGGGGAGGTTTATACTCTCGCCTTCATCCAGACCGTCCAAGTGAGACTTCATATAACAGAATGAGTGTCACAATCAAAAATATGTATGTATATATTCTTCGGCAAATGTTTGCGCTGCAGACATTTATGTTGCTAAACAATTCCGCTGTGGCTCTATTTGGCTCACAGCAACATCTCATTGGCTCCTTTTGGCTCCCAATATTGAACGAGTATTTTTCTGTCATGCCGAAAATTTGAACGAATGATTTGAATTATATTGGCTTTGCTATATCACACACTCAAATCAAACTGTATAACAAACTATAGATATTAATTCCCTTCTAGCATGCTAATTGTTGTCGGTGTGTAGTTCTAGCGATACAGTTAAATAATCTCAACAAATAATTTGTTTGTTGTTTGGCTTTAATTTAATTTAATTTAATTTAAATAACTTCATCAATTTATTGGAAATGTCTCATTTTTGAATGTCCTATTTTTTCATAAAAAAAAATCTCCAAGAGCATTGATGGCATACAAAATTAAAAATTGTCAACAGTGTGACTCATCGAAGTAGTACAATATTCTAGAGCCCCCTTCACTTTCACAATTGCCATACCGAGTTTCTGTTTTTTTAGCCTATCGCAAGGTATTACTTCTTCGTAAACAAAATTTTAATTTTGTCACAATCAAAAAGCTAATCTCACCGCAAAATGTAAACACTTTTATCTCGACACATGCACAGATACATACAAACAGATGCTTCCATGAACACAGGCGCCGCAATATTGTTTTATTATCTCCCTCACAAGATCACGGTCGCATTATTATTGGCATCGGTTGTCTTGTTGAAATTTTAGTTTCCGAACAACTTTCTTCTCTCTTTACAGTCACTTTTCGTAGAAGTATTAATTTTATTATTTGTTCATTTTGTTTTAACGTTTTGTTTGAGTAATTTAGAATTTCAGTGCATGCAAATATTTAAACAGTTATGTACAAGGTGTTTCAATAGGTAGTCATGTTCGTTTTAGAGATGGCAGATCGAAACGAAGAAGAACAACGATTTTCGCACCGAAATAAAAATGATCGATCATCAAATCGATCATGACCGATCGTCAAAAAACTAAATATGCTTACTTGTCACAACAGACAAAATACAAATCACACATTTGTTACAACTCGTTTTACATATTAGCCCTAGTTATCCAAGAGTTGAACAATATAGCAGAGATTCTGACTCCACTTACATATAGCGGGTATTTACAGCAGAGTCCTGTTATTGATTATTCTTTCCAGGTGGCCTTTGCGGTTTATGGAATACTTCAGAAAAAGCGCAATAGAACATCTAGATACTATATCCTTACTATGATAGTTACAAGTTAGACACATCCTAGCTTTTAAGGAATAGTGCGACTGGAGAACATTTCGGATTACATTTAGGTAACTTTTCTACTAAGAAACACCTTTTTGGCCACACACTGTCTTGCAAGCTTATCAGATATGCAGTTTCCCTTCCATACCTGTAAGTTCATCTTCTTTGCAAAACGGCAGCAGTCCAGAGCAAATTTTGAGCTGAAAAAGCGCCAACTAAAACAAAAAGTCAACAACTGAGTTAAAAATTGCCGCAATATTTCGTATACCACCAAAATTGACACCCAATCATCTTCCCTATTAGAGACTGCATCGTGTTTTGTAAATCAACGAACAGCTGGTGATTTCAGCCAAAGAGCATGCTTTGAGGCTGCCTAAAAATATTCGGTCATCTTATTACTCAAATTAAGACCTCTCAACGCCGCTTTTCCCCGAAAGTCCCCTTTTTCGGCATCCCAGAAGTATACGAAGTAGGCTTAGCATTGGAAAATCTTGCGAAGCAAATAAATATTTGGAAAATTTTTTATCATTTTATTTCTATCTTCATATTATAGTTGGAGATCTCAGGCCCTGAAAATGGTATAGCGAATATGACAAATGCTCTAGTTGTTACGTTTTAAATTAATTTTTTTGTTATCTCTTGCTTATAGCCTTAACGAGCTTGAACTTCTACTGCTGGCAGTTCTGGGCTACTCGCTTTCACATTCTCCATAGATGTTGTCGTACAAATCGGCATTTTCTATATTGGTAGACTCTTTTCCTACTGCACAAAATGTGTCCTTTCAGCTATTGTTTTATCTCTTGTGCTGTCGTTGTCCTTGTTGTTTCAGCAGCAGTTTTTAGTATTATCGAAATTTGTTTACGTAGTGAGTACAAACGAAATCAAATTACTGATAATCAGGTCATCGCCGAAGTTCGTTTTGATCGTAGAACCAAGCCCAACGATTTTCTAACTATCTGATAGTTGCCAGCCGGATATTAAAAAAACAAGTGTTGAACACGGTTCTCTTTCTCAATACATATGTGTCTGTAATGACAATTGTTAGAGTTAATTCCCGTGCTAGCGACATTTTTACTCTCGTTTAAAAGCTTTAAAGAAGTATGTTAACCGGGCACAATATTATTTATTAATACAGAGGTACACCCATCAAGTCATATTTTTGGAGCATGTGGGACGTCGTAACCTTCCTTCTTCCTCTTGGAACAATAAAGCCACTCTCCAAGAGTTTTGGAATATTTTGCGGATATTGATCGGTACTTTCTGAAAACTAGCACATTAAGGTACTATACCGACTATGTCGTAATTGATTTGAGATGACCACGTTGGACGTTTTAGGTTTGTGGATTCTAGTCGCTTCTTACGAAAGATATGACTGGCGCTGGAATATTATAAGCCCTTTTACGCGCATTTTCAAAACACCTCGTCCAACTTTCCCGTGAATCTTAGCGACTGCAATTAGCATATTGACTGCGCTGCGTGCCATGGCTTTTCCTTCATCACAAATAATGCATAATATTTGCGTGCCTTCATCAGGATCGAACCAGTCTAAGTCTGTTGGTTGTACTGTGCAATAAAAGACTAAATCTTAATGCGCTAATGTATCTTAAATAATTAATAAATTGAAATTGGAATTGAATTGAAATTGAATTGAAAAGGGCCGCTTATGTGGAGATTCAAGCTCAATGGGACATTTTGCATAAGGGACATTGATTTTGAATAGAGTTGTGTTGGATACATAGCTTCAGTGGATTGCTTCGAAAGTAAAACAGTTGTTCTCTTGCAAGAGAACAGCGCTGTTGTTGCTTTCTTCTTTCTCTCTGGCGATCTGTCCAATTTGGATGGTATTTGATTGGATATTCGGTAATTTAGTGTATATAAAATTATTTAGTATTTTCTGGATTACCTTCGGTTTTTGAATTTCTACTTTGTTGCATATTGTTGATAATGTAGAGGAATTGAGGAAGTTTTCCCAACAGAAGGATCTCTGGGTTATACACATATGCTATTACTGCGCAGCAGATCAACTCTATGTGTGGTAAGAGGCCTTTATAAGCCAGCCGACCGATCGTTGTTACACAAGGCCTTATGTAATTTGAGCTTATACTTTTCGCGAAAGCGCTAACAAAATTAGGTTCATTGTATGACCTCAATAATCTCCTGCAGGAGAACCTGGCCTTGATTTCCCTAGCCATGTATATTTTCACCTGTTTAAATTCTAAAACTCTTCCTTTAGTATATAAACTGTGTCTACAACTGAAGTGATGTTTTCTGGAACACCTTGTACCTTATTCTGTACTTTTTCTTCATTTACCTATATGTGCATGTGTATGAAATTATGTTTGTGTTTATGCATTTGTTCCGCTAATTTTGCAGTGTCAAGTGCAAAGCGAATGGAATTGTTTCACAGCATAGCTGGAGCTATTTTAATTCGATCATACACACACATATAAATCTAAATATATGTACATATATGCATACAAACATTTATAACCATACAAAATTTTCAATAGGCTTTTCGTTTGTCTGAAGCTGCACCCACAATTTATATTTTAATTCTATTGAAGTGACATTGAAAGTGAAAATTGTTTAACTATAAAAGTGCGATAAAGCAAATAATGAAAGCAATTAAGTGAATCAAAAAAGGCGCGCAAATTATCATTAATCCAACGACTATCGTAAAATCAGAAAATAACACTTGTGGTTTAAAACAAACGAATTCACACAAAGATCCTGGATATTCATATGCGTGAACGAAATTTAAACAAAATGCCAAGAGCGGGCGCAACAACAACGTGAGTTTTATTTTAAATATTAAGCGAGTTCAGAGTTTTGTGGAAATTGTGGCAACAGATTGTGAGCAACTTTTCAGTTTTGAAATTTTTCTTTTCAAATTTCGTTTTGTATTGACAGTTGTAGATTAACTATGCAATGTTGCATATTTGCAATGACGTAGCAAATGTATATACGTATATTTTGTTAGTGTATTGTTTAAAATGCACTACACAAGTCTAAAATACAATGATGCTAGATTATTTGCACAAAATTTTAGACTCCCCTTTTATATAATTTTAAAAAAAGCAAATGCAAATTTTGAAAACATGCAGCTCTTTAAATTTATTCGTTTTTATAAAAATGTTAGAAAAGCCTAGAAAAAAATACCTTTAGTAATAAGCCCGATTGAAAGTTTTAAAAAACAACATATAAATATAAAAATAGTTTTCGGCATTTCAATTCAAAAAGTTGTATGGAAGAATTTGTCCCTTTTTTTGAAAAGTTCAAAATATAATTGTTTATTTAAAAAATCGCCAACAAAAGTGAAAGTAAAAGTGAATAAAAGCGAAACTTATAAAAAGGGTTATTAAAAAATTTGTATATTGCAGTGCAAATCAAAATTCATATATAAAATTATATGTACACTGAAACTTTTTTAAATAAAAAAAAAAAATAAAAATTTTTTTAAAGGTTCAAGGGACTATCAACCCTTAATGAATAAATTTTGAATTAAAATTTTTTCAGTGCTAGAATATTTTGAAAAATTTTCTGTTGTAAATTTTTTAGTGTAAATTTGAATATCATACCGAAGTGCCTTGGCTCCATATGGAAGTGCTTTTTCTTTGCACTTTCATGTGATAATCGAGCACTTTCATATGAAACGAGTTTATATGTGAGGGCATATAGGAGTGCTATGAAATTTTTTTTATATTCAAAGTGTGAATTTATATCTGTGCCTATTTTTCAGGACAAAACAAAAGTGTATAAGTCCATAAAACTCCGGTAAAAGAAAAAAAGCAGTAAAAGGAGACATCGTTTTTTTTTCATTAAGTTGGGGACACATCCATTAAACGGTCACTCATCGTTTTTTTTTTTTCATAAGAAGAAGTCATACCAGATCATTCAATTGAAGTTGAGACTACTTTCTACTTTGGAAGTGTTTCGTGAACATTTCGGGATGAGTCTAGGAACTCTTCGGGATTATTTTAATATTTATTTCAAAACTATTTCAATTTTAGATGCAAGTTCAGCATTATTTCTGTATTATTTTCGGAATCATTGCTAGACTATTTCGGGAACAATTTGGAATAATTTCAGGAGCACTTCAGAATTATTTTTGGTAGCATTTCGGTAAAACTACAGAATCATTTCGACACTGCTTCGGGACAATATACAGTTTTTGGATCACTTCGGGACTGTTTTTGAAATTATTCTGGGTTAATTCATCTACTGTTTTTGGTCGCAAAACGCCCCAACTTGTTTAAGTTAAGGAAGTTTTGCTTGATTCATATTGTTTTGTTGCTTTTCCGACAGAGTGGATAATTGATGTATTATATTGGAACGATTTTCATCATCGGCGTTGTTCCATCTTCTTTGTCATTTTTGCATTCATTACTTGCTTATTTTAATTCAGATGCACACAAATTAAACAAAGAAGATGTTAAGTTATCAAATTATTTCAGAAACAATCCGGAAGTTATACTGAAATTGCTTTAAATTGGTCATGAAATAGTCTCAAAATAATACCTGAAAATTTAAGAAATTAGTCCTGAAAGAATATCGAATCCGAAACTGATCTTAAAGTCATTCTCTATTAGTTCTGAAATAGTTCCGAAATAGTTTGAAAACAACCTAAGCTAATCCCAATGTGGTCCCCTATCACTTTTGCATATCTAGTAGTTTTTGTCGATCTCGTTTCAATTATTCATTGATACCTAAATCTCTAATCTAAGATATAGATGTTAGTTAAAAGTCAATTTTCAATCGCTAGTTTAAGTTTTAATTGCTTTAAATTGGTCATGAAATAGTCTCAAAATAATACCTGAAATTTTAAGAAATTAGTCCTGAAAGAATACCGAATCCGAAACTGATCTTAAAGTCATTCTCTATTAGTCCTGAAATAGTTCCGAAATAGTTTGAAAACATCCTAAGCTAATCCCAATGTGGTCCCCTATCACTTTCGCATATCTAGTAGTTTTTGTCGATCAAGTTTCAATTATTCATTGATACCTAAATATCAAAATGTAAGATATAGATGTTAGTTAAAATTCAATTTTCAATCGCTAGTTTAAGTTTTTTCAAATGTTATGTAATTTGCTAATAACACTTTAAAAATAGATTATGTTTAAATACAAACCAAAATATAAACTAAATAAATTGTTCCAAATTGGCTCCCAAATAGTCTCGAAGTAATGCCCAAAATAATCGCGAATTAATTCTGAAATGATTCTGCAAATATCTCGAAATCGTTTCGGAATATTCTCAAAATGATTGTGAAGTTGTTGTGAAGTAAAACCTAAAATATGCCCGAATTGATCCTTTAAATGTTCAAAATCGGCCTAAAAATAGTTTTGAAATGATTTCGAAGACAGTTCAGAAGGACCCTTAAATTTCGCCTAAAATCCTACGGAGACAGTTTTAAAATGATTCGCAAAATAATACCGATGTGTTCCTGAAGTCATCCTGAAATGTTGTCTCAACAGTCCCTAAGAAGTTTCACCTTTAATTAAATGGTTCGGAGTGCATTCTTATTATGGGAAAAATTTAATTGTATGAATCGATGTGTCCTCGTTTTAGCGGAAGAAAACAATAAGTCACGTTTTTACTGAACTTTTGTTTTACCGTAATTTAATACTAAATAAAACGCATGATGACAAGTATAACGAATTTTGCATCTTCTTCAGAGAGTACAAACATTTTTAATATTTTTATTATTCAATATAAAATATTCGTATACCGCAAAAGAAAATAGGCTCCTTGAGGATGATGCAAAAATGTGCGGAAGCGCTTAGGAATAACATTTAAAACCTTGTTTTCTAAGCTAAAATTAGATTACACTTTACTGAGGTAAAATTTTTCTTTTACACCATAGCAAATTCATCATTAATTTTCAAATTAATTAAATATATAACTTGACGATTTCCTAATAATTTCAATAATCATGTACTATACTCGTACTTCATCCCCTTTCACTTGACGCACTGTATAACTCTCTGCTATGAAACAAATTGTAGTCAATTGACAATTTGTTAAAGTACCCGGGTCCTATGTGAACTTTCCTCATATTAGCAAATACGAGCGGTTACGCATACCAATGTAGGTAAATGTAAATTACACATTAGAGGTAATACTTTAGAAACTCTTGGAAAAGGCTTATTAATGAACCAATTTAGATTTTTTTCAATTATTTTTTAATTAAATATAATATTGAACTTGAAAAAACACAAATTTGAAAAGAAAAACACTTTAGCACCTTTCAATATTTACATTTACACTCAACCCATAGCCAATATTGTTGTAGAATCTGTTTGGAGAAAAGTATGCCACAAGTTACACTCATTTTTGAAAATACCTGCTCATGAGCCCGCGAACGATTAAGCGAGGAACAAAGGGTATTCTTGGAAAAAAAAACTTTATAAAAATCGGTTTTGTAACAAGGTGTTCAACCTCGTAAGCATCCATATGGTATCTTAGTGTGTCCCTTTGCTGAATTAATGGTACGATATACAACAAACAAAGCGGGAAATTCCGTCCGAACAGCGCTGGTTTATCTCTTGCGGCAAATCGAAGATTCATCAATTAAGGCACACATTTTCAGTATACTTTCAAAATTCTGAGATATCATAAAAATTAAATACATTCTTATGTCACAATGAAGTCACACCCCTTGTTTGTGTTTAATAAAAAAATATGTTTTATTTCCCATATTGCATATTTTATATATTCAGAGATCAGCGAGTGTGGATAGTTTTATACGTATGAATGTTTGTCTGTATTTGTCCATAAGTAAGTGATTGTTGTACTTATTATTGGTGCAGTCTTTAATTAAGGGACGATCGCGTCGCTGCAGACCACAATGCACACGCAGGATTGATATTAATTATTTTTATACTCAGTTGAGCAGAACTCACAGAGTATATTAAGTTTGATTGGATAACGGTTGGTTGTACATATATAAAGGAATCGAGATAGATATAGACTTCCATATATCAAAATAATCAGGATCGAAAAAAAATTTGATTGAGCCATGTCCGTCCGTCCGTCCGTTAACACGATAACTTGAGTAAATTTTGAGGTATCTTGATGAAATTTGGTATGTTGGTTCCTGAGCACTCATCTCAGATCGCTATTTAAAATGAACGATATCGGACTATACCCACGCCCACTTTTTCGATATCGAAAATTTCGAAAAACCGGAAAAGTGCGATAATTCATTACAAAAGACCGATAAAGCGACGAAACTTGGTAGATGAGTTGAACTTATGACGCAAAATAGAAAATTAGTAAAATTTTGGACAATGGGCGTGGCACCGCCCACTTTTAAAAGAAGGTAATTTAAAATTTTGCAAGCTGTAATTTGGCAGTCGTTGAAGATATCATGATGAAATTTGGCACGAACGTTACTCTTATTACTATATATACGCTTAATAAAAATTAGCAAAATCGGAGAAGGACCACGCCCACTTTTAAAAAAAAAATTTTTTAAAGTAAAATTTTAACAAAAAATTTAATATCTTTACAGTATATATGTAAATTATGTCAAGATTCAACTCCAGTAATGATATGGTGCAACAAAATACAAAAACAAAAGAAAATTTAAAAATGGGCGTGGCTCCGCCCTTTTTCATTTAATTTGTCTAGGATACTTTTAACGCCATAAGTCAAACAAAAATTAACCAATCCTTTTGAAATTTGGTAGGGGCATATATTTTATGGCGCTAACTGTTTTCTGTGAAAATGGGCGAAATCAGTTGATGTCACGCCCAGTTTTTATACACAGTCGTCCGTCTGCCCTTCCGCATGGCCGTTAACACGATAACTTGAGCAAAAATCGATATATCTTTACTAAACTCAGTTCACGTACTTATCTGAACTCACTTTATCTTGGTATGAAAAATGAACGAAATCCGACTATGACCACGCCCACTTTTTCGATATCGAAAATTACGAAAAATGAAAAAAATGCCATAATTCTATACCAAATACGAAAAAAGGGATAAAATATGGTAAGGTAATTGGATTGTTTTATTGACGCGAAATATAACTTTAGAAAAAACTTTATAAAATGGTTGTGACACCTACCATATTAAGTAGAAGAAAATGAAAAAGTTCTGCAGGGCGAAATAAAAAACCCTTAAAATCTTGGCAGGTATTACATATATAAATAAATTAGCGGTATACAACAGATGATATTCTGGGTCACCCTGGTCAACATTTTGGTCGATATCTGGAAAACGCCTTCACATATACAACTACCACCACTCTCTTTTAAAACTCTCATTAATACCTTTAATTTGATACCCATATCGTACAAACTCATTCTAGAGTCACCCCTGGTCCACCTTTATGGCGATATTTCGAAAAGGCGAACACCTATAGAACGAAGGCCCACTCCCTTTTAAAAATACTCATTAACACCTTTCATTTGATACCCATATCGTACAAACAAAGTCTAGAGTCACCCCTGGTCCAGAAAGGCCCACTCCCTCTTAAAATACTCATTAACTCCTTTCGTTTGATACCCATATTGCACAAACGAATTCTAGAGTCACCCCTGGCCCACCTTTATGGCGATATCTCGAAACGGCGTCCACCTATAGAACTAAGGCCCACTCCCTCTTAAAATACTCATTAACTCCCTTCGTTTGATACCCATATTGCACAAACGAATTCTAGAGTCACCCCTGGTCCACCTTTATGGCGATATCTCGAAACGGCGTCCACCTATGGAACTAAGGATTACTCCCTTTTAAAATGCTCATTAACACCTTTCATTTGATACCCATATCGTACAAACGCATTCTAGAGTTACCCCTGGTCCATCTTTACGGCGATATCTCGAAAAGGCGTCCATCTATAGAACTTAGGCCCACTCCCTCTTAAAATACTCATTAACTCCTTTCGTTTGATACCCATATTGCACAAACAAATTCTAGCGTCACCCCTGGTCCACCTTTATGGCGATATCTCGAAACGGCGTCCACCAATGGAACTAAGGATTACTCCCTTTTAAAATGCTCATTACACCTTTCATTTGATACCCATATCGTACAAACGCATTCTAGAGTTACACCTGGTCCATCTTTACGGCGATATCTCGAAAAGGCGTCCATCTATAGAACTTAGGTCCACTCCCTTTTAAAATACTCATTAATACCTTTCATTTGATACCCATATCGTACAAACGCATTCTAGAGTCAACCCTGATCCACCTTTATGGCTATATCCCTAAATGGCGTCCACCTATAGAACTATGGCCCACTCCCTCATAAAATACTCTTTAATGCCTTTCATTTGATACACATGTCATACAAACACATTCCAGGGTTTCCCTCGGTTCATTTTCCTACATGGTTATTTTCCCTTATGTTGTCACCATAGCTCTCAACTGAGTATGTAATGTTCGGTTACACCCGAACTTAACCTTCCTTACTTGTTTTCTTTGCAGTGGGCAATAAAAAAGGCATATGCGCAATACACGCATGTATGTACATTGTCTACAAATGCACGCAGTGTCACTTGAACGACTCACTGACTAAATAGCCAACAACAAACCCTCGAGGGGAGACTGCAATTTGTACATCGTCTTCTTCGTGCTAGACGATTCAATTTATTTATACTTGATAGTGTATGTAATTAAAATGTGTGTGTCTGTCAGTTCGTGATAGGAATGTAACGGAAGTGAATTTATTCGAACTGTAATCGAAGCATTCAATTTCTTTTGTCGTAATAGAAAACGGAAGTGGTTGCTTATCGTTACTAAATTTTCTAGTCCATACCGCCCTCCCCACCCCCTAGTTCCATGAGGAGTTTGGGGTCGCCAGAGCCCCGCCTGCTTGGTATTTATATAATGCATTCATATTTTGTAACAGGATTCCCCCCGCGTACGTGAGGTTGACAATTGGGTTGCGGAAGCTCAGAAGCTATAAAGCTTTCTATTGCGCTTATCAACCTCTTGAATCCCTTTGAAGTTTTATCGACGTGTTATCGATTTTTTATCAACGACTCACCAGTTTGTTGTAAAACAGATACCGAAGAAACTACGATAAAAGATTAAATATTTATCGAGATGTGTTTCATAACAAGCTGATGCAAGTTGAGTCGTCGTTAACAAATCGATAACACGCCGATAAAAAAGTTGCAAGTTCAATTACTTTTTGATAGCGATTCGATAACTTTTCGACAGCAAATCGATATAATTTCACTTTCAAATTGTTAATACTGCGGCAACATATCGATAACTTTTCGATAAAAAATGACTAAATTTTTGTCAAAAACTCGTTAAAAAACGATAGCCACTCGAAATTTCGATAACATATCGATATTTCTTCGATAAACAAATTACTACTTTTCGATATAAAATGTATAATTTTTCGATAACAAAACTATAACTTATCGATAAATAAGCGGTTGCTCATTTAGCATTTCTAATTGATGACATATTTATTATAGTTCAATCGCAAACCGATAACTCATCGATAACGCACCTATAACAAACCGATAACCCGCCGATAAGAAAACGCAAACATCTAATCTTGCCGTTTCTCTTTTTGCCCTATTTTTCTTTTGCTTTTCGATAAATTATCGATAACTGTTTGATAGCAAATTTATACGAACTCGTCGATAATAAAAACGGTAGCTCATTGTTTGCATTTCCTTAAATAGCATATTTATAAAACTTCGATAACTCATCTATTCCTCGTCGATAAGACACCCAGAACAAACCGATAACTCATACACAAAAAAAGAAAACATCTAATCATGCCTCTTCTCTTTTTTTGTATTATTTTCTTCTGATTTTTGGTAAATAATCGATAACGCATAGCTGAGAAATGTATAATTTTTCGATTATGAACTGATAACTCGTCGATAAAATAACGCAAACTCACTGTTAACAGTTCTTATCGATGAGATATTTGAAATACTTTGATAAAAAATCGATAACTCATCTATTCCTCGTCGATAACACATCTTTAGGAAACCGATAACTGGTCGATAAGAAAAGAAGAACACGCTTATAACATTTTTGGCATTCGGTTTTGACATCAAATCCTGCCTTTTCTCTTCTTTCCTGTTTCTTCTTTCCTTTCTTTTGCCTACTTCCCAACTTTCCTTTAACTGCCTTAATTTGTTGTCCGATTTCGCTCATATTAACTCAACCACATACATTTTCATGGTGTCGTGACGATACTTACGCTTACTTTCTGTATTAGGCTATACATCATACCACTTTCAAAGTCTACGCTGATACTAACCTTATGCTTACATTCTGAATTCCCGCGAGCAAAAATGTTTATGGAGGTCATCGTGGTGTGGTGTGCTCCGCCAACCACATCAAAAATTCTGGGTTTAAGTGCAAAGCAACTTCAATATAGCAAAGAATTTTTTAAACTAGAAATCGAATGTCTAAACTAATTGAAAGTTTCGCATCAGCGGAATCTGAATCGAAACTCTTTTACATCCCTAGTATGTGGATGAATTTGATGCGTGAAATAGGAAGAGTAGAAAATCATAAAATCATTTTTACACTTTCCCAGCAACATTTGCGGTCCATAAATAAAATTCTTACACAACCCGAGCGTACATACAATGGATTCTCCGAATTTTCTCATGAACAATGTCAAGTTTACTGTCTTTAAATGAGTATTTATATATTTAAGTTTTTTCGTTATCTATAGTCGATCTGTTTGAATTATCGCTAATATTGTAAATGCATTACAAACATCAAGTGCTAGATGCTAGACGCGTTATTCTTTTTCTGTTTTTTTTTTTTCGTTTCTATGTTGTTTCTCTTTTCATTTTTTTTTTTTTTTTTTTTTTTGTCTTTCTAAAAAAACAGTTTGAATTGATGTTGTCAGTTTCAAGTTTTCCGAGCAAATCTATTTACCATAATCAAATTAGATAAAAGTTTATATGAGTAGATTATCAGCTGATATGGTGTAATATTTATAAACATATTTTTTTTTTTTTTTATTTTGACATAAATGTCATTATATATAGATTTTCCATAAGAAATCGTTTTCGCAGCTCTCTAGCTTCTCGCTTGGGGTCCCTGATATATATGATGACAGATAAATTTTATGGAATGCCTAAGCCATCTTATTAGTGATCTAGTGCTAACTTTTTCTGCTCAGAGTAGGTCAGCTTAGTTCAGCGATGGGCAAAACGGCTAGTGTGAGCCTGTTGCTCATACGGGCACGCTATGCACATTTAAGTGCTTGGAGAGGGACGATTAAGTGCAGGTATGTAGGGCGAAGAACACAGGAAGAGAATAATATACAAGCACACATAAGATTGATAAAGAGAGAGTATTTGTAAGCATCATCAACAACACTATTCATCTTGCTTAAAGGCGGTGCCACAATGGCATTTTTCATATAGATGCGTTTAACACAAGCTTATGCATTCCATTAACATCGCCACATTCAACCAAGATGTTGCGTTTGTAAATATGAAGGAATTTCAGCCTTGGCAATTGAAGTTTATTACGCCTTGCCCTTTCACATACGAAATTTAGCGAAGCACTGTTGTAAACATTCTCCCTATACAACAAAAATACTTGCTAACATATTTCGTGTCGTATTCGATTGTTATATTGCAGTTTTTAATTGTGAAAAATGTTAAAAAAGTTACCAACCAGTGGGAAAAATATTTTCACTTGCAAAGCGTGCCAACACCCTTAGCCAAAGCAAATTTCAAATTCTTCTTATGATTTGCTTGGAACAAAATTGGGGAGTTGGCTACTTTTCAATATCAGATGGCGCTAGTGTCGCTCATTCTACCATTCTCCATAAAAATACATGCAATCTACTCATAATGCATAATCATGTGTTGAACTCATCTATACGAAAAACTGCTTATGTTTCGGAGCTGTAATACATATTTAACAGTTACCAAGCTGTGTGGAAAATAGAGCTGCCACCGCTCTTATTATGTTCAAATCATTAAGCGTTTTAGGATAAACTAGCCTTTACCGGCGGCTTCGCTTGCACTAATATGTAATATCGTTTTTGTGATTCACAACTCGAACTGAATTTTCAGTTGTAATTTTAAAAGTTCCTTTATGATTCCAATCATAAACAAAGCAAGTTTTAAAATTAGAAAAATGGTCGCCGTAAATTAAACACACATGCAACACATGCTCCAACAATTTTTGAAGTGTAGATTTAACGATATATGTATGTGAGCTGAAGAAATTTGAAAATTCCTCCATAATTTGAAATTTGTAAATGAAAGCAGTTATGCTTATAATAAAACTGGTTAAATTAGTCGTTGTTTATGCGATTGGTACCATTTTTTATTTGTAAACTGATACTTTTCTTTCTAGGCTCACAGCAACACTGCCAACTTGTTGAAAAGGGTTTCGTTTCCCCACGATTGTATACGAAACGTGCATTAGTAAGTTTTTTTCTACTACTACTTCCTCTAATGCTACTACTTTAAAAATACTTTTTTAAATACTTTTATGTATATATTGCAAAATCAATCGGCTTGCATATAATTAAATGTCAATAATGCGCTGCTTAACATAAAGTCGATTCAGTCTATGGTTATTCCGTTTTTCGTATTTCTTGCCAAAAAATGTATGTTTTTGTTTTCGTACTATTGCAACACAGTTTGGGAATTGGTTTCCGAGGTTGAGAGAGAATATTTTCATTTCGTTTTTTAGTGTTTCCGCAACCTTCTTGCGATGAATATTGTTTGAGACGAAGTGTACGATATTTCCAATATTTTTTTACTCCCCTAACACCCCAAAACACAGAAACGTCACACCTAGCACTCGCTGGCACTGAAACTGATTTAGGAGCCGAAAATAGGCCCATCCCTGGCTTAGTTTCTCCTGTGAGTAGATTATTTCACACAGTGAAATAAATACAAGCCAGTGCTACATGCAGTCAATGGACGTCTTACACTTTCTATGATCGCTTTGAGTCCGTACGTATACAGAACCAACCAAATGGCATAGTATACAATAAAACGTATGTGTTCGGGAACCCGTGTGATTTCCAAATATGTGATCCGGCCAATGAAAATGTGGCTTATGACTCAAAAAAAAATTGCGATAAACAGCTGTTAAAGATAAACAATGCATTTCTTCAGTTTCTTAGTAGTTTTTTTTTGCATTATGAAGAGTCATGCCCAAAAGGCAAAGCACAAACCAGTTTCTGACCGATATTTTGGCTCCATTGCAATCGAAAAAAAATGCTATCAAAAAAATTTGAGGATGCTTTACCAGCCACCAAAGTGGCATCGAAGGAACCAAAGGATTCATCGTCTTTAATTTGTGCTCTTTTTTCTCTACGTTTTTAGTACACTTCTAAGCAAGTTAGAACTTTCTAGTTTTCACCACGTGAAAGAGCGTCTCAAAAACTATCCAAACCAGAAAAAAAGGAGAAACATTTTTTGAGTCATAAGCCACCTTTTCATAGACCGGGTCACATATAACGTTGTTGTTGTTGTTGTTGTAGCAGTGCTTCGCCCCACCTAACAGACGCGACCGATCACAAACTGTCATCAATATCCTCTAACGGGAGTCCAAGGAAACTTGCTGTTTCAACAGGGGTGGACCATAGGGAAAGGGGTGTTAGAGGCGTTGGTTCCACATTACAATTAAAGAGATGGTTGGTGTCATGTGGGGACACATTGCAAGCGGGGCATACATTTTGTATGTCGGGGTTGATTCTGGATATGTAAGAGTTTAACCTGTTACAGTATCCAGAACGAAGTTGAGCCAGAGTGACACGCGTTTCCCTGGGGAGTATGCGTTCCTCTTCCGCAAGTTTTGGATACTTTACTTTGAGTACTGGGTTCACCGGGCAATTCCCGGCATAAAGGTCCGACGCCTGTATGTGGAGTACACCAAGGACCTGCTTGTGTTTTTTCGCTTCATACGGCTGTGTTCTCAGATGCCGTATTTCCTCAAAATGCTTACGGAGATGACTCCTTAAGCCCCTAGGCGGTGCTGGCTCGTCAATCAGATGTCTGTTGGGATGCCCAGGTTTCTGGGTATTCAACAGGAACTGTTTGGTCAGCATCTCGTTTCTTTCCCTGATGGGGAGTATTCTCGCCTCATTATGTAGATGGTGTTCTGGGGACATAAGAAGACAGCCCGTTGCAATTCTGAGAGCAGTATTTTGGCAGGCCTGTAGCTTCTTCCAGTGGGTAATTTTTAGGCTTGGCGACCATATGGGTGACGCGTAGCACGTAATCGGCTGGCTAATTGCTTTGTATGTAGTCATGAGCGTTTCTTTATCTTTTCCCCAGGTACTGCCAGCAAGGGATTTGAGGATTTTGTTACGGCTCTGAATTCTCGGAACAATTGCGGCTGCGTGCTCACCAAAATGTAGATCCTGATCAAACGTCACACCCAAGATTTTGGGGTGTAGGACAGTCGGTAGCGTAGAGCCATCGACGTGGATGTTCAAAATGGTCGACATTTGGGACGTCCATGTTGTAAATAAGGTCGCGGAAGATTTAGTCGGTGATAATGCCAGGTTTCGCGAGGCGAAAAAACTGGAGAGATCAGGGAGGTAGCCGTTTATTTTATTGCATAGCTCATCGATCTGTGGGCCTGGGCCTGTGGCCATTACTGTGCAGTCATCGGCGTAGGAAACGATTGTGACTCCTTCCGGTGGTGAAGGTAGTTTAGATATGTAGAAATTAAACAAAAGTGGGGATAGGACACCACCCTGTGGCACCCCTTGTTTAATTCTCCTTGGCTTTGATGTTTCGTTTCTAAATAGCACCGATGCCTGCCGACCACCCAGATAATTTGCGGTCCACCTTTTAAGACATGGGGGAAGGGTAGACCCTTCCAGGTCTTGCAGTAACGAGCCGTGGTTGACCGTATCAAAAGCTTTTGATAGGTCTAGCGCTACGAGTACTGTTCTATGGTGGGGGTTTTGATTTAAACCGCAATTTATCTGGGTACTAATGGCATTTAGCGCGGAGGTAGTGCTATGGAGTTTTCTGAAGCCATGCTGATGGGAGGCTAGTTGCAAATTTGCTTGGAAATAAGGGAGCAAAATGGCTTCGAGCGTCTTTGCTACTGGCGATAGGAGAGATATCGGACGATACGACTCTCCTATGTTAGCTGGTTTACCAGGCTTTAGTAGCGGGACCACCTTGGCCATTCTCCATTTCTCGGGTATGACAAAGGTGGAAAGAGACAGGTTGAAGACCTGCGCTAAATATTTGAAACCCTCTTTCCCTAGGCTTTTAAGCATCGGCATGGCTATGCCGTCTGGGCCCACTGCTTTGGATGGTTTAGCGCGACCAATGGCGTCCTCAACCTCTTTAGCGGTGATGGTGATTGGTGACGCGCTGAATTTGTGTTTATGTGCGTGTCTGTTGGCCCTCCGTCTAACTTTGTCGACCGTGGAATGCATTATATATTGTCGGCAGAAAGCGCTCGCGCATTTTTTCGCATCCGACAGCACTTTGTCGCCAAAGGCGATGGAAACTTTGTCTTTGTGCTTAGTCGGATTCGATAGGGACTTTACGGTGGACCAAAGTTTACCCACACCGGTAGAGAGGTTACAACCTCTTAGGTGCTCCTCCCATTTCGCCCGCTTGTGTTCATCCACAAGCAATCTGATGCGTTGGTTTATATCCCTTATTTGGGGGTCGCCTGGATCAAGCTGCCTTATAAGGTCCCGTTCTCTCGCTAAGTTTGCGGCCTCCGCCGGGAAGTGGGGCCGGATTTCGGGAATTCTCCCGGCGGGAATGAAACGTGCCGAGGCGGATTCAATGACCTTGCGAAAGGCACGCTCCCCTTGGCGGGCATCAGTCGGGATAGGGAGGGCAGCAAAGAGGTTGTCTGTAAAGGATTTATATTCTCCCCACTTTCCTTTTTTAAAGTTTATGAAAGTGCGTTTTTCGGTGACGATGAAGTCGGCGGTACGCTCGAGCGAAACAAGTATAGGCAGGTGGTCGGATGCCAATGATACCATCGGCTGCCAGTTGACGCAGTTTACGAGTTCTGCGCTCACGATTGAGATATCTGGCGAACTGTGACAGCTTCCTACCATACGTGTGGGGGCGTCTCCGTTTATTGTGCAGAACGTCGTTTCTTCTATTTGATCCGCCAACATCTCGCCCCTACTGTCCGCCCGCAAATTTGAATGCCATAGATCATGATGGGCATTGAAGTCGCCTAAAATAATGCGATTGTTTCCAGTGAGTAAGGCTCTAATATTAGGGTGGTATCCACCGGGGGAACAGGTGGCAGGGGGGATGTAGATGTTGATGATTTCTAGGTTTGCATCGCCTGACCGGACAGATAGGCCTTGACGTTCTAAGACGTTGTCCCTGCGGTCGATGCCAGGATCAAATATGTGATATTGCACAGAGTGGTGTATTATAAACGCGAGGCCGCCTCCATTTCCGCTCTCGCGATCTTTTCTGTGGACATAATACCCAGAGCAGGACTGCAATGCAGATCGTGCTGTGAGTTTAGTCTCTTGAATCGCAGCAATGCGGATGTTGTGCCGCTTCATGAAATTGACTATCTCCGTAATCTTCCCAGTTAGTCCATTACAGTTTAACTGCAGAATTCTGAAGTGCATGAGGGGAGACGTCGCCACTCTGGGGGTAAGTGACGGGTGACTACGCCTGGGTTCAGGAAGGCCAGGACGCAATTGCTGTTGTGGCCCTGGGACTGGGCGTCCTTGGGCAAGCATTGGGGTACCCAGATGATTTGGGTTTGCGACCTGGCAACATGGCGCGATGAAACCCGCCGAGGGGTTGCCGTCGCGGAGACCAGAACATCTAGGAAAGTGGCACCACCCGAGGCAGGAGCTGCATTGGGCGGATGTCGCAAACATATATATTCTGTGCTGGCAAACGGTGCAAACGGAGGTAGGGACTAAGAGTCTGTTTCCCTGACCTACACGATTGCTGCCGGAAAAGAGGGGGGGAGAAGACGGGGGCAGGGGCTGTTGCTCAGCATTGCTTCCGACTCTACTACGAAGATTGTAGTTATGAGTGGTAGCAGCTGTTTGAGTTGTTGGCGCCGTAAGGCGCGAGCAGCAGCGGGTACTTGTTGTGGCTTGCTGAGCAGCGGGGCTGCTGGAAGGTAATGGGGGGGCGCTTAGACGTAGACTACGGGACGCCCTTGGGCGTGAACAGCAAGGAGCCACAAAAGATTTATAAAAGTTACGTGGACGTCGGGTTTTGGAATCAAGCCCAGAACAACCTGTCCGATGCAACCATCCCTTACACGAGACACACTGAACAGAGTATGACCGTCCTAAAAAGATTCTTTTCCGGCAGATGCAGCAAAACCATTTCTCAGGACCGAGGTCAGGAGACGGACCCGGATTGGATTCGATACCTTCCCGGAGCAAGAGAATATGGAGCAGTCCTGCTGCAAGGAGCTGCTGGGAGGATGACAATTTGTGGGAGGGACGAAACAAATTAAATGGGGTTACACTGAAATGACAGTCCTTGGTCGGGAAAAATCCCGAGTCGCTCCGGTACATAGAACCGACTGCCTTGGGAAGCGTCACATATAACGTGGCTGGTGACGTCAACGGATGTACATATCCAGCATCCTTTTATGCATAACGTTGCTCTATAACAACAATAAGGGCAAAAATAGGCAGATAGATACCTAAAGATAATTTTCAACGCGTCTTAGACCACTCTTAATATTTCCGAAATATGAAATACAGGTAAGGGTCATCCACCATCGAAGTCAGGGAAATATAGAAAATAAATAAATATGGACCGATATCTCTCCTCTTGCCAGTAGCGATGACACCATAGACGGTTCAGCTCCTTAACTACACCAGGAAATTGCGCCTATCCATGCATCTGTATGAACACATATCACCGTCGCGACGTCACGCTAAATAACATTAACTATGAGGCAAGTTACTGGCTTAAGTAAATTCGTGGCCCTATTAACGGAAAAGACAAAGGGATATTGTCAAGAACATACATGACAATCAATGGGTTTCCAGGCCTACCAGAACACCGCAATCAATATTGCCACAGGATGTTTCTGTACTAAGGCTGTGTAACGCTGAAAACCAGAAAAGCATTTGTTCAGCACGCGTTCTCAAAATTAAGGAAGATCACGAGATGGTGTACTAAAAGGACAGATTTACAGCCAGCATCGGCAATAGATAACCAACCCATTAGAAATGCATGGAACCAGCTTACCACAAGAACTATTTCGCCAACTCCCCCCGGGATTATCCCAGGTCTCAACCGTCATCTTAATTAGAATAACAATGCAGCCTAGTGAAATTTAAGTCATTCTGGCTGAACTTTATTTTGGATACCGTGATACTCTAAAATCCTAACTATCCATTCTAGACCCGAGCATACACAATGCACTTACCGCACGATATGATCCATCTCTTTGAGTGCTAACTGAAGCAAATACTTCAAACCTCAGCAACAGAGCCCGATACCAAACTTTCCGGATGTGAGTCAAGCACGTATGCCCACGAGTTTGCAGCATGTTCAATAACTTGATTTGTTTTCAACGGATTAAATTTTTGTACTCATAGTGCTTTGCACGTTAAACTTATCAAAACAAAATTCGGCAGAGATGTTGCATTTGTTACAGGGAATGCTTGGAAGAAAAATTGGTCGTAGGCCAGAATAATAAGATATATCTTAGCGAAAAATAGGTTTGAAGCAATGATGTTTCACTTACCAAGTTTTGTTGTAAGAGGAAATTGGGAGAATTTTTTTTTTTTTATTAATGGGCCATGCCACGCCCCTTTTTCTATCAAGCATTACATAACATTTCTAGAGCCTCAAAAAAGAAAATCCCTCGTAACAACATTCGAAAAAGTTATTTATCTGAAATGAACTGTACAATTGAAACTCACGCTGAGTATATAATGTTCGGTTACCGCGAACCTAGACACCCTTACTTGTTTTCGTTGTCAATACATTTGGCACACGAACTTGCACAAATGATCAACGCATGAACTTTGTGGATGCAGCAAATTTTAATTTTTCTGCCGACCACCCGCGAAGTTTTTCTGTGGGCTTATTCTAGGAGGTTCCTAGTGTCAAAAAAAGCTAACCGCGAAATGGCATATTCGGCGCTTTTTTTTAAAGTGATTTGAACCTTTTAATTTTTTAAATTTAGCAATTAAAGCTTTCAAGCGCGTTATTGATAGGGAAATCTATTTTAATGCAATAATAATCATGTTTCTTTGCAAAAAATAATGTAAAAATTTATTTTATGTAACGTTACATACAATGCAAACAGTTATTTTAAACAAAATTTGCAAAATAATTCAAACGAAAATTCACGTATAGGCAGAATAAAGTGAGTGCTGAAATTAAAGTCTAGATGAAAAAACGGCCCTTATCAACACTTTATTTTTTGTAAAGATGTTGTGGAATAATGCCAATTTGTAGAAAAAGAGGGATATGTTGCTAATACGTATTACAAAGTACTGTGGCGGAAATTTTTTAAAAATATGCATTTCTTTGATCGATGATGAGGAGTTGGACGAGGGAAATGAAAAAAAAGATTCCGACAGTCTTATCGAAATGGTGTAAATGCGCATTTTTTAAGTTCTAGTGTCAAAAAACTATTTACCATTTTCAAAAATTTTATTGTTTTCCAATTTAATATTATAATTCAACTTAGAAAGTAAAATTATATTGATACAAAGCTCTTTTTCGCTAAGATATAGCTTATTATTTGCATCTACGACCTTTTAAAAACCTTTTATATAAAAGTGGGTGTGTTCCTAAACTGATCACGTCCATTTTTACTAGAAATATTTGCTGCTGTAAGGAAAATATGTGTACCCAATTTTATTACTATCCCTTAATTTTTCTTCGAATTATGGCTCCCGAAACAAATAAAATTGCTTAGTCATAAAAGGAGCGCTGCCACGCCCATTTTTTTTAAATTTGAAAATTTTCCTATTTATTGTTATAAATCCACTTGGGAAGTGAAATACCATTGATATAAAGCTCTTTTTTGCAAAGATATATCTTATTTTATTCGTCCATGACCCTTTTAAAAATCTTTTATATAAAAGTGGGCGTGGTCCTTAACCGATTTCGTTAATTTTTCTTCAAAGCATTCCTTATAGTAAAGGCAACCTCTCTGCGGAATTTTTTTACGATAGGTTTAATGATTTTCGATTTATAATATTTGTGAAATTGATTTTATCAAAAGTGGGCGGTGCCACGCCCATTTTAAATTTTTACTTTTTTTCAAATTTTTATCAATAGTCTCAATATCAATCCACACGTCAAATTTCAACATTCTAGGTGTATTATTTACTAAATAATCAGATTTTTTCTGTTTTTCAAAATGTTATATATATAAAAATGATAACCATCATCCGATTTCGCTCATTTTCAATACCAATCTATTCTGGGTCCAGATAATCTCGTGTGCATTTGGTGAAGATATCTCAATATTTACTCAAGTTATCGTGTTAACGGGCAGACGGACGGACGGACGGACATGGCTCAATCAAATTTTTTTTTGATACTGATGATTTTGATATATGGAAGTCTATATCTATCTCGATTCCTTTATACCGGTACAACCAACCGTTATCCAATCAAAGTTATAATACCCTGTTTACAAGTACAGCTGGGTATAATAAAATCAAAACAATCGCCCAATATACAGCGACATAGAGCTGCCAGCTAGACTTGTTGGTGGTCATGGTGCATGGGTGCGTTGACTTTCAAAGTGCATCAAAGTGCAAGTTGTGCATGTCTATTGTATTGTAGCAAGCTATGCAAATATTTGCCTATGTATATACGATTATGCATGTGAAATGGAAAGTACTTGCATCATGCAAAGACTATTTTATAAGTGCCCATCAACATCCTAAAGCCAAGGTTGCGGTGGAGCATCATCATTACTTATTACACTCAATTATGATGCTTTGCCACAACTTTGCGTTTTTGCATTAAAGTTTTGTTATCCTAACTCGTAAACGTTATTATTTCATACTAATAATCATATTTTCTGCCTCATTTATTCATGGCTTAAGACGATAATTTGTTTATGAGCTAAGGTAAAAGTTACGTGCTTGGGCAACAAAAGCTTGCGACTAACGGTGTTGTGTTTGTTAGAAGATGTTGCGGGTTTGTTGTGGGTTTGTTGTGCTTTATTGTGTTGTAGATGGTACTTTGTGGACAAAAGCTGTTCATAGCGTTCAACGACCGCTACTGCGGCATTTAACAATCAATTGACGGTTTTGAGTAAAAAAGTGAAAATACGGTTGTTGAAGACAACGGCAAAAACAACAACAAAAGCAGCAGCTACAATTTAAACAACGGTAAACAGTCAACATTATCACCATCAACTTCAGCGAATCTTCTTCATATAATTACGTAGATGAGCACAGTGCGACAACATCGTAGCGTATGCTACAGAAGCGTGATCTTTACAAAGATAACTGCTTTTGCCGAATTTCTAATATTAAAGGATGACTCAAGAAACACTGGGACTGTTCGTTCTCAAACAAAATATGACCTTGTTGTCAAATCGAGAAAAATTATAGTTTTCAATCGTAACAACCGTAACGTAGTCAACTTTATTTAAAATAAACGTAACCACAATGGAAAAATTATCTGGAGATAGTCGGAACTAAACCCGAAATGGTACTGAGTTGATACCAAAGTGGTTGCCAATTGATCTCAAAGTGATATTTAAATCTTAATATATAAAAACACGTGTCACAAGTTTGAAGCCAATGGCCTCCTAAACTACTGAACCGATTTTGAATTTGTTTTGCAACCCGTGTGTAGTTTGATCTAACTTGAAATATAGGATAGGTTATATCTCAGTTTATAATCGAGCTTCTGAGGGGGCCCGCGATTTAGAGGTACTATAACATTTTTTTTAATTCAGGAGAGTGTTTAGTTGCTCCATGTGCAATTTTGAGCCGAATTTGAAAAGCAACGAAAATCTACATTTCGTTTTAATATTATAGTGAAGTGTGAAAAATAAAAATCTATATATATAAAAAGAAAGGCTAAAATGTGTGTTAGTTGGTCGCCGGTGTTTGAAGAGATGCGTCAGTCAATTTTGTTCAAACTTTCACACAAGTAGCGTCTCGCGGTGGTTACTACAGGTACAGCGTCTCGAGATATAGGCCAAAACGTGGGCCAGTGAATGCCTAGACAATGTTTATACAATATGGATATCAAATGAAAGCTGTTGATGAGTGCTTTGGTACAGAGTAATATATTATCCAGAGACAGACTGGGACTGGGATTAGGACTGGGCCTGGGACTGAGACTCGGAGTGGGACTGGGACTGGGACTGGAATAAAATACATACCACCATCTGGGACAGGCAATAAGGGATGCAGAAGAATGAGGAGGAATTGAGAGAAGAGAAAAGAGAGAAGGAGATTGAGAAAGAGATAGAATGAGCAGAAGATGGAGATAGATGAAGCGAAAAAGACGGAGGGAGGAGTGAACAAAAGCAATAGGAAAAAGTGAAGAGGTGAGGAGGGCAGAGTCAGACGGAAAAAGCTTATTAAAATGTATGCAGATAGGCCAAATTTAGGACAGGACAACGTCTGCCGGGTCTTCTAGTTATTTAATAAAAATCTTCGCAATCCGAAAAATAATTTCGAAATAATCGATACAATCTTGAAGCTATCTCAGGAAATCATTAACGAAAATAAACTCGAAAATATTTAGGAATCGTCCAGAAATAATGAAATAGTCACGCTCATTTCGATATGGTCCCCAAAATATACCAAGTTGACTCTAAATTATGTTGAAATAGTCCCGAATGTTCCCTAACTGTCACTGATGTCCCTAATTCATCTTGTAAAACTTCCGAACTGGTTCCGAAAAAATCTCGAAGTTGTTCCAAAATACTCCTTCAATGAACTAGCATGAAGCAGTCCCGAAATTATACCGCAATAGTCCTAGCTTGATCATCTGGTCCAAAACAGTCCAAAATCAATAGGGATCTCAAAACGCTCGTAGAAGAATAACGAAAATACAGCAAAGTAGCTTCAAATTAACCGGAATCCAGAAATAGTTCCCAACTGCTCCAAAAATACTCCCGAAATTATTCAGAGATAGTCCTAACATGCTACCGAAATGGTTTTAAAATTATTCTAAAATAATGCAGAAACGATATCGAAATGATCCAAATTAACCCCGAAACAATTAAAAAATCCTGCTCAAGCGATCACAGAAACAATACCAAAATTATCCGGTAAAAGTGCCAAAATAATGCCGAATTGGCCCCGAGGTAGTTACGAAAAAATCCCTAAATGGTCCGAAAATGATTCGAAAATAGTACCGAAACAGTCCCGTATCGATCCCGGAAACAAACATCGAAGATTCAAAAAATGTTCTTTAGAGGGTCCCTATGTTGACCTAAAACTATGTATACGACCTGAAACCGTTATAAGAACTTACGGTGTCTTAGCATAACGAGGCCCTAAGCAAAATACACACATAATCGGTAAACGCCTTTGCCAGGACGTGCCCGGTGAATGCCGTTATTAATATACACTATCTTACTCTTTTAAAAGAAGAAAGCACACTACCACGGGAGACACGAGTCACCCTGGCCCAACTTCGTTCTGAATACTATAACAGGTTTGACTTTTACTTGTCCAGAATCAAGCCTGACTTACGTAATATATATCCTAGATGCGATGAGTCCCCACATGACACCCCAACTTTTCAATTGTAGCCGATATAACAGCAATATCAGTTTCCTTGGACTTCCGTTATAGGACTTTGATGACAATTTGTGATTAGTCGTGCCCATTTAATGGAGCGAAGCACACTGTTGACACAACAACAACAAGAACGGTGTCTCAGTGAAAGGCGGGTAGCACTGCCAACTTTTTAATAATTGTTAATACCTCGGCTTATATGATCCTCATATAGTCATCATCATTGGTGTAGCTAATTAAAATGAAACTGCCCTCAGGCCTTTAGTAGATCATTTGAAAGTTCCTCTCCGAGTTCACAAAAGCGCTTCGATAAAATCGTAGACCACAGTACTTCATCTGCTTAAATTAACAGGATTGGTTGATACTCGCATTGGTGTGAGCATAACAAGTTTCTGTCCGTCTTTGTCCTCCGTGAGGACAACGGGGATGGGAGAGCGGAATGGCTCTCGTTCTCGAGATGGTCGAGCTAGTACTTCAATGGAGCTTGTAAAGGAAACGTTATCGCAACTACAACAACAAAATGCGAACACACCTTGACGATGGAGCTCCCCACCACAAACTTGAATTCCATAGATTTCAGTTTGGAAGATAGTGGTGCAACATCCCATTTTAATGTTCGGTTCATACTGTCCAAGCTGCCGTTTCACTGTCATCAAATCGCTTATATAAACGACCTTAATGTGCCTTTGCATGAAAGTGTATCAGTGTGAGCATATTGAAAAGGTAAACCAATGCGTGACTGCAATTTTAGAGGCATGATGCATGTTGCAAGTTGCCCGTTGCATTTACATATAAAATGCTGTAAAGAAGAAATGCATAAATATATATATATATATATATATATATATATATATATATATAAATACTAGAAGACCCGGCAGACGTTGTCCTGCCTTAAATTTGGCCTATCTGCATACATTTTAATAAGCTTTTTCCGTCTGACTCAGCCCTCCCCCTCTTCACTTTTTCCTAATCCTTTTATTCACTCCTCCCTCCGTCTTTTTCGCTTCATCTATCTCCATCTTTGTCTCATTCTATCTCTTTCTCAATCTCCTTCTCTCTTTTCTCTTCTCTCAATTTCTTCTCATTCTTCTGCATCCCTTATTGCCTGTCCCAGAGGGTGGTATGTATTTTATTCCAGTCCCTGCCCCAGTCCCACTCCGAGTCTCAGTCCCAGTCCCACCTAGTCTCAGTCCCAGTCCTAGTCCTAATCACAGTCCCAGTCTGTCTCTGGATAATATACTACTCCGTACTAAAGCACTCATCAACAGCTTTCATTTGATATCAATATTGTATAAACACTGTCTAGGCATTCACTGGCCCACGTTTTGGCCTATATCTCGAGATCCTAGTCACCCAGGGGTATGAAAATTACCTTCTACACAACTAAAGACTCTCCTGAATTAAAAAAAATGTCATAGTACCTCTAAATCGCGGGCCCCCTCAGAAACCGCCCCCACACACCCTCTCGGTGGGCCTGGTAATGTACTATACTTGATACCAGTCGCTATAATATATTTTATTGATAAGCAGGTTGTTTAATTAAACGCCAATCAATTACACGGAAGTATATCCGCACCACCTGAAAATATGAGTGCCAATGCGTATACGTAACATTTTATTATTACGTATAAACAAATAAAAAAATTGCAATAAAATAATATTGCGACTATAAACTGAGATATAGCCTACCCTATCTCTCAAGTTAGATCAAACTACACACGGGGTGTAAAACAAATTCAAAATCGTTTCAGTAGTTTAGGAGTCCATCGCGCACAAAAATGTTGTGACACGTGTTTTTTATATATTATGATAAATATATATGTATTTACCTATTGCTTTATATCGTGTTTGAATGTCGCTAGTTCGGCATTGCTACACATCTCCTCTGTAGGTTTACCTATGTACCTACCTCTGTTGCTTTCTTTCATTCCACATGTACTAGACTTTCCCCCTTGGGCTAAACAAGTTCAAATTCAAAGCAAAAAATAAAAGCAAGTATCATGATGATAACAAAAGTCAGCAAAGTCTGCAAGTCTATGAGCGCATTTAAAATTACTAAATGTACTAACAAATGTACCTACATTTACATATATGTACATATGTGATAGTATCAGTAAAGTATTTACATACTTATGAATGCGTTTAGAGACATGAAATCAAGGACGACACGTATTGGTCTCCTCTTTCCAGTCTCTTTTTATAAGTTCATTTTTGGTCTTCTGCAAGTCCTTTATCATTTGAGCTTTAAATGATGTTTTTAAATGTTTTTTAAAAACCCTTATTAAGCTAGTTTTATATATGTAAGATTAAAATTGTCAGGTTCATTTTCATGAAGTCATTAAGCTCTCCACTAGGCTTTTAGAGTGTGTTAAAAGTACTAAGCTGCTTTTAATTTTTTCGGCATGCAGTTTAGAATGCAGCCATAATTCAATGATGGCTTTAGCGCAAAACTTGACGGTTTCGGTACTGGCATTGAGCTCGTATATGTATGACCGCTTTAGAGAAAGTAATTGGCCATAAGCGTAGAGCGGCTGTTCCAGTATACGCATACCTAACGCCCTCTTTTAAAGTTTTCAAACCAGAACCGGCAGGGACTCTCGGAAAGAGCGAACTGTAGTTGTTCATCGAGAATTCATGCTTCAACAGTGTGTCTGGAGAATGGTAACCTAATTCTTGCAAACAATGTCTATTTTTTTCCATTTTTTACATTTTATTATATAGGGGACACGAAATTCACGTCCAAGTTCGTTTCAAGTTCAACAAAAAGAGTTCTGCGAACCTCCTAAGGACCAATCAATCTTTCGTCGTTTCCTCTGAAATAGTTGGATCGGCTTATTTATCTGCATATAGGTGAGAGGTTTCCTCGGGAATTATTTTCGGCATCTCAACATGACTAATTGTAAAAAAAATCGTGGGGTCCCTAGAGCATAACAAATTTACTCTCGGGGCCTTTCTTGACATTGAAAGAAAGTTTAACAGTGCCCTGTCGGGAGCCATTGGTAATGCTTTGGTTGCAAGTCAAGGGAACTCTGATTACATCCAGTGACAAACTCTTATGCAACAGAATTGTTGCAGCGGAGTAGAGTAGGACAAAAATGGAGAGAAAGGTATGAAGAGGCATGCCATGGGGGTGTTTTACGTCCTCTACTCTGGGTTGTGGTAGTAAACGAGCTTCTAGTGGGGCTAGAAGGCAGCGGCTACCATGCTGCTGACCTAGCAATCATTGTCCGAGGTTCCGAGTTAAATTTCTGGACACCTTTTGCGATATTTTACAGGGCTACCTGGATTCGGTGACTAGTCGAGCTGAGCCATGTGGACTGGCAATCAAACCTGGAAAAAACAGAGCCAGATTTTTTTCAAGCAGATACAAGGTCCATGCTTTCAGAACACCCTTGATTGGAAGGAAACCGTTGGTACTTTCTGATAGGGTTAAGTATTTGGAGATTATATTGGACACGAAACTGTTCAGTAGAGCAAATGTGGAGAATACGGCTACGTAGGCCTCCGTTGGCTTGGACTGCTGCAGGGGGAGCCATCGGTGAGAAATGATGACTCTTGCCAAGGGTTGTTCACTGACTTTATGAAATGGCAGTCAAAACGATCTTGCTCTATGGGGGTATGGTCTGGTGAACGAGCTTAATACGGCGAGTGTTGCCAAAATTTTAATGTCAGTACAACGTACAGCGCTGGGTGGTATCAGCGGCGCTTTTAGAACAACACCTACCTTGGCATTGAATGTCATGCTGAAATACATTCCGTGGATATTGCGGCAAGGCGGCTGCGGTCCGCTTCTTGATAAGGCTTCGTGTCATGGACTATAGACTTTTTCATCTAGGAAGTTCCAGCATTCTTACCAAGGTTAACTTTAAGCCATACAAGGCAGATTCTTATGTGCTAACAACTGCTCCCTATTCTAACTTCAGAACAGTCACTCCCTCCGCGAAAATAGGAAGATGCCACCAAAAAATGGTAGGGACTGCTGATGTGAGATGTATATACCCAAATACGAATGCGACATACATTCCAATGGACGCTCGAGTTCGATTTATACAATGCAACAAATTTAACTATAACTTGTCCGTATTAATTTCCTGCATTGGCTTAGGTTCTTCAAGGCACTAACTATCTCTTCAAATATTCAAAGAAGCAAACTGGTTGTCTAGTCCATGGATTACCGAATCACGTTTACAGCATACCACAAGTCATATTTCAATTCTAATTATTTTCAAATACTTTTATATGTGACATACATAAATGGAAAAACAAAAAAAAATATTTAAGACTTGGAAAACGAAATTCATTGTCCGTAATTATTATATGAAGACTTTTATAAATAAAAGTCCCAAGTAATTATTTTTGGAGATTCAAACAATGTAAAAATGTTTAAAAACAATTTTGGATAACTTAAAAAAATATTTATTAAGCAAAATTACATTGAAATATTATTAAAATTGGTCTCTAAGTATTGCCTTTTTGTTGCTATTCCTTAGAGCGCGCTTATAATTATTCCACACAATTATAATTAAAAAGCATATAGAATTAGTACGTACCTAAATGGCGAATAAAGGAATAGCAACAATAGTTTTTAGTTGTATGACGTCAATTCAATTAGAGTTTTGTTATTGCAAAATTTTGCTAAAAACAAAACAAAGACAAAATAACCTAATTATTTATGCACATGAATAAATATTGCTTTAGTAAATAATTGACGAAACGTGGTCATATTTTATTTACTGAGCGATATTAAATTTTCAACAACGATCTGGGTGGATTTCATGAACTTTTGAAATATTTTAGCGTTTACGAGATACAAGTAGTACATAGCTAATACATATGTAAGTGCACATTTAATAATTTTGCTAAAGATATAATTGGTGAATGTATTTGTTTTTTTTATAGTTTCGTATGTACATTAGGGTGGGTCAATTCTTTTACAATATACATATCTGTAGTTTTTTTTTTTTATTTTTGATTTTTAAATTTTTCTTTTTTCTGAAAAAATTTTGAAAATTTGCGTAATTTTGCAAAACTTTTTGTTTTCTTTTTGAAAACTATTGGAAAGGTATTCGAAAACGTCATGGTATTTTGAAATTGGATTTTTTGTTTTTAAATGTGAATATATTGTAGACTGGGCCGAAAAAAAAGTTGCTAATGTCCCCCCTAAATTTAAACAGGGTTACGGAAAAATTTTTTTTTATTATTTATTTTTTTTTTTTTTGATCCTTGGTTATCCTTTGGTTTGATCCTTTGGTTATTTGACACCCGATTTTTAAAATTGATATGTCATTATTTTGGCCTTGAGAAGCTTCACATTTCCATTTAGTGTCCGTTTAAGCTATTAAGTCGTTTTCACATGATTAGGTCAGCTATCAAAGTTATACCCCCCTCCCCATAAAGTATCCTTTTTTCCTTACCAAACGAAAGTACTTAAAAATAGTAAGTATATTAAAAAGTATATTAAAAAATTCAAGAAAATGTTGCTTTTAAACCATATTACTAAAATAATAAACAAAGAAGTTATAGCACTTTCAATATTTATTGCAACTGTTATTTTACATTATTCTTATTATACTTAGACCTGAAACTCATAATATTTTTGGAGGAAAAATTATTATTAGGGTTTGCATTGAAAAGTTAATAAAGATATGCCAAATATCATAATTAGGGGAAGTCAAAATAAATAAGTGAGTCAAACCTGTTGTTTCGTATTTATAATAATAACACTATGCGACCAAAATCAACTTTTTTTGTGGGTATTTGACAAAGCCCAGTTTTTGTAGAGATTGGGGTTTAAGGAAACAAAATACTGTCTCCGTTTTTGGAAGTTAGCCTCCAAAAAATAGATATCGGCTTTCGAAATTCGAAATTGTACATTTCGAAATTTTATGTTTTACCAAATTTCTCAAAAAAAGAATTCAGCCCTTCAAATAAGGGAAAATATCCCATTTTACTTTTTCAATTTGCTGAACGCGTTAACAAAAAAACAAAATTTCGAAATGTAGAATTTCGAACTTCGAAAGCCGATATCTATATCTGGGGGGTTACAACTTTGTTAGCTGACGTAATCATGTGAAAACGACTTCATTCGAGTTCGAGCTTCCCAAAGCCAAAATAATGACATATCAATTTTAAAAATCGGACGTCAAATAACCAAGTTACAACGAAAAAACCTTTTCGGCTGTTTTTCGAAGGATCAAAAAAAATAAAAAATTTTTTTTCCGAAACCCTCTCAACATAATCTTTAAATTTAGCGGCGGACATTAGCAACTTTTTTTTTGTATGGGGACCAATCCAGTCTAATATATTGCATATTTTTTTGCTCTTGTTCGAGAACTCTACACCTTTTTCAGTTTTAGTTCAGAAAGTTGCAATTGTATTTTTCCGAGCTTCAATTGAAATTCCTGAATTTCAATCATAATCTTCTGAGCTTGAATTAAAAATTCTAAACACCAATTGTAATCTTCTAAACTTCAATTAAAATTTTCTGAAGCTCAATTGAAAACTCTGAACTTCAATTATAATTTTCTAAACTTCAATTAAAGTTTCTGAGCTCTAACTGTAGTTTCCTGAGCTTTCATTGCAACTTTTTATTCAATTGTAATTTTTTAGCTTCAATTGAAATTTCTGAATTTCAATTGAAATTTCTGAACTTCAATTGTAATTTTCCATATTTCAATTAAATCTCATGAACTTCAATTTTAATTTTCTTAACTTAAATCGAAAACTCTGAACGACAATTGCAACTTTCTAAACTAAAACTGAAAAAGTTGTAGCTCCTGGACAAGGGTTATTTCTTTCGTGTTGCGTAGGCATCGAGTTCCCAACTAAAATTTAAGTATAAAATGTCTAGTTCTTCGACAAATTGCTTCAAAATCGATTTCAGAATCCCCAACTTTGTTCGAATATACTTTTCTCGATTTTTGCTCCACATAGAGAACTTTTTTTCGCATTATGTTGCTATATCACCGGTATTTGATATATGTACCAAAGATCAAGTCTCTAGCTGAACCAGAAGTTACGATCCCTGTGCCACCGAGCGTTAGGTTTTCTTTCGTTTTACGTTGTCACTGGTTCCTATCTAACTTTCGTGTTTACGACCTCATACTCATCGGCAGGTAACTTCAAAATCGTCTAAAACTTAAATTCAAATTTTCTTAATATCTCCCTACGTTAGCCACCTTCCGGTTTTTTTCAGTTCATGTTGCATTGACACCAGATTTTGAGCGATACTCTAGGGTTTCAGATATCTAGCTTACTGGCAATTTACTTAACGCTCGATCGAGTTTTGCTCGATTTTTAAAAAGTTTTTAAAATCTGGACCTAAGTGCACCTGCGTAGTTTTCCTTCTAAAAATGTTTAATACTATTTCACTCTGAGCAATGTTAGAGTTTTTAGCTTATCTAAGAGATGTTCTATTTCGCTGGAGTTTCCAAAACACTACACCTTTTTCAAGTGCAGTTTATAAACAAAAAAATATTGTTTGGAAATTGTACATCAGAATAATCATTTGTAGTTCAGAAACGTTAAATTGGACTTCAGATTAGTCAAGTGTACTTCAGAAACCGTAATAAGTATTTCAGAATAGTCACTTTCAAATCAGAAGCCGTAAATTGTACTTCAGAAATCGTAAGCTGTTTTGCAGAAACCGTTAATTGTACTTCAGAACAATTTTTCGTACATTCATTCTGAAACATATTTTACCTTCTCTGAAGTTTTTTAAATAGAATTTCTCATTTCTGAAGTACAACTGGCTATTCTAAAGTCCACATTAAGTTTTCTGAAATACACCTGGAAAAGGTGTAGATCCACCTAATTTTTATAAAATGCGAACCTAGTAGAACTGAAATACAAATTTACCCACCCTAATGTACATATATAGATATAAAACTTTATGCATCACTTTACTATACAAATATCATGCATGAGAATAAGTTGATGCTAAAAAAAGCAACCAAAATTATTATTCTATTCCTTTTTTCCATGCATCCAATTTATTTCAATTCAATTCAGTTCATTTTAGTTAAGTTGAGTTGAGTTGTTCCCATTGTTGGTGTTGTTCTTAAATTCAGTTCACAATGAAATCGGATAGCCAGATCGTTGGCTCAATTTCGAGAGAGTGGATATATCATATGTCCATGTACACATATACATATACAAATAATATAGGACAAAGCATAATCTATGCAATCCAGCTTCATTTTTGATTGTGAATAATTTTTTATACTCATACATACAAACCTAACCTAACCTACGTAGTGAACCACCCGCACTCAGGCGCACACACAGTCTTGGCGTTAAATAGAAATTTCGCATATGCAAAATTGTAAACATACCAAAATGCTTAAGTATATAAGTACATATGTATGTACATATACTGAAAATCGTGATGTTGCAGTGAGCTTTCTAAAGATCACACAGACGAACAATATATAAACAAAAGTTAAACGCTTCATATTTCGATATAGCACTTCGTTGGAATATTTAAGCTTCATTTTCTACATATCTACATACACCATCCTGTAACATCTGGTCAAAAATATGTACATAGGTATATGAAGAGGAACAGATGAATCTGCGATAGACGTCCGTCGACATTTGCCATCTAGGCCGATGGCAATACGCTACCGACTGTCCTACATCCAAAAATACTTAGTATGACGTCCGGTCAGTACCTGCTAATGCTTCTGACGTGGAAAAACTCGAATCTGAACAGTGTCGATGGCTCATATAGCGCCAATAATTTGCCGCTAAATTTTCTTTTTCCAAAGCTCGTAGTTACACATCCACTTCATATTCCATTGGCGGCGCTCGCCTCTCAACTCTACCGAGAAATTTTCGAGAGCATCCGTTTTCATATCCCTAACAGTCCTCTTCGTAACACAGCTATTTTTTATACGGTCAATGCAATTGGTTGATGACCAGCAACCACAGCTTTGGTGATAAAACCCCATCCTGCGGCGTTTCTCTGTTTACAGATTTTGTGCCTCGCCTAAACCCCAATGCGACCTGATCATTGTGCAGTTTAAAATGGGCCCGATCCAATTTCTACAGGCCGGATGAGCTTCAATCGAGTTGAGACTGTACCGAGACATTGTTCAGAGACCCGGAAATGTACAGGAAAACACCTAGGGCATATTCGTGGTGTTCCAGGGCATTGCCTATATTCATGACCACCCTATGCAATGCAGTATGAACTGATTTGCCTTTGATGTGAGCATGTTGTGCTGAAGAGAATAATGTTTCATTCATATTTTATTTTATATACACATCTTTTAATATCTTTAGGTTTTTTAGAAGGAAAGATGTCAAACTAATAGGCCTGCAGTCTTTCGTTGCCAATTATTGGTTTTCCCGCTTGTGGTACGAAGATTACTGGAGCCGTTCTCCAAGATTACGGACCGTGGTTCAGTTTTATGCATTATGGCCCTTGATAGGGAAGAATCCGGGGTAGCTTCGGTACATAGAAACAGCTGCAGTGGAATGTCAGAAGAATCCCCAAATGCTTACCTTGTCAGCCACGTAGTTTGCTGGCAGACGTACATACTCCAAGCTGTAAAGGATTTCGTCTATCTAGGAATCAACGAAAACAATGCAACTCTTTCCAACAATTGCTACTTCGAACTGAAGTGGCTATTGAAAAGTATTATACTCCATAAGTCTCTTGAGTAAGTAAGTTAGCCCTTTTGCATTCTTATTTCATAGCAGAGGATTGTTAAGACCTTCACTTAGTTGGGATTGGCCTTAATTATCGCGAACCAGAAATGAATCGGGTGAGCAACGGCCTAAATCACCTGGGCGGTAAGCTTCAATCAATGATTATGATATCAGATAAGCGAATTGCACATTTTTCTTTTTTGTGAATATTTGGTAATAATTACCAGTGAGTTCTCTATGATTATTCTTTCAAAAAAAAGCCATCCAAAAAACGCTCAAGAAACAGTTTATCATATGCTCATACGCTTTCTGCTACCTTTTACTAAAGATACCTTTGCAAACGTGCTGAGATGACCAAAAAATATATGTGCGTCTCATTATTCATCGTCCAACGACCCCAAAAGAATACAGTCGGATAAATACCAGGGATAACAGTGCTTGTAATTGTGAGTTTTTGAATGGAATTTGCAATTCTATTTGAACACAAGTGTTCTTTTTCTGATTCATTTTGTTCCAATATACATCTGTTCTTTTCCTTTTGCTTAGTATATTCTCTTTAACTTAAGTCCATTTTCAATTTTAATATGTTAGTTTTAATAAATTTACTTTGAGTGCATTGTTAAATCTGACTTCCGTGGCTTGTAAGGAGCTGAAATAATTGTATCTAACTTGAAAACGTTCGGTGGTAGTTGTCCCGGTAGGGGAAGCTCACTCGGACAGCGTGTAGGTCCGTTGTGATACTACTTAAAATAGTGGTGACGTAGCTACAGCAAAGTTTTAGCTTTGAAGGAGATCGATTCCAACCTTGGATAAGCCCCCCTGAGAGCCAAGTGACTCGCGTCCGAAATCCTCTAACCTAGTTCTGGCAAAAGCTGCGCAATCAAGCATATAGTAAATCGATGATTCAACCTCATCATCTTCCATACAGCCGCAGCAGGATTTGGTTTCCGGTATATTGTCACGTACGAGCCTTAGTTAGCCCAATTATTCGGCAGACCTCCTACCGCCCACTTCCGGCCAAGCAGATCTTGCTTCCCTGCAAGGGGTACTCTTCACTCAACGTTTGTTGAGCTGCTTCAAGACCAATCTATGCATGAGCAGACCACAGGTGGCTAGCGGAATACCGAAATCCCTTCAGCCACCTTTATCCGGCTCAATTGTATCGATGCGGGCTAAAAGACACGCTAGACAGTTGACCGGGATATCACTATGGCCCGGAACCCAGATTATCTTTACCATAAAATAGTACGATACCATCTCAAGCGAGGTCAGGCACTCCCAGACCACCCTCGATCGCATTATAGTTGAACTCAAGGCCTTGATCTCGGCTTACTTTTAGCTCACGACAAAAGATCCCTTCCCAACTTTCCGACCAGCTTTGACCCACCCGTGAAAAAGTTAACTGTTTCCCTGCCCCTGATGAGTCCCCTTCCCCATTACTCACGCGAATCACTATAAGTTAAAAATTGGTTTTTCACTTTCACTTGCAAATTACGTATTCCCTGTTTAATATACAAACATACATACTTATTTAAGCTTTGAAAAATTTATGAGATAAGTTCTTATGTGTTGGTATTAGTTTAAGTATAAACTCACTTTTAATGAAAGTTAATTAGCTTAATTGCTTTGTTTGGCTGACACATGTGTTTTCTTAAACTTTGTTATTCATTTATTTTTATTCTTTTATCCGTTTATGTCAGTAAGTAAGTCTTTAATCTATTTTCCTCATTCCACACCGGCATATTAGCAAAATGGCAGTTAAATGATAATGTTAAATGATAAGAAAAATTTTATCTCCATTGCTCGCAATTTACATACCAACAATGATAACAGAAATTTATTTTAGCTTGCTTTAAAAAAAAAAAGAACAACTTTTTAAAATATAAAAAAATTGATTTACATATAAGGGTGGTTCTTATAAATCATATAAACGATTTCTTCAAATTTCGATTTTGGGTTCCTCTGTGTGATACAAAAAAAATATTTTTTTTTATTCTCCTTAGAATATCCTTAATTTCGACTTTTGTACGACGCCACTTAACCCTCTCCCACCCTAAACCATTATTTATTTGCATTCGTTTTAACATTTCCATCCTGTTTGAAGGGGTAAGACTGGAAACAAAATTTTGAATTTTATGGACCACCCTAATGTTAATGCATCCATTTTTGATAGCGTTTACAAAATCTTTCCGCAAACCACATCCTATTACATGAAACTACTTTTAGTGTCTATTAAACCGAGCTTGAAACCCAAGACAGAAACCAACAAAAAAACAAAAAGGTAACAAAAATACTTGTTCTACATACGTTCCGGGGCGTTAAGTTGTTGCCTCGCAAGTTTACAATTTAAATTGAATTATAAAATCACAATTTCGCGTTGAACTTCCACCTCTTAGATATATAAGCATGTCTGTGTTATGTACAAACATGAAATTTAGGGCTGTCGTTTATTGGCTTTCTCGTTTCATCATATTCGCTCGAGCAACATATGTTCTATTGCAAGAAATTGTGCTATTGAGCTCCTCAACCTCCTCCTTGTTAATAAAAGCTGCTGTTCATGCCATAACACAAGCACGCACTGTACATTATTTAACATATTGCCAACTATTGTTCCTTCAGAAGTTTTTCCCCCGTCTTGGGGCCTACGGTCATCTGCCGCACTACATTTTAAGCAGCATGAGCTTTCAGTAGCACAAAATGGGATTGTCTATAAGCCTTTATTGTTGCTGTTGTATCAACGATACACATACTTAACGAAAGTTAAGATTCTGGTCCTATTCCGAGTAAAGAGGTAACGATTTGTTTTTTTCACGGAATTGTAACAGATCTTGAAATATACAGTCATCTGCAAATTTTCTTTTATTATTCCTTCCACACGGAAACTCCAACTCTTCGCACTCACGCCTTATGGTCTCACGCAACTTCGCCCTGTAGGCAGCGTCCTTATTTTGATAGATGGCACGACATTTGTAATGATATCAGTAAGAAGCACGCTGAAACCGTTATGTATATACACTACTCGGTAATAGTGACACATAGCTTTATAGAGGCTGTCATGCTCGAAATTAGTCCAAAAAACCAGACAGTATTTCGAATCATGGCAAAGTCAACAAACCCTCGGCAGGAGATGTAGGGACAACATTTTCCTATTGTAGGACTAAAAGCTTCTCCCTGTTTTAATGTTCGATGTTATCCCATCAGTAACCTTCAAATAGCCTTTTAAGTCCACCATTGAGGAATACACTTTAGTCCATAGACGTGAGCAATAGCTCCACACGTCTCCGTGTTTTTCTTGGTCTATCTCGTTCGAGGGGTTTTCTCCGCTGTTTTCAATGGCAGCGAGTTCAAAGCAATGCACAACTGCTACTGGACTAGGGAAACTTGTATACTAGGGTAGGCCGATTTGTATGAACGAAAGTTAACTGATATCGCGCCTTCGATTTTCGATAGGATTTGGGCTCAGGAAAAAAAGCTCCACTACGCATACTCAAAAAATAATTTTCGAGCCTTCGAAATTTAATTTTTTTACTTTTTTTCGACTTTGATTTTTAAGGTTTTTTTCATGGCCTACTAAAAAATGTTCATTTGATTGTAAAATTTTCAGTTATTCCCTGTATATATTTTTTTTTTTCAAAAAACTGTTACCGACAACGTTTTTAGCGGAAATTTTTGGGTCGGACAGCGTATACATATGAACATTTTTTAGTAGGTCATGAAAAAAACCCTTAAAAATCAAAGTCGAAAAAAAGTAAAAAAATTAAGTTTCGCAGGCTCCAAATTTATTTGTTTGGTTATGCGTAGAGGAACTTTTTTTCCTGAGCTTCTAGTGTATACATACTATATATTCTTCTGAATGGAAAATATATTTATTGGAACAATTTTCCCTAATCTTTTGCCAAATTTTGTTTGAAACAAATCTAAATGGCACTACATCTAATGCCACTTCATTTAGAATAGACGCCCGCTTAGCGACGTCTTGATAAACATACGATGCAAACCTCAATGAGCCCTTGTGGCATGTACTCCAAAGTAGCACCACCGAAGCTGTCAATATTACTTCTGTGACCCGAGCTACTAAAGTCTTTGTATATCGCACCTTTAACTGAACTTACTCAGAGTGTACGATAGCATTATTTGGAAGTTGGCAGAGCGGCAGAACTTAGGGTAGGAAAGGCTTACTGCTTCAGCTCTAGCTCAGCCCATGGACCGGTTTGCAAGCGCAAGGGGCTACGTATGTGCCTTTAGGGTGCATAGTTCAGCTCCGTTTTCCATATTCCACAGCTGCTGCAGCTGTGGAGGCGGTGATGTCCAACGAGATAAGCAGTACTAGTTAAGACTACTATTTCTCTATCTCTTCGCTAGCTGGATCCACTGGCGATTACTCCCCCCTTAGAAATACCACCTGGCGAGATAATGATTATCTTCTTTAAACCACCACTTATGAATGGCTTGAGCATAGCCTCACCGGTCTGCTATTGATCATCACGCTGCATCTCATCCGCCGCTTTGCATTTTCCTTCAACTGCCGCTTAACCTTCTACACCGGCCAGCCATCCAAATAATATCCATCCGTTGCCCAACTGTTGGCAGCCGATACTACCCGCCAACTTCTGTGACCCTTGGCGGTCCTCTGTTGCTGCTCTGTTCTAGCTATTGTAAGTTCAAATGGTGGCGGCTATCGGTATCCCTACCGTAGAAGTAATCTCTAACACCATCCGCTTTCAACTACTCCGTCTGTCGCATACAGATAAAGCAGACCAACCCCCTTTGCCGACTTCTTGGTACTGTGCTTCAGTCGTTCAGCACTGAATTTTGTTCGAGGTAAATGCATTACTAATCAGGGCTAGTGTCGCCCTTAGTCTAGATTTTTAGGCCTACCCTTAAGAATTAGAAAATCTTGTTTTAGATAACACATTTCATTTGAAGCTGAACTCTTCTTTGGCATAATTCGTCCCCCATATGCTATTCTATACTTATTTACTAGCCAAATACCATCGACTCCTACACGCAACTCATCACTCATTCGGTCAGTTCGTCTCGACATTATCAATTGAGTTAGATTAACTTCGTACACAGCTTTAACCAGATGATATCTGCTGCTTGTAATGTAGTTTTTTTTCTTAATGTAAAACATATGTGCATATGTATTTGCATTATGCTGTCCCTTATTTCGCAACACGTAGAAAACTTCCATAAAACTGTTCGTCTGATCCAAAATACTAGCTTTGTAAAAAAATATTTAATTTATTGAATAAAAACTCGACAGGTAGGAAGTCATCAACTAAACTTAAGCGCTATGTATGTGTATGGTACGTGCCCCACGTGGGCATAAGAGGTGATCCTCAATCTGGTTTCACAGTCCAAACCAAATGTACGGCATATGGAAAGAAATAATCTGACATCCCCAATATGAATTGACTAAGGAAAAAGAACCAATATCTCACATATCTAAGGATGACATCTTCAGTAGCCGTTAAAAAGGAGACAAATCACATAGAATGCTTTATTTGTATACGGATGGGCCGAGGACTTCAGATAACATTGGAGCTGGTATATTTGTTCCAAGTCCCGAATTTCGATGATTGTGCTAACATTTCAAGCAGCTTTCAAGTTGAAGAATACTTATCAAGGTGTCTGGTGGAAGGCGATTATTCAAACGACACAGGGGACCTGCTAGATGATATTAAAATGGCAATTAAAGCAATTTTCGGTCACAAACAGGTTGACAGCCTAATTAAAGATGTAACGATGCAGTCTTAAGACCGTTAGAGTTCCACACAATCCATGTAGCTGAAACAGCCAGAGAGTATTTAAGACTGGAGGGGTAAATAGAGTAAAATTTGCAATAGGCAAAAGTAGGCTTCGCGTCGCTTCTCCTAAAAAAACAGATTTTTAACGAAATTCTGGAAAGCTTTAGATGAAGTAGAACGAGGGTAATCGCATACGCTGGCAACTCTGTCAAAGTAAGCATGTGCAAATTTCTTCCAGCGATTAAAGATCTCAAGGGAACAGCAGTTTTTGACGAAAAGAGCAAAGCGTGATGGGAGTTGAAACACACGGAAACAGAGCTCGACCTACTCTCTAAAAAAATAACAATTCCATGCTTAAATTAGACGAAACGCTTTACATAACAATAAATCTCTATTCTGAAGCCAAGTATAGGGGAAAATAAATGTTGACGAGAGATAAAAAAAAACTTTGTTAGCATAATAAACTTTAGCTAACATCATCTATAGTATTCATTCTAGTTTGACGGAAGCCGCGACACAAAATGTGCAATCACTTGAAGGTTGGGATGTTGCAAAGCTAAGCAGGCCTTACAATATCAAGTACAGTAATCACAACAGCTCCGGAATTGCTAAACGTAACCTTTCACTTGGTTCCCCTTTATGTATTCGTGCAGGGTTATTGCCGAAAAACGAGCTATTAGATTAAGAGAATACCACATGTGAACATAAGCCGAGTGTGAGCACGCAACGATATCAGATAGCATGGCAAGAGATCGATTAAATGAACAGTTTCGCGTTAGTTTTTGACTTCCAGGTGCAGAGAAAGAACAGTTCCTCGAGAGAGGGAGTACTTAGACAGTAAAAAGTATACATTAAAGTATACACAGCACAATCAGGAGGTCAGTCAATCTTACCGGCTTCCTGAGCCTTGCAGTGTCTTCCTGAAGGAGGCCTATGCCAAAGAAAGGGCAGCTATTTAGATTTCTCCTAGATAGCTCAGTTCTAGCCACCAGCTTAGCGATATTTATTTACAGTCAGACTTCCTTGAAGGCACTCAAATATAATTCAATGATAAAAAATATATTTATAGAGGTATCGAGACTCACCGACTTTCATTGGGCATCACAGTGTTTTCCTTTTGTGTAAATCAAAATTGACTGGAATACATTTTGTAAACAAAATGGCCATATGGCCACCACTGGGCTATGTTTCTCGAAAGACACATTATTACGGCAATGAACTTACTAAAGACAAAAGGTATTGATTCCAGGTCTCGAAGTTCTTGTGGTCATGTTTGTATATCTAAGGATCGAGATTTCTTGTCAGGCTAAATAAAGCCCATTAAAGGAATCGGTGCACCTAAAATAAGATGTTATTTACAGACAAACGGACAGTGTCTAATCAATATAAGACCGTCATTTTATGTCGAACGAACAATTTTTGGGTAGTCTTACTTGGTGTCTTAACCTCTGTTGACGCACCCTAATGTTCGTATGTATATGTGCGCCTGTACATATGTCAGGAATATTTGCCACAATATGCTCTTTCAGCTGTCAATTAGTAATTCTAATGTTTCCGCTGACGGCAATTCATGCACAAACTTAAGAAAAGCCTAAAGTATGCGAAGCCCGAGTTGATGGACCTCCAGTAAGATCTAAATACTAGACAAATAAATCCGTATACTCGTATTGTTGATAAATATTCACATGTGAATACTTGTGTGTATATGTACCTATATGATGTTTGTATGTCATTAGAAGACATTTGGATAAGTGGATTAGCATTTTAATTTTGTGTTCGTCTGGTCTTTTATGTGACTTACTAGAACTCAGAGGCATTTGATGGACCTAATTGTATTATAAATAAAATTGTTTTGTAATTATGCGTAATTTGAGTAATTTTAATGAAAGATTACTTAAAGCTTTACATTGTTGTACCATTAATGGGGAAAAGATTTGATGATGTATTTTAAATTAGAAAATACATATATATTGGAGGCTTATAACTAGAAATTATGATTGGTTGGGAAATTTAGCTAAATAAAATGAAAATTTTTTCCAATTTTTTTGTATGGGAAAAACTGTTGATCCATTGCATCTCAGTTTTCGGTTGATAATTTACTGGTAAGTTCAAAGAAGGTGCTACTTGGACGACATGGGACTAGAGAGAATTTGATATCCTAGTGACAAGTTTATTAAAAAGTACATTTTGAAAGTGGTTTCTCATTGTTCGGAGACTCTTCACATGCCAATCATGCAGTGAGTGTTTCAGAGTCCAATTCAGATTGGTAAGAACGTGGCTTCGCTATTGTTGTTTGGATTTTTCATAGTGGATTGAGATCTTATTCTGCGTTAGATAGATATTTGTAAAAAGACGGAAAAAACGGTTGTTTTAGGTGTAGCAGGATCTCATTATTCTTGTTATGCCGTTGCCTCCTTTCTATATATGGTATGCAGATCTGCTGCAATCAAGTGTGGTCTATGATGGTCGCTCTATGTCAAGTTGACTGTGAAGTATGTAGTTGTGTGTAAGGAAAAATTCTGTGAATGGTATAAAAGTAGAAGTTAAGGCAAAGGTAGAAAAAGAGGTTTATCTTCGTAATAGATCTGAGTGTATATGAAGAGGTATCACTGGAGTTCGAGGTCGTCCTAGAGACAGTTTGTTGCTTAAAAATAAAGTAATAACTACTTGGCGCAATTTACCTCCGAAGAGGTTAAGGCTGAGCTTTCTTCCGAATTGCATTGTGCTTCTTTTTAAATTTTCTTTACAAATTTGGGGGTCCTACACATTTTATGCCGACTCCGAACGGTATCTGTAATGCAGATAAATTTTCACTGAGAAGCTTTTCATGCCAGAAATTACTCAGAGTATTTTCCAAATCAATGCTGTGGGGCGACCCCGCTTAGAAAAACTTAATTCTAATTATAAAAACATTCTTATAAATTTTGAATGTTACTTTGCTCGGAAGTTGAACCCAAGACCTTCGGGGTAGTAGGCGGAGCACGCTTCCACCACACCACGGCGTTCGCCATAGAAGTATAAATGGAGGTCGAGGTCGAGCTAGAGACAGCTGTGTACCCTGATTAGGTGCATATTTACTTTCGGTAAATAAGAAGACAAACATTTATTTTTCTGTACAGGTAGTGTTTAAGTGTTTCTATTTTAAAATATTAGCCGCTTTTTTTCCAAGCTAGTGGAAATAAAACGCTAGGTAGAACAGCAAATCGCATAAAAAGCAACAACACAAAGTATGCTAGTTCAGTTGGCTAAGCAGTTTGAGATGAAATCGCTTAAGCAACAGTCGACGAAAAAAGGGTCTATTGTGAACGAGCGCATGAAATGTACAAACAATACAGATAAACAAAAATAACAAAATAACAGCTTGAGTGACATACATACCAAGCGAATTCAGCACCAGGTGTTGTTATCCCATCAGCTGATTGCTTCTTCTTGATAATTTTCCATATAAAGCCAAGGCGATTCAGTAGAGGTGGTGTTATCCCAACAGCTGATTGCTTCTTCTTGATAATTTTCCATATAAAGCCAAGGCGAATCAGTAGAGGTGGTGTTATCCCAACAGCTGATTGCTTCTTCTTGATAATTTTCCATACAAAGCCGTGTACAACAATATGTCAGTTAATCGAAATCAATGAAAATATTTTTTTGACTTGACATTCTTCTGCACGGCGAATTGGTTGAATTCGCTTTGCCACCACCTGGTATGGATTCGCCGCGTATAAAGCGTTGTACAACAAAATGTCAGTTAATCGAAATCTATGAAAATTTTCTTTTGACATGTCATTCATCTGCACGGCGAATTGATTGAATTCGCTTTGTCACCACCTGGTATAGATTCGCCTTGCATACATACAAACACACGCATTCCATGTATTTTGTTTTTGTAAATATCTGGTTGAGTATCTAAACCGAACTGCGTCAGAGGTACAAACGCCAAAGCAGCTAAAAAAAATACCAATTAGGTGATAATCTTCCACCACCTGTATGGTTCCGTCATGATGAAACTGTTGAGGCGTTTTTGTTAAGCTCGCTTGCAAAAAAAGCAGCTGTTATTGTAGCAACAACACACTTCCCTTATTGACTTCTTCCCTTATTATCAGTTGAGAGTGAATAAAATAATTTGTTTGTGAACCTGTGCTAGCCGCGATTAGGTACTTGCTAAACAAAGATAGAATATGAAGTAGTACTTAAGAGTTTATCAATAATATTCAAGACGGGCATTATCGGAAAATCATTAGAAGAGAAAATTCCGCTAACTTCTTCTGCTAGGCAGCGTTTTCTTGTCCAAAAATAATACACTTGCAAAGCTTTTGGGGAGTGTTTTCAATTAATTTTTAACACCACCTTATCACGGTCACGCAAAATTATCTTGGCTTTACGACTACGATCCCAAATTATAATGATGCGTCCCGACGAATAGGGAACTACTATTTCAGTCCAACATCTCAGAAATTGCTGCAAGTATTAAAAAAAAGTATGGAACCACTTGTTCAAATACTGTGGAAATCAATGCGTGTGAAGATGTTGCCCTTCTTAATGGCGTCTTGGAGTCTACAGCGATGGGGAAATATAGAAGCTCGCTATTGTGTTTATTTGTGCCTGACTATTCAAAGATTGAGCTTTTCCGTTAATGTTTTAAGATTGGTCCAGATGTGATAAAGTTTAGTTCTTACTATAAGATAAGCAAAGGAAGACGTAGAAGATGTATGTATATTGGAAAGATTTTCCGTCACTCCTTGTTAAATTTGGTTTGGAGGCAAACCGGTTTCAGCCTTGCACCATCAGCAGGGTATATTTTCCAACGTACTGATGATGGCGCAATGCCGAGACTGATTTGTCTCCAAACCAAATTTGACAAGGGATGGCGGAAAACAGAATCAAAGGAAAATCGATATAGAAAGCGATTAAACGTTGATCAATTTTGTTATCAATTTCAGTTGCATGTAAAGTTGATTCAATTATTTATTTCAAAAATTTACACGCCCGATCATGTTTATAAACTTTCTAAATGAAAATTGTTGGTATCTATATAGAAGAGAGAGGTATATAAAGACATGTGAACAAAAGAGATTAAGGGAAGAGGTGAAGAAAAAATTACCCGGGGAAAAGAGAACGGAACGGATAAGTGGGAGAGAAGAGCCGAAAAAAGAGATGAGAGTGAACTATAAAAAGTTTATAAAATGTTTTTAAAATAATGTAGGAAATCCAAAGCTATTAATTTTGCGTGCAACAAAGAAACACCAAGATCCATTTAAACAGAGTTGATACAGGAGCTTATTCCAAAGTCAGCCGCCTACCGGTTTCTTGATTTTGTTTGAGTAGTTGATCAATGTAGGAGCACTTATTTTTTTTTTTTTGTTTCTTAGCACGAGTTTATTTCTTAGTCGGTATGAACAAGATATAAATAATTATACCTTTCATGAATATGAAATGCTATATTAACTTCGTATCGAATCTCAACATTTTAAGTCCTTAAAGGAAAATAGGTAGACCAACCAATAAGTATACCGAAATGATCAGGATGAAGAGCTGAGTTGATTTAGCCATGTCCGTCTGTCCGTTTGTGTGCAAACTAGTCCCACAATTTTTGAGATATCTTGATAAAATTTGGTGAGCAGGTATATTTACGTGTCCGATTGGACATTTGTCGAAACCAACCGGATCGAGCTACTATAGCATATATCTCCCATACACCGGATTTTTCAGAAAAAGAGGATTTATGTCATATCTTCCTCAATTTATTAGATTGAAGCTTCAAGCTTCACCATATGCTTTCGTATATTGCAACCCCCCCCCCCCCCCCCCCCCCCCAACCGATTGTTCACATAAGAAGCTCTTCGTAATTACTGCCCCATTTTTACAGCTAGATGTTTCAAATTTCACCGAATGATTACGTATAGTGTAGTCATTGTTGTCTGAATATATCGAAGTGATGGGTCGTATATATAGTGTATGTCCCCTACAACCGATTGTTCAGATAAGAAACTTTTCCCAATTTGTACACAATTTGAACAACTAGAAGCTTCAAATTTCAGCAAATTCTTACGAAATTGGGCTTATATTGTTGTCTGAAAAAATTATGGAGTTCGGTGGTATATATATTATATATCCCATATAAACTGTCATTTTTGCCCCCTTTTTTAAGGCTAGAAACTTCAATTTTCATCAAATACTTTCGTTTCCGTTATGCATTGTTAAGATAAGTGATTCATTGTCATAGCTATTTCATACAGACCACAAAAAACGTGAAACTTTGCATCCTCACACAAACTACCTACCTATTTTTTAGTTTTTATTTATTTTAAAAATCGCTTAGATATAGCAGATAACAGATGTACTGTTCACTATATATTTCTTATCTTATACAGCCGATTATTTGCATATTACGAATGGGATAAGATTATTGTTCAGCCCCATTCATAAAAGGTATGAAGTCCTCGGCACAGCCGAGGACAGTACCATCCTTACTTGTTTTATATTAAGTTGTAAACATTTTTTATAAAATTTTGTTAGGCAATGCAAACAAAATCATTTTCACCGTCTAAATTTCCCAAAACTATTGACATTTTCTCGCTTTACAGACGTTTTTGAAAATAAATTTGTATATGAGACTGAAACGAAGAAAAGATAAACAGAGTCTAACGGCGATGGCGGTTAATGAGGAGTTTATGAATGAACTGAATCGCCAAATAAAGCGGCGACCAGAGGCGGATGCTAATTACAGACGGTTGTATTTAAATGGAAGACGGTTGTTAAAATATTTCACATATTTAAATATTTCAATACTAAACAAGAATTTATGATGAAACATTTTGCTAATTGCAAATAACAAAGCAGGATTTACTAATTGAACATTTTCTTTCTCATTGCAGGCGCTATGAAGAAGATTCGGAGAATGACTGGAATTGCGGTTCGTGGTTTGAGTATTTGCTCATTGTTATACTTTCAACAATTTTGCTGGTTGGCGTATTGGTACTAACACTCTTTTGGATATTATTCTATCGTGGCGGTTTTGCATGGTCTGATAATCCAAAATTACAATTCAATTTACATCCCACCCTAATGGTGGCGGGCTTCATAACACTGTCGGGATTTTGTAAGTACCAAAAAAGAGTACAATAAAAATTAACGCTATTATTTATTTAGTTTTTTTCACACGCTCTCTGTTTGGTTATTTTTTGCAGCAATTTTATTGTACCGCCTCTGCCGCTGTTTGAAACACATTTATGTTAAGCTAATTCATATGTTCTTTCACGCCTGCGCCATACCGTGTGTGGTTTTGGGATTTTTGGCTGTTTTCGATTCGCATAATTTATCAGAGCCGCCTAAAATCAATTTTTATAGTTTACATTCGTGGTTGGGTCTTGTCACCATGGGAATGTTTGTGCTGCAATTCGTTGGCGGCTTCTTCAGGTACGTACGTGGTGTAGCGACGCAATGCGCATGCGCAATTTGATTTTAATTTATTTGTGTACATGTGTTTGTTTATATTTTACCTATTTATATTTTATACTCCTACTTGCAATTGCTGCAATGCATGCTGCTGCTATTTAATTATTTACGAACTGCAAGTTTTAGGTATTACAAAATTTAATTCAACGTGTCTTATGTATATTTTTGTTATTGTTATTATTGTTAAGGTGTTCGTGTGTATTTATTGTTGTTTTTTTCGCAGTTTCTTGATCTTGTTGTGCTGTGAGAATCGCACCTACAAATTTCGCAGCATTATGGTTCCAATACACGCCAGCTTTGGTCTGGTTAATTTTATGTTGGCAATTGCCACAAGCATCACTGGTTTGGTGGAATATGAAAGACAGAATGCAGGTGATCCAGTTTTAAGGTAAGCGACTTTTTTGTTTTAATGAACATTTTAGTGTTTACGGCGAAGAACCATAAACTCATTCCTTTCGAAAGGCACATACAAAGAATATTTACTTATATACCAACTTTCTACACCCGTTTTGCTTAATATCCAGTGGTGAAACCTTTGATAACATTACGAAATTGCCTGATTACGTGGCGGTTTTCGAAATGGTACCATCACAATATGCCAGTAAATGTTTATTTCTTTCCTTTCAGTTTCTCTTAGAAAAATATATTAATTGAATATTCAATTATTATAAGCCGGTGTTAAACTCATGAATTCTTAAATAATATCATCTATGTATATATTTCCTAGAGAAAATGTCATATTTATTTGAGGCAAGGAAAACTTCCTGTTTCCAATAACAAACAACCAGTTCTCTCAGAACGTTTGTGAGCAAACCTACCCTTTCTTTCACAAGAATGGCGAGACACTTTGTAGGCTCAACTGAAATCTCTCAAGTCAATGCTGGTCTAATCAACTGATTTTACTGGTGACAGCTGTTCACTCATCGGACCTACATTTTCAAACATAACATTGAAGCTACATTAACTTCAAGAAGGCTGGTTTGGGGCAGCTTTCTACTCCTTGAGCCACCTACCTTAAAGATGACTGAACTCGACCACAAAACCTGGACTAGATTAGGCGATCAAGTGTGTTAGTGGAGTAAATGTGGTCTTTTGATTAGGGGATTTGTAGTGGACGTGAAGAGACATACAAAAATAACTGAACTAAATGGAATAGCTTTAAAAAATAAATAAATGTAAGGCGCGATAACCTCCGAAGAGATTCTAGGCCGAGCTACTCTTCCAATTTGCGTCGTGCTCCTTTTTAATTTTTCGAACAAATTGGCGGGATGGGACCTACTTGTTTTATGCCGACTCGGAACGGTATCTGCAAGGCAGATCAATTTTGAGTGAGAGCGTTTCGTGGCAGACAATTGAAATACCTTATTTCTAAAATTTTAATGTTGCTTTGCCCGGAGCGTGAACCCAGGATCTTCGGTCTGGTAGGCGGAGCACGCTACCATTACAGCATGGTAGCCGCCGCATGGAAGACCCTAACAAGACAGATATATCCTCTGGTCTTCATTTTGTAGCAGTATTTCGCATCATGCGATAGGTCGGTCAATAACAAGTTGTCATCGTTATCCACTTACGGAAGTTCAAGGAAACTCGAAGTATTGACAGGATTGAACCATAGGCATGCTTATTTTAGATGCGTAGGTTCTACGTTACTATTGACAAGATATTTTCTGTTATGTGGCAACATAGCGCATGCAGGGCATACATTACGTATGTTGGAGTTGATTCTGGACAAGTGAGAGTTCAATCTGTTTCAGCATCCGAAACGAAGTTGCGCCAGAGAGCCTCGTGTCTCCCTGGGTGGTCTACTTTCTTCTTATGCAAGGGTAGGGTAATGTATATTGATAACGGAGTTCGCCGGGCACAACCAATCGAAGGTATTTACCAACTCATTGTGTATTAGGCTTATCTGGATCAAACGTCTAAGTTGAAAGGTGCTGGATCTCATCGTAGTGCTTAGGTAGATGTTTCCTTATCCTCTGAAAGGCGGGGCTAAATCAAGCAGTTGTTTGCTGACATGGAAGTTCTTTGGGATAGGTCAATGGAGTTGCTGCTGATCAGTAGTTTTACTTTGACTACATGACGAAGGCAGATTTTGATACCACAAATTTGTTTATTTCGGTTTTCACAGCCCTGACATATTTCCGAAAAAACATCGGGGTCTTATGCCTTCATTGTCCCTTTAATACAATATGTCTTCCTGCTTAAAGGAATGAACATTACCGATCCAATTTCAGACTTGTTTGCTAAGCATTCCTTCAAGCTGACATTCGTTGCGATCTTAAGCATTGAAGTTCTATATCCTTATCACCTTGGACGCAGGTGTAATGTAGTCCATTCTGTTTTTTTCATATCCTGAATTGTGACAGTTTAGCTCGAGTTTTGAACAGAACGAAAAGGCACCGAATGCTCGTATTTTGGCCTAGCTAAGAGTAAGGACAAAAAAAACAACAGAATCGGCACACATCACCTCTTCGTCGATTTTAAAGCCGCCTTCGACAGCACGAAAAGGAGGTGCCTATATGCCGCTATGTCTGAATTTGGTTTACCCGCAAAACTTATACGGCTGTGCAAAATGACGTTGAGCAACACCATCAGCTCAGTCAGAGATGGGAAGGACCTCTCCTAGCCGTTCGAAACTAAACAAGGTTTCAGACAGGGTGATCCACTATCGCACGATTTCTTTAATTTCATGCTGGAGAAAATTATACTAGATGCAGAACTTAACCGCTCTGGAACAATATTATATAAAAGCGCGCAATTACTGGCATATGCTGATGACATTGATATCATCGGCCTAAACATCCACGCCGTTAGTTCTGCTTACTCCAAACTGAAAAAAGAAGCGGTAAAAATGGGTTTGCTGGTGACCTTCTGTCATCGTGCAAGGAGTCAGCGCATATGCGCCTTGGCAACCACGCTACTGTTGGCAGCCATAATTTCGAAATAGTAAAAGAATTCGTTTATTTGGGAACCAGCATCAACACTAGCAACAACATCAGCTATGAAAATCCTCGAAGAATCACTCGCCGTTACATGCTGCTTTGGCCTAGGTAGACAATTGAAAAGTAAAATCCTCTCTCGGCAAACGAAAATCATACTCTACAAGTCACTTATCGTTCCCGTCCCGCTATATGGTGCAGAAGCGCGGACTATGACAACATCAGATGAAACGGCTCTGGGAGTGTTCGAAAGAAAAGTCCTTCGAAATATTTATGGACCTGTACGCATTGGCGATGGCGAGTACCGAAAAGATTTAACGATGAGCTGTACGAGCTATACGCAGACATCAACATAGTCCAGCGAAATAAAACGCAGCGGCTGCGCTGGCTAGGCCATGTTATGCGAATGAAAGATGACATTCCGGCCAAGAAAGTGTTTCTATCGGAAGCCGCCTATGGAAGCAGAGGTAGAGGGCGGCTCCCACTCCGTTCGAAGGACCAGGTGGTAAACGGTTTAAACTCCCTTGGTCTGACCAATTGGCGCCGGTTGGGAGGCGACTGGCGCGCCTTGTTGGACGGCCATAACTGTTAAAACGGTTAAGCGCCAATTAAGTAACTAAGAGAGGGATCAAAATATCATTTCCAAAAAATATAGTTCACAGCTGCAAAGATAGCAGACACCTTGGCATAAAAAGTCATTGCCCTATTAAAGATTTGATCGTTTGACGTTTATTGCGTTATCCCTTTGCGCATGGGTCCTTAAAGAAAAAAGCACTAGAGAACGAAATATGATACTTAAGATGGTACAAAGCCGAAACCGGGTTGCCTCCAAATTGACAAACTTGACAAGGCTTGACGGACAATTGTTCCAATATACATCAACAACCCATCCTGTAGGAAAATTAACAAAACAAATCAAATAAAACAAACACTACTCATACATTCACCAAAAAAGTATGCTGCTCTATTAAACCTGACCAGTCATCCCTGGTAGGAATCAGTGCACTAAAGTAACTCTCGACAAAGCTCATTACAGCAAAAGAGTGGGTAGTCTCCGAACCTCAAACAAACAAATTTCTTAGTCATATACTTGTTTAGTATATTGCAACCAACCAAGTCCTAGAGAAAGAGAAACGAAATAACTTTCAATGTTTCACGTGGAGTAGCGTATTGGGTATCTGAAACCACGGTCCCATACATATGAAATAGCACGGGATTTATACTCGCAGTCGGTTCTTCCCTTATATGAACACCGTTTTTTCGATCTATAAAAATACTTATCATTTATTTATCTCTTTCTCTCTTACAGCTCGCGCAACTCGGAAATCGAGCACTACATAATAAACTCATTGGCTATCGTTTTAGTTGCTATTGGAATCGTTGTTTCGGTCGCTGTGAGACGATCGAATGCACCAGCCACTGCCAAAGTCTATGTGACAGAACGTTGTTGAATGCATTTTTATTTACTTTAAATTAAATATAGAATATTAATTTTAATTTGAAAATGTTAATAAGAACCAAATTAAACGGATTTAATTAAATTAGTTTTTGTGTTCAAACAAAAAATTATTCCTTCTGAAATTATTTTATTTGAAAAAAAAAAAAATGAAAAATAGGAAAATTAAAAAAAAAACAACAACAACCTATAACCAAAACTCATTCTAAACACTAATTTATACAGCGAAACGTCTGCCAAAACAACAACTAAGTTTTTCGATACAATCAAAAGAAAAATACAAACGACTAGACCGGTAAATATGTAGTAGAAACCCACCCTAAGGCCAAATGCAAATGTTATTCCAACAGTAGTTATACGAAATGTATAATGTCATGAAGAGAGAAGATGAAAATTAAAATTACACAATTTATTATTATCATAAATGAATTAAACTAAAAAAAGTAATTCGTAAGCTAAAATCAAAAAATTTTTTAATTTTCTTAAATATAATCAAAAATGAGTAATCAAACGTAAATGCAGAAAAATCAAATTGAAATTCATCATTAACTGCCCAGTCTAATATGAAAGCACTGCGTTTTTTTAAATGACTGGTTTATTTTACATTCAAACTATAACTGAAACTTGTAGAATCTTTTTTGAAAATAAAAATGAATAACCAAAATGAGAATACATTTTTAACTACCACTGTTATAGTTAAGCCACAAACCAACTTTCAGTATGTGCTGTCTAATGCATCGAGTCCCGAAGATCTATTGTAATCCTGCGATTTCGGGATTTTAAAATGACAATCCAGGAGTCAAAAAAATTTTTCAGGATCATCCAGACACTCTTACCTTTGAATTTTGGTTCAAAAATAATTATGTACCGTAGTTCAACATAAAACATTTATTTAAGTCCTATATTTTAAAACGAGTTCAAACCATATTTTTAAACAATGAAAAAATTAGTTTTGTTTTACGCAAACATAAATAATTTCTGTTGTACATATGACAATTCAACGGATTCAAAATATCTCTTTATGCTAAAAAGAAGCGTTATGCTATAAGAACATATAAAAGGCTAGATTTAAAATGTTACAAATATAACCGTCAGTTGAGAATCATCCTTCAGATTCCACAATAATAAGGGTAATTGTAATTACACTCAAATTCTAAATTAACACCGAGAGATGAATCGGATAGAAAAATGTCTGTTGTTTGGTTCGATTAAAATTTAAACTTAAAAATATAAACCCATAAAAGATTAAATTTGCAATATGAAATCCCGTGATTTTGAGATAGCAGAATGGTTCGGAAGGCCCGGAATTCAGGATGGGGATTCCCTGGAATGGATGCTTAAGTGCTGTCTATGCATCAGAGAAAGTAAATTATTTTATTGGCTTTCACTAGGGCAAATTGTAATTGAAACATTGTAAAAATAAACAAAACTCCCTGTAATACGATTCAATTTCTATGGCCTCAACATCTAGAACTAGGGGGTTAATTCCCTAACTGTGAAAACCTGAAAAATGTACACTTATTGAAATCTCATTTGCACACAAAATGTACACTTTAAATTTTCATGCGATTCTGTAAAGTATTGTGCACATTGTTTTGTGAATCAGCGCTGAATATAAAAGTCATATGTAAGTGAGAAAATGTTTATCAAACGCCATGAAAAGATAAAGGTTATTCTCAAACAGTGAGTATGAGTTTTGAATGTCACAATATTGTACACTGGCTGTGAAGAAAACTCACGAAGTTTTATCAGTGAGTTTTCTTGTTCACTGTTTTGCTTTACAGAATCACAATTTCAAAGTTTACACATTTTCTTGTGTACACTTTAAAACTCATAGATAGTAAATAGGCCCCAGAACTAAGGAAATGGAATGTGGAATAATTGAACTCATAGTTTGGGATTAGTTTTTGACCTTCACTGCTTTACCGATTACAAGTCAGTGAAGTGACATAATGCAAACGCATTGGGTAATAAATGAACATCTTGTCAGTTCGTTTTTTTATGTCAGCCATTTTGGGCTAACTTTGAAATTACTCGGTTATCGGCTCTCGTTAGCACAATAAATTCCAGATACTTGTCATATTCTTATTTTTTTTGCAACTGTTTAATTGTTTTTAATAAAGTCGCTCTAAGTACCTACTAACAAATGCTCTTGATTAGTCATCCAAATATTATCTCACGTTTTTACTCTCGTTTTTTAATAATTTAAGCAACCCATAATGTCTTCTATTCGTCATATATGCTATGTTTTAATCAAATTTTTTACTATAAACCATAGGAACAATTTAAAACTTTACGACGGTATTCTTGTTAATTGCCTATATGTTTGTTGTCACTCTATGTTGTCACGCTATGAAATCGGGCATGTGGCTATGAACTAGAGCTCTTGATAATCGACTATTCGAATAACTCACCCCCCACAGAAAAAGTAAGATGTTCAACGGACTAGACAGTTAAATTCTTATAGATTTTGGGTCGCTGAACACGGATCCGATATCAGAATTTAGAAATTACCTCTTGTTTATAAATCGGCTTAAAACTAATAAAATTAGAAACAATAAAATTATAAATTGAGTTAGCTTTCCGCGCTCACTAAAGATTATGGACAGAAAATTTCAAAATCCAATTTATGTATATTAGATTGGGTAGTAATAAGCTAATTACCACAGATAATTTTCTATTGCTAAGTAGTATTGTTATCGTAAATACTTGTAGTACTCATACAACATGTAGTCCACATCGATTATAATATACAAAAAGAATATAAATTGGCCAAAATAATATGAGTGTAATCAAGCAAAAAAATAATAATTCAAGTCACAAAACTAAATTAATACATTAATATTTGACCTATATAAAAAACTAACTTAATTAAAACAAAAATAAAAAATTCTAATATATTGATTTGTATTACAAAAAAATTATTACATTATAAGTTATAAAAGTAGTTGATGTGTTTTTATTTTTTCCTGTTAGATTTTATATGGCTATTTTCTAAATACATAAAAGCATATAAGCGTACATAATGTTGTGCTACTATACATACCATAAACATGCATACATATATACCTATTATATACATTAAACTAAGCAATTTATATAAATGTATGAAAATATTTCAATTGATAAAAAATAAAATAAACGAATCCATTTTTGTAATTTAAATGTAAAAATTTTATTTGATTTTATTCTGGGTAAATTGGATCAGACTTGCCATAGCAAGATTAATGAGATGTATACCATTAAACGCGTATTTTTTGTTTTTCAAACCCATTTAATCAAATCCAGCGTCCAGTCTTGAATAACTGCATTAGTTATCAATTAATTACGAGCTTAATTGGAATTGTTAAATAATTAATTAAAGCTGTACCCCTGACGGAATATTGGCCATTGAGTAATATGATGTCCACACGATATCTAATTAGAGCTAAATATAATTCAATGCAAAAGTTATATCAATTCACATAATTCGATGCTCGCCATTAGCGTCAAGTAACAGACCAGAGGCAAAACTTTTATCTCGAATATTCCAAAAGTATTTTCTGGCCAAGGCGACAGCTCACCGATTTTTTTCTCTTTTGTGTCATATTGTACTTCAAAAAAACAATCAAGCGGTTAAAGCACAGGCATATTAGTTTTGCAGGAAAGTCAAACTCAGATAAAGCTGAATTAAAGTCGATAAAGGGCTGGTACGTGACAACTTCTAACCACTGATATTGGTTTTTGACGAATATATATTACATTAGAACACCTCCGATTTAGTACATGTACTCTATGCAAAGATGCTAAGCATGACTAAGTAGACAATATAGCCACGCATTACTGTACTTGGTTTTAATGTGCTGACGGCGTCATCTGTGTGTGTAGTTTGATATAATACAACAAAACAGTAGTGTCCATTATATGAATTCGTACATAATAATTAAATTCATTGTGAAAGAACGTCTTTAGAACATGCAAATGGGGATGCAAATAATGAGGAAGATTTAGGCGTAAAGGCAAATACGAAATATCAGAGCATAAACTGTTTACTGGAGCTGATTTCTCAGTGAATCATAGCAGTGATTAGTGAGTACATGAGCTGTTGGTTGAGTTGGGCTGCCATCGGATACCATCGGTGCATCCGTGTCGAACCAGGAGATTACGGCTAATAGTCCACAGCTTCAGTTTTAATGCATTTTCTGCCCAGAACATCTCTCGGCGTAGGCGGCCTCGGGCGCACGTCAACAGAATAACCCTTAGACGATCCAACACCGGTTACGCGATCCCCAGTATTTCTGCCCAGAATATCTTTCGGAGTAGGGGGCCTTTGGCCGCGCTTCAAAAAATAACCCTTAGCCAATCCAACACCGACTACGCGATCCACAGTATTCCCGCCCAGAACAGCTTTCCGCGTAGGCGGCCTTTGGCCGTGCGTCAAAAAAAATAACCCTTAGCCGATCTAACACCGGCTACGCGATCCACAGTATTTCTACCAAGAACATTGTTCGCGTAGGCGGCCTTCGGCCGCGCTTCAAACAAATAACCCTTAGCCGACCCAACACCGGCTATTTGTGCGCAGAACACCTTTCTGCGTAGGCGGCCTTCGGCCGCGCTTCAAAAGAATAACCTTTAGCCGATCCACCCCGCCTACGCGATCCTCTCGCTGAGCTTATTTAAACATATATAGGTTTATCTTTATTTATGAAGATACCAAATATTAATTGAAATAAAAATCCATAGTCCTTTAAAGTATGTACTTATTCAAGAAATCACAATTATTTTTGAACGGAGAGTCTAGGAATTTCCATATTATGATTAGACTGTATTTTGATTTTTCTGAATTTACATTCGTCTGTATTTTGATTTGTATAAATTAAGATTTGTCTGTATTTTGGTTCGTTAAAATTTTAATTTGTCTGCATTTTGATGTGTCTATTTTTCGATTTGTATTAATTTTGGTTTGTCTGTATTTTAACTTGTCGGAAATTTTGAATTTTGTCTGTATTTTGGTGTCTCTGGATCTCGATTTTCGACATTCTGAGTGTCTCCCGCTCGCTCCACAACTTAAGAACACTCCGTATGCCAGTTATCAGATTACCACTATCATTTCTACAGAAATCTGCCTGGGTCTAAAAACCTTCAGTCGTCGGCTAGATTATTTGGTGGGATTTTCGAGCATAATTCTATCAGTCAGAGTAACAGTGAGTTAAATTTAAGCGTAAGCGTATTTTTTGGCAGTTTTATGCTGTATGGGGGAATATAAAATGTATTCATAAGCGTAGTTACTACATTGTAGCGTAATGCAGGAATGGATCTGGTATAGATAATATGAGCGAAAATGAAGAGTAAGGAACAGAAAGAAAAAAAGAAAAGGAAAGCGAAGGAAAGAAAGGGCAGGAAAGAAGGAAAGGAACGGAAATGAAAGGATAATAAAGTAAAGGGAAGAAAAAAAGAAAAAGGGGTAAGCGCAAAGAAAAGATTAAAAGTCAAAACAAAAATTTTTTTCGAACTTTTAACGGTTTCTTCTCGATGAGATATCGATTTGCTATCATCAAGCGAATTAAAACTAAGCGGCTGCTCTGGCTAGGCCATGTTATGCGAATGAAAGATGACGTTCTGGCCAAGAAAGTGTTTCTATCGGAACCCGCCTGTGGAAGCAGAGGTAGAGGGCTACCCCCACTCCGCTGGAAGGACCAGGTGGAAAACGATTGAAACTCCGTTGGTGTGACGAATTGGCGCCGGTTGGCTGAGGGAAGGAGCGGCTGGCGAGCCTTGTTGGACGGCCATAACCGTTTAAACGGTTGAGCGCCAATTAAGTTATCAACAAGTTATCCACGAGTTATCGATTTTATAGGTGCTTTTTCGACGACGTGTAGTCGAGCCATCAACTTTTTATCGAGGTGCTATAAGTTTCCTATCTCTAACAAATGTTGTAAACTATCCACCCTGTATGAAAATCAACACAACAAAGCGAATAAGTTAGCAACGAGTTATGAGTAGTTTAATTGTAAAGTTATCGATTTATTATCGAAAAGTTATCAAATATTTATTGAAAAATTTTGGAAATGATATATATTAGTTATCGAAAATTTATCGATTTGTTTTTTCAAAACTGATCGATTTTGTATCCAAAAGTTATCGGAGTGCTTACGGCGTGTTATCGATTTGTTACATAAAAGCTATCCATTTGTTTTAGAAAAGTGATATATTTCTTATCCGAGTGTTGCCAATTTATTTTCGGCGTGTTATTGACGGCTCATCGGCTAGTTATGAAAGAGATACATACCGATATAAACTCGATGACAAATCTGTTACCCTCAGTAAGAAGTCAATATGAAAATGATGACTCGGCGATAACATTTCGCTATGTAAGTTCCTGGGCACTCATCTCAGATGAGAAATCGGACTATAACCACGCCCATTTTTTCGATATCGAAAATCTCGAAAAACCGAAAAAGTGCCATAATTCATTACCAAAGACGGATAAAGCGATGAAACTTGGTAGGTGGGTTGACCTTATGACGCAGAATAGAAAATTAGTAAAATTTTGGACGATGAGCGTGGCACCGCCCAAAGTTTTGCAAGCTGTAATTTGGCAGCTGAGTATGTAATGTTCGGTTACACGTGAACTTAGCCTTCCTTACTTGTTTCACTTCTAATTGTGCTCATCTGACCACAATCAATGCGTCTCATTTATTGACTTTGGCGGTTTTTCTCACAAACTATATGCACCTTTATTACAAAAAACACCCATTATACTTCATTTTTGTATGTATTAGTAACCGTTGACCGATTCATCCATATACCTGCACCTACCTAGCATGTGTCCAATATATCAGTAGGTCAATGCATTCTAAAACCTTGTGCAACATTTATAACACAGATATTACAGCACTTTCAGCCTTGCTGCTTTTCTAATCAAAATTTTTGAAATTCAATTCTTATTAAAAATGCAACACTAATATACATGTACACATATGCATGTGTTACAGAAATAGTACTGTATTGTAAAATAGGTAGTAGGTAGTATGTTAATTTTATAAACGATTTCCATAGAAGTCTCCGGCGTTTTTATATTAACTTTGACTGCTGCATAATATAATGTATGTAATAACACCTAGGGCTATTAAGAGGCAATTAATGGTGACTTATAACCATAAAACCATAACCAGATAAAACAGCTGATCGAATCTGCTGTATGGAAATCAATGTAATCGATTAATGGTGCCATACCATAAAGCTAACGCCATAATCATACCATAGCCAACCAATTGGTTTTTGGTTTCTCGCCACATCCATAACCTAAAAATATTTGAGTTGGTGAATTTAATAACGTTTTGTAGATTTTATTCATTGTTTTGGATACGTTATGACTAAGAGACTTATTTTTTGTGGAATATGTTTGTAATTTTTTGCGTTTTCTTCATTCATTTTTATGAAATTTTAACGATTTTTAGGTTAAGGCACCATTAATCGATCATATTGGAGATGGTTATGGATATGGGTATAGTTACGACTATGGCGTTAGGGTTAAGGAAGTTTAATTTGCCCTTTAGTTCTACAAATCCGTGCCTATAAATTTAACTTAACAAAAGTATGTAACTAATAAGTTTAAATTGCATAAGTACTGAGGAGGTTCACTGCACTTTAAACATTTCAGCGTCAAATAAGTACTTCCTATAAATAAACGATCGACGATTGTATCTATACAAATATAAATGCCAAATCAAGAAGTCACTATCATTAATAATCACCTTAACTAAATGCATATTAAATTATTGTTGTTGTTGGTACGCATAAATTAAGCGTAAAAGTGCTAAAGCGATGAAGAATTAACAAAGTGCGTGTGTGTTGAACGACCGATGATTGTTATATACCTCGTAATTAAACAATAGGATTTTCGGAATCACAGTGAACTAGTCCGAAAACAATCAACATATACAATGTTTTGGAGAATGCTGCACCTTTCATGCCAAACTTTGGTTAAACAGCATATTTTTAAAATAATTTTAAGAAGGTAATAGCCGCTTTTTTGCAAGCTTGTGGAAATAAAACGCTGGGTAGATTAGTGAATTGCATAGAAAGCAACAACACAAAGTAAACTAGTCCAGTTGGCTAAGCGATTTGAGATGAAATCGTTTAAGCAGCAGTTGACCAAAAATAGGGCACTATTGTGAACGAGCGAATGAAATGTACTTACGAATGTGCAGATAAACGAAAGTAAAGGCTCCATTACTGATACTTAGCATAGACTTGACTTGGCTTGCGAACTGTCACTTACAGTTCTGTTAAATGAATATTGCATGTTACTGATTACTCAAAACTTAACTTGACTTAGAAGTCTGTTGAATTTTGATTTTCTATGTTTTCCATTTCATTTTGACATTTTGTCATACAAATTGACATTTATTTAAAAATAAATTTCAACGCTGATTATTATGCCAGATTTTATGCGCCAAGTGGAGTATAATCGTGGTTAAGTTGCCAAGTTTATGCCAAGTCAAGTCAAGTCTATGCTAAGTATCAGTAATGGGGGCTTAACCAAATAACAGCAGGGAGACATATGTACATAAAAACAAACACACCATGTATTTCGTAGAAGTAGAAATGTCAAAGCAGCTAAAAAGTGCCAATGATAAACTTCCATCATCTCTATGGTTCTGCCATGATGAAACTAGTTGAGACGTTTTTTAAACTCACTTGTAAAAAAAAAGCAACTTATGTTACCGCTTCTCCTGTATTTATTTTCAACTAAACTTTGTTTTCATCCGCCTGGTTTTTCTCTCCCTTTTTTATCCATTTCCTCTCCGTCTCCCTTTACAGAGCCCAATTCCTTTTGGTGTGCATCTCTCCCTTTATCTTTTGACGTTTTAACCATAAAGAAGATTTTTCCGCATAGTTCGTCCCTGGTCCACTACCTGACTTAATAATGATTAAATATGTTAATCAAGGTAGAAAGCTGCCTATACATACATACATATATGTTGAATGACATCGAGACGAGATAAACAACGATTGCTATATTATCGAACCGATAACTATAACTTATGTCTTCAGTACCAATAATTTATTGATATTCGTTAATCTTCATCAGCTATTGTCGGTAAATAACAGAAGATAATTTAAAGATTGTTAACGGAATAAACACACCTCAATGTATCATCACTTCAAAATTGTGACGAAATTTTAGTATTTTGTGGAAGCATAGCCTTGCATACATTTCACTAAAATGAGATGGTATGTTAAGTTGGGTCTGAAGTTCAAAATTTTAAGTTATTAAAGGAGATGACATAGACCCAACAAGAAGTATACCGTAATGATCCGGGTGACGATCTGAGTTGATTTAGCCATGTCCGTCTGTCTGTTTGAACGCAAACTAGTCCCTCAACTCTTGAGATATATTGGTGAGCGGCTATCTTTTTATGTCCGATTAGATATTTGTAAGAACTGACCTGATTGGACCCCTTAGGCATGTACATATCTCCCATACAACCGGGTTTTCAGATAAGAGGATTTTTTGCCATATCTTCCTTAATCTGTTAGCTAGAAGGTTTAAATTTTACCAGATGTTTTTGTTTATGGCATACATTGTTGTCTGAACAACTCGTTAAGACCGGTAGTATATATAATACAATTTCATATAACCGATTGTTCAGATAAGAGGTTCATCGTCACAGCTATCTTATGTAGACAACAAGAACCAATCAATTATTTATTTGAGGTTTATCGAAAACGTTCTCTTTAAATTTAATGTTAAATCGACTGCTGAGTGGAATATCTCCCTAAATCGGCTGCCGTTTCAAAAACGCCCCACCTCAGAAACCATTTAAATAACACCCTATTCAGAATTTGTTTCAAAAACGCCCTATATGAGCTCAAATTCAATATAATTTTGACATAAGCTTGGCTGATAATAAAAGAAAACTCTGAAATAGGGCGTTCTTCATCCGAATTTTGAAATAGGGTATTATAGGTTGATATACAGTCGATTATCCGGATATAACGAATTGGATAGTATTATTGCCCAACTCCATTCACGAAAGGTATGACGTTTCCGGCCCAGCCAAAGACAGTCCCGTTCTTACTTTTTTTTTTCTAAACGAATAGGCGCAGATTCACAAAATATGAGAGAACCTTTCATTTATAATGAATTTAGGTGATATTTGCCGAAAGTAAAAATGTCTTTACTTACCCAATTCTACTAGCGCTGTTTTGAACTAGTATGAGTGTGGTTGGCACAATGACATTGGTATGGATATATGTAGTTGTGATATAGTCAATAACCACTTGATTTGTCTGATGGGTATTAAAAGAATCACTTAAGCGAATTACATTGCGAGCTTTGCCGGACAGACAAGCATATTTGTATGTAAATATACAGGGTGCATACCGTCTTATAGGTCACCTAAATACATATTAATTTATATGATTTAAATTGTTGTATTTTTCCATATTTAAATGCTTGATTCACCGCATCCTCTAGGTTTTTTTTCTGTTTCTTGTTCTTATGCGAAATTTTGTCAAGTTGGCAAAAGAGACTCACACACATTATTCTGTAGTGGGTCTAACCAATTTATTCTTGACCTAGCACTTACATTTTTTTTATAGGTTAGAGAAAATATTATTACTCAACCGTATTTCAGTAACAAGGTTTACTAACTTTTTTTATCGAAACTCGCTATCGCTATGGAACGAATAATAAAAATAATATTTAATTATTTGGCTTTGATAGTTGATCAAAGATTAACGAATATAGATAAAATTTTGTTTTTGAAAATCGAAATCGTTATATTTATCAATTCGTTATGTAACGGTAGCGAATATCGTCAGAGAAGTTAGAATAATCCAGCACACCATAACAACGGCATTAGCTAAGAAACCATATAAAAGCGTAGTTGAGATGAGTTGGGATCCCAGAATCCCCGAACACCAGCATTGGGATCCCTACCGACTGTTATTTGAATCGGTTTTAAGTCAGCATTGTACTAGTTTATATATGCTGTCCTTAGGGGCCGATTAAGGAAACATCTGCGAAACACGGGCCCTCAGATTTGGGCACCCCGCAAACTAAATACGACTGCATTTGTAACCATTTCAACTATCATAGGAGTGCGGGTTCGACTCCCACTCCCGGGAAAAAAGGCTTTGAAGAGATTTACAAGGTATAATCGAAACAGCTGTCGCCTTGTCCGTCCTGATGTCACGTTGTTTAAATTTTTCCCAAATTATTAAATAAAATACGACTACATTGAATTATTTTGGATAAAGACATGTTTTCCGATGACTTAAAAGATTTTTCAATGTTTTTGGAAAAATAATTCTTTTATATGAAGTCGATGTACGAGCGAACACCCCGACTGCATTTCTGCCAAGAACAGGTTGTCAGTGAAAACTCAACATCTGCTCTGCAGATACCATTCGGAAACGGCATAAAAGCCCCGTCACATAAGCAGTTTTTCACATAGATGCGGTTAACCTAATCTTATGCATTATGAGTAGATTGCACGTATTTTTATGGAGAACGGTAGATTGAGCGACACTTGGGCCAACTGACATGCAAAATTAGCCAACTTGCAACTTTAGTTGCAAGCAAAGCATAAGAAAAAGAAGAATATGACGTTAGCTATGGCTAAGGGTGCTAGCATACTTTGCAAGTGAAATTATTTTTCCCACTGGTTGGTAACTTTTTTTTCGCGATTAAAAACTGCAATATTGCAAATGAGTACGACACAAAATATGTTAGCAAGTATTTTTGTTGTATAGGAAGAATGTTTATAACAGTGCTTCGCGAAATTTTGTATGTGAATGGGCAAGCCGAAATAAACTTCAATTGCCAAGTCTGAAGTTCCTTCCTATTTATAAACGTTACATCTTGGTTGACTGTGGCTTTGTTACTGGAATGGAAAAGCTTGCGTTAAACGCATCTATATGAAAAATTTAATTGTGCCGCGGCCTTAAAACATGTACTTGGCGTCACGGCAATTTTTAGGAAAAACTTAGGAGTAGAATGACGCAAATTGAAAGAAAAGCTTGGTCTAAATCTGCTCAGATGTATATCGCGCCAACCTGATGCACCCTGTATATATGTATTTTTTATGCCTATATATTTTCACATATATGTAAGTATGCAGTTGTGTGCTCACATTTATAGAGCGACTTGTGTCAAGTCTGTGCTATCTCGTACAATGTTCAAGCGATCCATTGAAGGCAACGCCAAAGCAGTTCTGTTCCAAACGTCTTTCCATTGAGTTTAGTTTCTCAAATCGGCGCGTTACTACTAGTCATATTCGTATAATAATAATATAAGAAACTTTAATTATTTTTTATTGACTATTTAACAGTGATTATACATAAGTGTTTATGTATGTATGTATGTATGTTTGAAGAAATAGTAAATAAACAAACCACAACGAACTTAATATTTATCGAGTTGCGTACCACCTAGTGACGGTTGAATATTTAAAATTAACTGCAAAGTGGATTTCTTTGTTAACAATCGAAACTTTTTACCGTTTTTTCTGCTGTTTTCTTTTTTTTTTTTGCGAACTGAAAAAATACATAATTTGCTTTCTGATTTTAGCTACTTTTAACTTTTAGTACCGGGAGAAGTGCTGAACAAAACAACTTTCGTTAATATAATAAAAGAAAAAAAACAAATATTTTAATTAAAAAACGACACAGTAAAACAAACTCAGATTTTTTCGCAACTGAGTAAACATGATATTTTTCTGAAAGAATGCTTTGTACAGATCTCAAAATAATCCGTCAGTACAAGCTTAGATCATTTCGCCACCAAGCTCCCTTTTAATCGTTTTATGGATACAATGTCGACGCCTGAGTGGCATCTATCTCGGCCCCCAGTTCGAAAACGCCCCAATCTCCGAACTCGTTTTAAAAAATTCAATTTTGTTAAAAAATGTTTTCATAAATGCTCTCTTTCAGTTCGTAACGTGCTTTTGCTGAGATACGGCGTTTTTTCTGTAAATTTTGAGATAGTGTGTTCCTCAACCGAATCTTACATATGGCGTTATTTTGTAAAACTCTGAGCTAGTGCGCTCGTCAAACAAATTCTTATATAGGTCGTATTACACTGCGATAGGATGAAATTCCACTAAGCAGTCGATATGGAGTATACATTTTGATCAACTGCCCAAAAGTAATTACAAGAAAAAGTAGAGATAGAGCGACTATAAATGCAAGGCGCGATAACTTCCCAAGAGATTTTTGGCCTAGCGTCTTTTCAATTTGTGTCGTTTTCCATCTAATTTTCCCTACAATTTGGAGGGACGTACCTACATGTTTTACGCCGACTCCGAACGGCATTTGCTGCTTTTCATGGTAGAAATACACTTGGATTGTTTGCGAACCACTGCCGCGGAGTTACCCGCCTTAGAAAGAGTTTTTTGTAATTGAAAAAACTTGTTTATACATTTTTGATGTTCGTTTAGCCGTGAGTTGGACCCAAGACACTCGGTGTGGTAGGCGGAGCACGCTATCACGGTGGGCTGACGTGCGAGCGACTAATAACTGTAATAACCAGGACGACAAGTGGAGTTGATTAAACCATATTAATGTTTTAGTATTGGAATAGCTTTCGTAAGCTCATTTACTTTTAAGATGTATCAATCATTTGCCGAAATAGGGTTAGAGGACTTTTGGTTTTCGGTTTGATAGCTGCAAATTTGTCGGATCAATCAACTGGATGAATTATTTGCCCAGCTGAAGAAGAGTATTACTAGTTTTCTATAGGCTAACTCTTCAGCATATGTTACTACTCTTTGCTCCTCGTCTATTTGGCGAAAGGTTCTCCTGTTTATATGTGAGCGCGAGCTTATTGGCCTGTAGTTCTTGGTTTTTGAATGCTTTCGTTTCCCTGCTTTAAGATTAAAAACAACCCATAGATTGCACTAAGCTTCTGAAAATATGCGAATTGTATGTCATGCTAAGCTGCAGTCTAAAAGTGTTACTTGATTAAGGTTGTATTAAACGCAGGCTTGATAATCTGACCAAGTTTTGGGAGCCCGTATTCGGATATTGAAGCTCTTGAGCAACCTTTTTTTTAATTCGGAAGTTATAATATCATAAACCTGAGTCCTATATATATGTTATTATATAGTTTCGAACAGGACCGATCTAAACCCTAATTAATTCCTTCATGGATACAAGTGATAATTCGCCTTTTTCTGCCAAGGACCGGACAGTGAATCCTGAAATTACTCGATGACTCTGTGCCACCATCTTTCATGCCATTGTAGCAAGAAATGTTTTCCAGTAAACTAAGGCGTACCACATCGTCGGGTTCAAGTCTACACATACGAAACCCGTAATGGACCAAGAATCTTATAATAGAAATTCTCTATCGCCTCACACTTGAACTCAAAACATAGTTGGCGCTTAGCTATCCGGATTAGGTGGTAAACTATTCAACGGTATTTGCATTCGATAGCATTGCCTCTAGTGCAGCCTTAATCACGGCAACTTCCACATGAAAGAAGAAGCTACAGTGGCCAGCTTTTAGGTTAATACACGCATTCTGAAAGAAACTACCCCTCGCCTTGTTCCCGCCTCATGGCATTCTTTTGACCAGAACCAGTTAATTATTCCACTACCCCATATGAGTCGCTCTACCCATTCCTCACTCGGGAAAAGGTTTTTGTTGAAGCAAGAAGGCAATTGTCGGTGCACAATTTGCTGTCTTGCTTGGGATGAAGCAGCAGCATTTAAATATGCAGGATTGCCTAAAGTTAGAACGCATATTGTTCTGAAACTGCCAGTTTGGAAATGCTCGCCGTGTTCAACGATTTTCGCCCGATCAGCCCCCATAGAGCAGAATCGCCTTAACTATCACTTTATACGTTTATTATATGTATAACCCGTAGTGAGATTCCCAAACTAATACCTATAGACACCCTTACAGCAGTAAAAATTAATCGATGTATTTGTAGTCCTATCCTCCACACTGGGCCTCCTGTTTTATGTCCAAAATAATCTCTAGATATTTAATTCTACCAGAAAGTGCCAGCTGTACTCCTCCCATTACAGTAGTAGCGAAAGTGGCGATGTTACATCTCTTTATAGGAAGTACTATTTTCGAAAAGTTTGCTAATGAATTCAACCACATCCCCGTCGATCCCTAAACGAACCAAAGCCCTTTCGACGGATCAAAGAGGTCTTTTTTAAACCCCTCTACGATGACTATAAAGCAGGAGTCTGAATACCATAGCACAATTGTGATCTCATTACGTGTGTGCATGGACAATCGCCGTCAACTTTTGAAGACGCTTGCTATAAAGGCAGCCAGAGCAAATTATTCATACTTTAAGGTCGTTAGTAACACTTACGGAACCCTTACCCGTATGTATAAATCAATGACCCAGTACAAAGTTTTAAGTAGAAATGATAAGAGACTGATCGGTGTGCTGTATTTAGAGTATACGTTCTTTTTATATCCTCTTTGACAAATACGCAAAACCTTAACCTACCTGCTTCCCCCCGTATCATTAGATTATATTTGTTCGTCCGTTATCCAGAAATTTGCTCAATGGCACTGCTCTTGAATAAACAAATAAGGAAGGCTAAGTTCGGGTGTAACCGAACATTACATACTCAGCTGAGAGCTTTGGAGACAAAATAAGGGAAAATCACCATTTAGCAAAATTAACCTAGGGTAACCCTGGAATGCGTTTGTATGACATGGGTTTCAAATGGAAGGTATCTCTTTAAGGTATCTCTTTAATACCTTCCTACCTTAAAAAGGGAGCGGGCCATAGTTCCATAGGTGGACGCCATTTCAGGATATCGCCATAAAGGTGGACCAGGGGTGACTCTAGAATGTGTTTGTACGATATGGGTATCAAATTAAAGGTACTAATGAGTGTTTTAAAAGGGAGTGGCCCTTAGTTGTATATGTGAAGGCGTTTTCGAGATATCGACCAAAATGTGGACCAGGGTGACCCAGAACATCATCTGTCGGGTACCGCTAATTTATTTATATATGTAATACCAGGAACAGTATTCCTGTCAAGATTCCAAGGGCGTTTGATTTCGCCCTGCAGAACTTTTGTCATTTTCTTCAACCTAATATGGTAGGTGTCACACCCATTTTACAAAGTTTTTCTCTAAAGTTATATTTTACGTCATAAACCAATCCAATTACCATGTTTCATCTCTTTTTTCAGAATTATGGCAATTTTTTCATTTTTTCGTAATTTTCGGTATCGGAAAATTAAAGATGATAAAGTGAGTTCAGTAAGTATGTGAACTAAGTTTAGTAAAGATATATCGATTTTGTCTCAAGTTATCGTGTTAACGGCCGAGCGGAAGGACAGACGGACGACTGTGTATAAAAACTGGGCGTGGTTTCAACCGATTTCGCTCATTTTCACAGAAAACAGTTAAAGTCATAAAATCTATACCCCTACCAAATTTCGAAAGGATTGGTAAATTTTTGTTCGATTTAAGGCATTAAAAGTATTCTAGACGAATTAAATGAAAAAGCGCGGAGCCACGCCCATTTTGAAATTTTCTTTTAGTTTTGTATTTTGTTGCACCATATCATTACTGGAGTTGAATGTTGACATAATTTACTTATATACTGTAAAGATTTTCAATTTTTTGTTAAAATTTGACTTTAAAAAAAATTTTTTTTTAAGTGGGCGTGTTCGTAATCCGATTTACCTAATGTTTCCTTAGCACACATATAGTAATAGGAGTAACATTCGTGCCAAATTTCATCATGATATCTTCAACGACTGCCAAATTACAGCTTGCAAAAGTTTGAAATTACCTTCTTTTAAAAGTGGGCGGTGCCACGCCTATTGTCCAAAATTTTACTAATTTTTTATTTTGTGTCATAAGGTCAACCCACCTACCAAGTTTCATCGCTTTAGCCGGTGGTAATGAATTATCGCACTTTTTCGGTTTTTCGAAATTTTCGATATCGAAAAGTGGGCGTGGTTATGGTCCGATTTCGTTCATTTTAAATAGCGACCTGAGATGTGTGCCCAGGAACCTACGTATCAATTTTTATCAAGATACCTCAAAATTTACTCAAGTTATCGTGTTTACGGACGGACGGACATGGCTAAATGAATTTATTTTTTCGCCCAGATCATTTTGATATATAGAAGTCTATATCTATCTCGATTAGTTTATGCCGTTACGGATTACCGTTAAGCGAACAAAGTTAATATACTCTGTGAGCTCTGCTCAGCTGAGTATAAAAATAAATCTACTCCCTCCCTCATTCAAGGCAATATGTCGGAAAAAACTAAGCTTGAGGTGGCACATGAAAACAATCGAAACTAATTATAGCCACTGCACATTAGCGGAAGTCACTAGACAAGTTAACGGTAACAGGCAAATGGGCACAATGAACCATCACATTCAACTGGAAATATCATATTTGTCTTGCAAACATTTCCTTCCTATACGGATTATTGCTAAATTGAAGTCTGACTCACGCAATGCACTTCAATTACGAAAATTTCATGACTTTTACAATTTTCTTTGCTACATACATATTTCAGCGCTGTGTGTCAAGTGGAAATTCATGATTTACCACTTTGCCTTTCTTTCATTAGCCACACTTAACACACATATTTTTGTGGAATTGTTGTTATTGCAAATGTTGTTCAACAATATTTGCAGTAAGCGATTTTGTGGTTTTGTTTACATCGCAAATATCTCGTGCCTGTGCCATGGACGCTCCATGTATAGAAGGGGGCAACAGAAGTGGCTTTTTGCAATATTACACCTGTTTCTATATTTCTCTTTTGGTCTTCATAATTTGCCATCAGGGCCAGATTAACCCTCAAAGGGGCCCCAGGCAACCATCAATTTGGGAGCCCATTTTTACACGTCCATTCTCTTCTTTTTTCGATTAAAAAATGCAAACTTCGTTTGATTTCACTGTGAACATTATCGGTGATTTCGAGAAACCTTTTTTTCCTAAAATCATCGCGAGGCGAAAATTCTACTTTTGGAGCATTTCCGTCATTAGGTTGTTTTATTTTTCAACGACGAGTACGTTTTACGATTTCTGTATAACCCACACCAGGTAATAATCGTTTTGTTTTTTCCTCGAAATCATTGAACTTTTCACGGAATGAAACTAAACTCTCTTCTAACGATCCGTACAAAAAATATCAGGAAATCCCGAAATTCGTTACAATACATTCATTTATTTTTCATCCATCATTAATCATTTTCTCTAATTTTATTCTAGTTGAAATTTCCGCTTGAAGGCTTCTACACCTTCTGTTCCAAAAATAACCGAAATTTTTCAAAATAAAAACAACCAGTGTACATTTTGAGATAATTCTTTTTTATTATTCAATATACCCTCCTTTCACTTCGATACACTTCTTTGTCAAATGAGTCGGAAATGTCCTTTTTAGGAACCTTGTCTAGTTCGTCGGTAGTTGCCCTTTGAATGCGGTCAATTGACTTTTATTTATTTGAGTAAAATTTATTTTCAGTTCTGCTGATTATATTTTTCTTTCACTCTCTAGAATTTAATGTTTGTAAGAAAATTTTAGAAGTTTTTTTCCTTTTTTGGGGGACCCCTTAAAATCGGGGGCCCAATGCAACTGCCTATTCTGCCTACATGTTAATGCGGCCCTGTTTGCCATCACCCGATTTCTACACATTTTCATATCATGTTTTAGTAGATACAAAATGCTTTTTGGCTTACATTTACATTGCCGACTATTATGTCATAATGACGAGCCACTGACCATTGTCTGTCTGTCTGTTTTGTTTGTCCACCTTTCGGCGCTGATATACTCCCATTCCCAAATCGATTGGTTAACCATAAGACTTGTTGGCTTCCTTGGTCTATATACATTACTTAGTCACTAAATCGGCCAAACTACTGTAAACACCCACAAGAGTTGCGACAGCTGACTAAATTGGCAAACTTGCGCTTGTAACATAAAAATAAAAACAAAATCAATAAATAAAATTCAAACCGAGGTCAAAGAAATTGCGCGATTTTTAGTGGTTTGGCATAGTCAATGAAGGGGAAAACTTTCTGGTCCGATATTTGCGTTTGAGCGGCAGTAAAATATTAAACCGAAAATGAATCACAAAAAAACAAATACAAAAGGTTTACTCCAATTCATGAGCCAACAACAAATTTATAAGCCGTAATCGAAACAAAGAAGGCTGATACAAATTAAATTTAGTAAACTAAGATAATTGAGTTCAACTTAATTTAACGTCACTACGTTGTATGCAAAAACTGAAAACTCTGAATTATACCTCTCTTTTTTCATTAAACGAAATTTGTTAAACTATTATAAATATTTATTCAACATTAAGTGCAAAAGTGAAAATAATCTGCGTATGCAAACGAAAGAAAGTCGTAAACAATTTAATTGACAAAATATATATTTATTAAAAAAAAAGAAAACTAAAAAGTTGTGATCAAATTTAGTTCACAATTTCTTGTTTTCGTGCATTCCCAACTGACCTCTAAAGCGATTAGAAAAATGTCAACACAAATTTGGCTAGAGAACAAACACACATTTTATTGCGCATGCGCAACTGCATTGCTGACATTTTTGCTACTAATCAACAGCGCTGAGAGTTATGGCTTTGGCAGGTGTCCGAAATATCCATCGATGCCGAAATTCAATATGAGCAGGGTAAGAAAAAACAAAACAAATTATATGATATAGCGTAGTTTAAAAATAAGATAATTATAACTTTCATGAACATGAAATGATATATTAACTTTGGTCCGATGTTTGTAACGTTGAGAAATATAGAAGATAGACTCATTGATCAGGGCGACGAACTGAGTTGATATAGCCATGTCCGTCATGCCAAACTAGTCCCTCAAATTTTGAGATATCTCAATGAAATTTCGCACAAGGATGTATTTTTGTATTATATTAGATATTTGTCGGATCCGGTAGGATCGGACCACCAAACATGTATCTCCCATACAACCGATCGTTCAGATAAGACGATTTTGGTCATTCCTGCCGCAATTTAGATAGTATAAACGTGAAACTCGGTGATATATATTCTAATATATCATAGAAGATTTCCTGAAAAAATCTCTTTGATCGGAGCTATATGTATATAGTATATACCTATCCCATACAACCGATCGTTCAGACAGAAAGATTTTTGACCATTTCTCTCTTAGTTTCCAATATAAAAACGTGAAACTTGGAGATATATATTCTAATATATCACAGAAGATTTCCTTTAAAAATCATTTCGATGGGAGCTATATATAATATATATCCCATACAACCGATCGTTCAGATAAGGGGTTTTTTTGCCATTTTTTCATATTTATCTTAAAATCGTTTAGGTATCTACATCTGTTCACTATATAATTCTTATCTTATACAGCGCATTACTTGGAGATTAGGAATGGGATAAGATTATTGTTCAGCCCCATTCATGAAAGGTATGAAGTCTTCGGCACAGCCGAAGACAGTCCCGTTCATACTTGTTTTTAATTATTACGAGGACGGTACCGCTACTAAGGATGTTGTCCTATCGCCGCTTTTGTACAATTTTACATATCGAAGCTTACTTCTCCGCCCGAAGGAGTTGGCATTATCTCCTACCCCGATGATTACACGATAATGATAATGGTCCTAGCTTTCCTTTGATGACCTATGTTGCTAAAAGAACAACTATCTCCCTAGGCTTTCCAGTTTCTTGGCCTCGTATAACTCGGCGTTATTACTGAGTAAAACGTGACGTGATAGGGTCCTATCAAAAGAGTTTGCCACGGGCCCCAGATGGTATAGTTACGCAACTTAACACAGTATAATTGTTAGATGGCATCCGTACATGGTCATGCATGTAAGAACAACGTATTGAATATAAACTTTCTTAAAATATGCTTAACAATTCTAAATCTTTAATTGCAAGCTATTCCATATACATATTTAAAGTCGTTATCACGAGTCACTGCTCCTATTATGTACATATTTATATTATTTTCACGCGCCAAATAATAATTCCTAGTAGGTAAGAACCAGCTATACTTTTGCTGATATACCAGTCAACCGAAAAGAAAGTTGCACCATTAATAAGAGTGGTTCTCTTCCTCTGAAAGATAAGGAATAGAAATGACCAAACTGAGTCCCAGGGGGTTAGGGGGCTTTGAAGGGGTTGTGTAGCGCAACCCTCTCAAGGGATTTCCAGCGCAATATATAGCTTCTCCAACCCAATTTTCAATCTCACCTATCCGAGGCGAATCCTGTTTCAGGGTGGTGGGGAGGGCGGCATGTCCTAGAAGGTTTAATGTGGTCATATAAATCCTTCCCGAGATCGTCGGGCTAGTACCTTAATGGTGCTTTGTTACCGGAACGTACCAGATCGATATCCGGCAAAGGACCATCATCGATAACACTCCCGAAAGCCTTCGGGGACACCTTTTCGAGATATGCCATGCCATAAAGGTGGACCAGAGGTGACTCTAGAATTTGTTTGTACGATATGGTTATCAAATGAAAGGTATTAATAAGTACTTTAAAAGGGAGTGGTGGTAGTTGTATATGTGAAGGCGTTTTCTAGATATCGACCAAAATGTGGACCAGGGTGACCCAGAACGTCATCTGTTGGATACCGCTAATTTATTTATATATGTAATACCTGCCAAGATTTCAAGGGTTTTTTATTTCACCCTGCAGAACTTTTTTATTTTATTCTACTTAATTTGGTAGGTGTCACACCCATTTTACAAAGTTTTTTTCTAAAGTTATATATTGCGTCAATAAACCAATCCAATTACCAAGTTTCATCCCTTTTTTCGTATTTGGTATAGAATTATGGCATTTTTTTTATTTTTCGTAATTTTCGATATCGAAAAAGTGGGCGTGGTCATAGTCGGATTTCGGCCATTTTGTATACCAAGGTAAAGTGGGTTCAGATAAGTACGTGAACTGAGTTTAGTAAAGGTATATCGATTTTTGCTCAAGTTATCGTGTTAACGGCCGAGCGAAAGGACAGACGTCGACTGTGTATAAAAACTGGGCGTGGCTTCAACCGATTTCGCCCTTTTTCACAGAAATAAGTTGTCGTTCCAGAATCTAAGCCCCTACCAAATTTCACAAGGATTGGTAAATGTTTATTCGACTTATGGCATTAAAAGTATCCTAGACAAATTAAATGAAAAAGGGCGGAGCCATGCCCATTTTGAAAGTTTCTTTTATTTTTGCATTTTGTTGCACCATATCATTACTGGATTTGAATGTTGACATAATTTACTTATATACTGTCAAGATATTAAATTTTTTGTTAAAATTTGACTTAAAAAAAAAATTTTTTTTTAAAGTGGGCGTGGTCGTTCTCCGATTTTGCTAATTTTTATTAAGCATACATATAGTAGTATGGCGGCCACCGTGGTGTGATGGTAGCGTGCTCCGCCTATCACTCCGTATGCCCTGGGTTCAACTCCCGGGCAAAGCAACATCAAAATTTTAGAAATAAGATTTTTCAATTAGAAGAAAATTTTTCTAAGCGGGGTCGCCCCTCGGCAGTGTCTGGCAAAGGCTCCGATTGTATTTCTGCCATGAAAAGCTCTCAGTGAAAACACATCTGCCTTGCAGATGCCGTTCGGAGTCGGCATAAAACATGTAGGTCCCGTCCGGCCAATTTGTAGGGAAAAATCAAGTGGAGCACGACGCAAATTGGAAGAGAAGCTCGGCCTTAGATCTCTTCGGAGGTTATCGCGCCTTACATTTATTTTTTTATTTTTACATATAGTAATAGGAGTAACGTTCCTGCCAAATTTCATCATGATATCTTCAACGACTGCCACATTACAGCTTGCAAAATTTTAAATTACCTTCTTTTAAAAAAGGGCGGTGCCACGCCCATTGTCCAAAATTTTACTAATTTTCTATTCTGCGTCATAAGTTGAACTCACCTACCAAGTTTCATCGCTTTATCCGTCTCTGGTAATGAATTATCGCACTTTTTTTCGATCCTGATGATTTTGATACATGGAAGTCTATATCTATCTCGATTCCTTTATACCTGTACAACCAACGTGCTTTGCACACAGAGTATATTAACTTTGACTGGATAACGGTTGGTTGTACAGGTATAAAGGAATCGAGATAGATATAGACTTCCAATCATCAGTATCGAATAAAAATTTGATTGAGCCAGGTCCGTCCGTCTGTCCGTCTGTCCGTTAATACGATAACTTGAGTAAATATTGAGATATCTTCTTCAAATTTGGTACACGACCTTATCTGGACCCAGAATAGATTGGTGTTGAAAATGAGCGAAGTCGGATGATAACCACGACCACTTTTTATATATAAAACATTTTGGAAAACACAAAAGCCTGATTATTTAGTAAATAATACACCTAGAATGTTGAAATTTGACGTGTGGACTGATATTGTGACTCTTGATAAAACTATGAAACATTTTTTTTTTTTAATGGGCATGGCACCACCCACTTGTGATAAAATCAATTTTACAAATATTATTAATCATAAATCAAAAATCGTTAAACCGATCGTAATAAAATTCGGCAGAGAGGTTGCCTTTACTACAGAGAATGCTTTGAAGAAAAATTAACGAAATCGGTTAAGGACCACGCCCACTTTTATATAAAAGATTTTTAAAAGGGTCGTGGACGAATAAAATAAGCTATATCTTTGCAAAAAAAGAGCTTTATATCAATGGTATTTCATTTCCCAAGAGGATTTATAACAATAAATGGGAAAAACTTCAAATTTTAACAAATGGGCGTGGCACCGCCTCTTTTATGACTTAGCATTTTCTATGTTTCGGGAGCCATAACTCGAAGAAAACTTAGTTCACAATAGAACCATATGTATATGTGTTATTGCGCAGCCTTGTAACACCATTAAGCACACCCATATCTCGATTCCTGTATACCTGTACAACCAACCGTTATCCAATCAAAGTTATAATACCCTGTGTACAAGTACAGCTGGGTATAAAAACAGTTAAATAGTGAACTTATTCATATGAGGCGTAGTGTAATCTTTATTGTTCTTTGGTAAAAGCAAGTTTCAATTTTATGCAATTCAAAAAGCTGTAGGCCATATATGCTATTTAAGAAAATTGCTTAAAAGGAATATTAACGCTTTTAAAGTTAAAGTGAATATACATTTTTTGTGGCGGACTTATTCAGGCTTCTTGCACCTAATAAGTATTTATCGACACAAAACTTTGCCTCAACCTTAGCATACATTTTTTAAATGACCAGATCAGTTTAGATTTTTTTATTAAAAGATTCTAGTTTATTACACACATGCTGACATATGTACATACAGTGGCTCACAGCTTATTTCGTGCAGCTACAGAAAAAAAATGTAGAGCTATATAGAAAGGAAACTAGTGACCATGACACAAAAAGAAGGTAGTTCCACTCAAAATTTTGTGACGTATTTGGGGATTTTTGAAGTTTCATAATGTTTGTTGTTTTGCCAGAAGCGTTGCCATACCGTTACTGTTTAAGGCGAAATTGTGATTTTTCGAGATGGAAATTTCCTTTGGGAAGAAAACGTAATGGTCATCTGAGACAATAATAGTATGCTTTAGCACGATTTATGTGCATATATATCGATTGATAATACAATAAAACAAGCAATTTTATTGAAAAATAGTGGATAACGACTCATACATTGGTTAATGACTTATATCTTTATGACAGCTTGACCCCTAGACAGAAAAAAAATACAAAATCCTGTTGTTCAATCATGGCCCTATTATCAAGCCCCTACAGTGGATATTTCTCAAGGCATGTTGAGAAAAAGTGTACCTCCAAAGTCTGCACATCTATGTCAATGCTACACAGAATGTTTATAGGCCAGGCTGCCCCAAGGTGCCCCTGGTACAACGGGCAAAAACATTCTCATAACTAGTGGCTAACCAGCAGAGCTACAGGGTAATTTTCTCCCTAAAAATGGTTTAACAATTCCTCCCAAAGCGCAACGCTTGAATTATACAATAAATAAAAAAATAAAAAATGAGAACTTGTAGCCAATTTATCAAGAAATTACGGTGTCGGTTTATAAGGACCTCCTTTGAGCAAGCAATTGATAAACGTGTACGTTTTGTCAAAATGTTCTGAGCAAACGTACGGACACTTAAGAAGGATATATTCCCTTGCTTTGCATACTTCGATCCATGTTTCTGCTACCAAAAAAAATTTCGGGAGCTCGAAAAACCTCCTTTTCTAGGCTGATATTTCGACGATAACTGTTTTCTGTGAAAATGGGCGAAATCGGTTGAAGCCACGCCCAGTTTTTTTACACAGTCGTCCGTCTGTCCTTCCGCTCAGCCGTTAATGTGATAACTTGAGCAAAAATCGACATATCTTTACTAAACTCAGTTCTCGTACTTACCTGAACTCACTTTGTATTGGTGTAAAAAATGGACGAAATCCGACTATGACCACGCCCACTTTTTCGATATCGAAAGTTACGAAAAATTAAAAAATACCATAATTCTATACCAAATACGAAAAAAGGGATGAAGCATGGTATTTGGATTGGTTTATTGACGCAAAATATAACTTTAGAAAAAAACTTCGTAAAATGGGTGTGACACCTACCATATTAAATAGAAGTAAAAGAAAAAGTTCTGCAGGGTGAAATCAAGGGCTTTGAATCTTGGCAGGAATACCGTTAGTATTACATATATAAATAAATTAGTGGTACCCGACAGATGATGTTCTGGGTCACCCTGGTCCACATTTTGGTCTATATCTCGAAAACGCTTTCACATATACAACTAAGGGCCACTCCCTTTTAAAACCCTCATTAATACCTTTAATTTGATACCCATATGGTACAAACACATTATAGAGTCAGCCCTGGTCCACCTTTATGGCGATATCCCTAAATGGCGTTCACCTATAGAACTATTACCCACTCCCTCTTAAAATACTCTTTAATACCTTCCATATGATACACATGTCATACAAACACATTCCAGGGTTACCCTAGGTTCATTTTCCTACATGGTGATTTCCCCTTATTTTGTCTCCATAACTCTCAACTGAGTATGTAATGTTCGGTTACACCCGAACTTAGCCTTCCTTACTTGTTCTCTATTAACTATATTTTAAAAATCAATATTAATTTGTCGTCTCATTTTCCGTACACTCATTTAAAAGAAAAGTTTTGAAACATGAATAAGCAATTCATAGCACTTTAATTTATTAACCGCGAGCAAAAAACAAACCTTTCTTCCATTCTCTGGCCATTGGCGACTTCCGTTCTCCCGTGCTTGCCTACCACACCAACGGGTCTGGGTTCAAGGCCCGCGAAAAGCAATATCAACATTTTTAGAAACAAATTACTTCATTTCAGTGGAAAATCACCTTCAGAGTCGAAATAAAACATTTGTAGGAAAAATTAAATACCTCCTGGGAGGTATTTGGGGCCTATTATGTATTTATTTACGTTTTTGTTTAAGCGGCTAATTTTCCAAAATAACCGTCGGGGCGATGAATAACCTTTTGACACAACTAATAGGAAAGCAAGTTAATTCGTAGAAATATCATAAAACAGAATGTAACAAGCAAGAAGTACAGAAAATTAAGTTGAAAGTATTGGGAAAAGAGATCAAAAACTTAAATAATGTGTTTTATGACTAACTACTGTTTCAAGAAGCTCAGGCGGAAATAAAATCCGTGAAGAAAGCATATAACGAAAAGGCCGATGAGTTGGGGGGTCAGCACTAACTGAATCGACGGTAGACGTCCCAATCCGTTTGAGAGAAAACAAAAGGAAACAAGATGAGCATATGATCCATCAAGCAAGAAAGGCGTGGACAGAAGCGCAAAATATCTAAGATCATGTGCAAATTCTTCGATATTAGGCTCACAGTGTGGCTCATATCTCTGTAGAGAGAAGTCTTAAGGCTCACGATGGTCATACTAACTGCACACTGTCTTCTGGCGTCACATGCTTATAAGTTAGGCAACGACAGTAACAGCAGACGTTGGAAGTGGGAGCTGCAGGTTTCGAGGTAGCAATTAAGCTTAGCCCCAGAAAACTTCTAGTATTTGCCAAGAGGACTGAGTTATTCAATAATATAAGTCCTGAAACCTGACTGGGGTTCTCCCGTTTGGTCGTCAAACAAAGCTCTGTTAACACTATGGACTCATTCAGTCTATGTGAGGGCTTCATTGACCGGCCAGTTCAACCTAACCTAACGGCATTAAGAATGACCGAGTTTATTTTGCCCTAAAAGTGCAGCGGTTGTGCAGTTTTCCGAAATACGCTGTTCCAAATGTAGATCTTATAGAACTAATTTTTTACTTCCTTTATATTAGATCAGTTGAATGTTTGTCCGATTTTCATACAAATTTTGCAATCGATTTTTATGTAACTTCTCACTGAGCTACAAACGTAAAACTTTACACATAGGTTATAACACCGTGACCATGCAACAAAAGGAAAAAATCCGTTAGGTGGCGCACGGAATGAAATAATTAGATAAGAATTTGAAAATTTTCAAACCAGCTTTTAAGTAACTTTTCGATGAGCTGTAGGCTTGAAATTTCAAACTTAATTCAGAGGTCGATGACACGATATAAAAAGATTCTCTAGGGGGCGCACGGGATGAGATATTTAGAAAGATTTTTATGTAAGTTCTCATTAAGCTACAACTGTAAAACTTTACAGATAGGATAAGACGCCGAGAAAATTTAAGAAACGGAGAAAAAAATCCGTTAGATGGCACAGGGATCGAAATATTTAGATAAGAATTTAGAAATTTGGTGTTTTGAGATCGATTTTAAAGTAACTTCTCATTGAGCTACAAACATCAAACCTCAGAGACAGGTTAAGACACCGTGACAAAGGAACAAAAGGAGAAAAAAATTCCGTTAGGTGGCGCACGGGTCGAAAAAACTAAATAATAATTTGGAAATTTGAAACCGGGTTTTAAGTAACTTCTCGATGAGCTAGAGGCTAAAAATTTAGAGCTTAATTCAGAGGTCGATGACAGCCGGTGACACAATACAAAAAGTTTCGCTAGGGGGCGCACGGAATGAGATATTTAGAAAAATCAAACGGAACGGAGGGAATTTTGGGATTGATTTTTATGTCAGTTCTCATTGAGCTACAAGCGTAAAACTTGACAGATAGGTTAAGACACCGAGAAAATGTAAGAAAAGGAGAAAATAAAAATAAAATAAAAATATTTTAAGCATTTCCTTTATACAAATGGACAAAGATCAGCCAAAAATGTCTCCTTATGTAAAGACATATTCTTGCTAAACTTTGATTTTTAAATTTTGACATAAAAATTGCAAAAATATTTATGAGAAGTAAAATTATAAAGGTGGAGCACAATTGATTGACTAATAATATCTCCTTTCCTACCAACTTTCCAATCAAAGTAGTGTGCGCTCCACATTTATATTTTTACTTCTCATAAATATTTTTGCAATTTCTATGTAAAAATTAAAAATCAAAGTTTAGCAAGAACATGTCTTTATATAAGGAGACATTTTTCGCTGATTTTTGTCCATTTATATAAAGGAAGTGCTTAAAATTTTTTTAGTTTATTTTTATCAGAAAAATATTTCAATCGAACTAATTTTTCAATCATATCTATCGTCATTATCTTAGTTGAAGGCAATGATCTCTTAAGTAATTTGTTTACATATCATGAGAGTTAACAATTGGCACTTACATACCTACATACATATGTGTGTATGTTCATATATGCTAATGTTAATGGATCTACAATGCTATATCAGTATTTTTTATGTGATGTTAAATTGATCGTGTGCGAGTATTGGACCGCTGAATCAACTGGTCAAGGATGAACAGAGCTCAACAGCTGCCCAATGGCATTTTTAAATAACTAATTGGCATTTATAAAACGTATTGTTTTTTGTTTCAATTTAAAGCGTTTTCTTTTCTGAAAATAATGTCACCCTGTTGGTTTTCCACAGCTCTCTGGTAAGGTTGTGGGTTTCTTTCTCAAAATTACTTCCACTGAGTAAGAAAAGGGACGCCTTTACCTACAAATACAGTCATTTTACTGGCGCTCAAAAGTTAGAATTGAAGAGTTTAACATGAGGGCAACATTTTTTTCCAGAAAAGAAAACTTTATTATTTGGTATTCATACTAAAGAACACGTACTTAATACTTGGTCAAAACAGTAAAGATTTTTTACTATAATTAGTGTATGAATATTTATTTCAACAAAAAACCGGTGCGTTGCAGAAGAGAGATAAGCGGCTTAAAAATGTCAACATGTCAAATTTGAGTGATAGGAGGCAAAGTAAAATGTCTTATAATACGGTTGTTAATGTACATACCTATGTATGTAAATATGCATGTATGTATGTACAAATGAACGTGTGCTCAATTGACGTAAAACATAAGTTTAATATGAACTAAATTATTAAAAACATTTGAATCACGTATTACAAAAATAAACGAAACTACTGATTAATATGCACTTTATTCTGAATCTGCGTTTTATGTTTTTTTTTTTGTGTTGGAAATACTAAAAAGTTGTTATGATGGCAGATGGGCTATTAATGATTAATTGTATAACTTGTGTGACTCGCCTAACAGACTATTTTGTTCAACTTCGGTGGAATGTAACTCATCCATCCATACAAAGCATTTGCTCTTCTATGGCAAACGTTTCAGTAAAGCTCCTCACAAAAAGTTATATGACTTGTCAATATTGAACATCCACATCGATGGCATTACGCTGCCGACTATCTTACACCCAAAAATCTTAGGTGTGACGTTCGATCAGGATCTATATTTTGGTTAGCATGCAACCGCAATTGTTCCTAAAATTCTGAGTCGTAATAAAATCCTCAAATCTCTTACCGGCAGCACTTGGTGTAAAGACAAAGAAACGCTCATTACCACTTACAAAGCAATAGGCCGGCCGCTGCTACGCGTCCCCGATATGGTGGCCAAGCCTAAAGTTACTCACTGGAAGAAAATACAGACCTGCCTGGCTGTCTTCTTATGTCCCCAGAATATCACCTACACAATGAGGCTAGAGTATTCCCCATTAAGGAGTGAAATGAAATGCTTAACAAACAGTTTCTGTTGAATACCCAGAAACCGGGACATCCCAACCGACATCTGATTAATAAGGCTATACCTCCCAGGGGCTTAAGGGGTCATCTCCGTAAGCATTATGAGGAAATACGGCACTAGGAACACAGCCGTATGAAGCAAAAAACTGCAAGCAGATCCTCAGTGATATCCACAAACAGGCGTCGGAACTCTATGTCAGGACTTGCCCGGCGAATCCAGTTCTTAAAGAAAAATACCAGAACTTGCAGAAAAGGAATGCACTCTCCCTCTGCATTTATTCTTACTCGAGCCTAAAAGTTTTTTTTAATTGCCAATAGAGGGCTCTAAAAATATGAGCCCCAAATATTAGTATGAGGTTGTAGCCAAACGCACCTTTCAATTTCCCTTATAAATTGCATGGGAAAACTTGGTTCCACATCCTCTGATTTAAATAACTAAATAACGGATTACTTAGGACAAATATTTTTATGAGAATTGGGCGCTCTACTAAATATGAAGCTCTATTGTACTCTGCGTGCTTTGCGCACATAGTATATTAACTTTGGTAACATAACGGCTGATCGTAACAAAATGGAGGATAAAAAAGGAATTGGTTAGCCATGTCAGTCCGTCCATCCGTCCGTTCTTCGATCTTTTCACACGATAACTTGAGCAAATATTGAGATATCTTATTGAAATTTCGTTTATGGATTCCTTAGCGTCTATCCCACATCGCTATTTAAAATGAGCGAAATCGGATAACCACGCCCACTTTTTATTTACATATAACAACAAAAACCTGATTATTTAGTAAATAGTACACCCAGAATGTTCTAATTGTAAGTTTGGACTGACATTATGATTCTTGATAAAAATAGAAAAAGTTGGCGTGGCATCACCCACTTGTGATAAAATCAATTTTACAAATATTTATCATAAATCAAAAACCATTAAACCTTTCATAACACAATTCGGCAGAGAGATTGCCTGTACCATAGGGAGTGCTTTGAAGAAAACTTATCGAAATTGGTCAAGGAGCACGACCACTTTTTTTTTTATAAACGATTTTTAAAAGGGTCGTGGACGAATAGATAAGTTATATCTTTGCAAAAAAGAGCTTTATATCAATGGTATTTATTTTCCAAAGTGTAATTAAAAGAAGAAATAAGAAAGAATTCACATTTTCGAAAATGGGCGTGGCACAGCCCCTTTTATGACTAAGCAATTTCCTCTGTTTTGGAAGCCATAACTCGAAGAAAACTTAAAGGATCATAATAATATTGGGTACACATATTTTCCTTATAGCAGCAAATATTTCTAGTAAAAATGAACGGGATCAATTTAGGAACACACCCACTTATATGCAAAAGATGTTTAAAACGGTCGTAGACTAGAATAATAAGCTATATCTTAGCGAAAAATAGTTTTGTATCAATGATATTTCACTTACCAAGTAAGTAAGAGGCTATTGGTAAAATTTTTTTAATGGACTATGACACGCCTCAATTTTGGTCAAGAATTACATAAAATTTCTAGATAGTTATAAGTGTTTGTTTCATTCTGCCGCCTGAAGATTTTCCTCCTCATACTGGTTGCTGCACCTAAAGCTTCTCGCGGCAAAACTCTTGAGCCGCATTCGGCATACGTTTAACGTCTCTTAGTTTAATTGCGTCGACCACTGCTCCTAAGCGCTAGACAATTTCAATGCTGCTTGGTACTGTGCGAGGGCTCTCTTAATCTCTTTGATCTCTACCCCTCTCCATTTTCCTCTGATTGGATTCACCTGCCCTTCCATAATGGTCCTCGTTATTTTTCTACTAATTTGGCTATTGAGACCAACCCTTTGTTAGTAGCGCTTTTGTCCGCCCTCGCTTGTGACTCTATGGTCCCTCTCTCTTCCTTGTTGGTATCGGGAAGATGGCGTTGAAATACAGGCGGTTGTACCCTTGACTACCGGCTGAGAGACGTTGCTTTTTCAAGTTGGGCCTTAGGGCCAAGAAAATAACAGTTCGAACGGTTTTATGCACTATAACAATTAAGAATTTACCAAAAGCCTCGGGCCCTGGTTCTTCCGAACTTTTTATTTTGTATAACTTTTTTTTCAAATTTGCTGCAAATGTAGGCTCCCGTGCACATAAATGGGAAGTATTGAAATATCGCAGAATTATACTTTATTTTGGAATCATATTTGATATATATGGGGTATTCCATGCCATTTCGACCAATTTTGAACCCGACCCCTTTAGAATTGGCTGAAAGTTTTTCTTCTTTTTCTAGCTTACGAAAGACGTTTTTCAGAATTTTTTCATCCAACTCAAAAAAAGTTATGATTTTTTAAAAAACACCGTTTTTGTTTTCAAAATGCTATAACTTTTTCAAAAATTGACCGTTTGGGATCTTTTTTTTTTTTAATTGTTTTTAAATATACTTTTCGGAAAAAATACAAAAAAATTTTTAAAGTTTTTTTTTTTGTAATTTTTCAGTTTTTCGAGATTTTTCGAATTTCGCCATTTTTTTGTTTTTCTCATAAAAAACTTCAATCAATTCTGCAATCATCCCCACTAATCCCGGAGTGGGCCGATTTTTTTTTTTTTATTTAATTGAAAAAAAACTTTAAAAATTTTTTGTATTTTTTCCGAAAAGTACATTTAAAACCAAATTTAAAAAAAAAAAGATCCCAAACGGTCAATTTTTGAAAAAGTTATAGCATTTTGAAAACAAAAACGGTGTCCAACTCAAAATAAGTTATGAATTTAAAAAAAAAAAACGGTATTTTTTTCAAAATGCTTTAACTTTCTCAAAAATTTACCGTTTGGGATCTTTTTTTTTTAAATTTGTTTTTAAATGTACTTTTCGGAAAAAATACAAAAAAAATTGTAAAGTTTTTTTTTTTCAATTAAGGCCCACTCCGGGATTAGTGGGGATGATTGCAGAATTGATTGAAGTTTTTTATGAGAAAAAAAAATGGCGAAATTCGAAAAATCTCGAAAAACTGAAAAATTACAAAACAAAACTTTAAAAATTTTTTTGTATTTTTTCCGAAAAGTACATTTAAAAACAATTTAAAAAAAAAGATCCCAAACGGTCAATTTTTGAAAAAGTTATAGCATTTTGAAAACAAAAACGGTGTTTTTTTTTTAAATTCATAACTTTTTTTGAGTTGGATGAAAAATTCTGCCAAATTTCTCAACTTAACGCTTTACCGTCACTTTACTACTTTAGATGAAAGCCCCTTTTATTTAAAGCTTATCGCTCTTAATCAGTGTATTTTGTTCCAAGCAGATTTAATGCAATTTAATTTGATTTAAATTAATTAAATAATCTTTTTTGTAGCAAGCCGCCACAGATTTTTTGGAATAATGAACAAGTGCACAGTTATATATTTTTTCGTGTAGCTACATAAGTATACATTATGATAGATTTGTCTAGAATTACGATGCTGGATGCTCAAAGTCCTTTACATTTAAAGTACGTACCTAGAATTTAAAATTTTTATTCATTTTTAATTGCATTAGCTCTTTATTATCAATGTGATAATGCAAATGATCGTAAGTAAAAAAAGATTTTCATTTCTACTTACTTATATATAATATTTATTATTTCTAATTGCTATTTTTATGTACGGGTCCCTTTCTCGCTCTTATTTGGAATCCAAATCTATAAATAAAGTTTTGGTTGTAAAGATGGAGATTCGGGCTATTAGCGAGCTTTGGGCAATTTTGGTCGTAGTGCTTTTGTTTAGCTATATTTTATTAAAATAATTTATTAAAAATAAAAGATTGTGAGCACACAAAGAATTCTCTTTGTTCCACTATTGTGAATATTAGCACTGCATTACAGGCAGTTGCTACGATACGCCAGATGGCAGCGCATGCTGTAAGCTGTAATTTAATCCGACGAAAAAGAAAAGGGAAGAAGATGAAGAAAGAATGGTGGAAAGGAAAAGTGGTAGAGAAAGGAAAGTCGAAACTAAAATGAAGAGGAAAAGTAAACGCAAATAGGTGGAAGGAAGAGAAAAAATAAAACAGAAGAAATTGGATGTGACGAGGATGAAAAATAAGTGGTATATGAAAAAATTAAGACACTATAGGTACAGCCACTTCTACTGTTAAGGTCCAGTTACATAAAATGTTTGATGCAGCATCGTGCGCTCGTGCCAGCCGCAGTGGTTTGATGGTAGCATGCTCCGCATACCACAACGAAGAAGATCCTGGGTTCACGCCACGGGCAAAGCAACATCAAAATTTTAGAAACAAGATCTTTCAGTTAAAAGAGATTTTTTCAAAGCGGGGTCTCTCCTCGGCAGTTTTTGGCAAGAACTCCGAGTGTATTTCTGCCATGAAAAGCATCTCAGTGAAAACTCATCTGCCTTGTAGATGCAGTTCGGAGTCGGCATAAAACGAGTATGTCCCAACCCGCCAATTTGTAGGAAAAATTAAAAAGGACACGACTCAAATTGGAAGAGAAGCTCGGTCTAAAAACTCTTCGGAGGTTATCGCGCCTTACATTTATTATTTTTTATCGTGCGCTGAAACATGAGTCGACTTGCATGGGGAGCGAAAAATAGCGCATCAGCAGCGCCATCTGGCATGCAAAAGTAACCAACTTTCAGCTTTTGTTGCAAGCAAATCATTACAAGAAGAATTTGACATTTGTTGTGGCTATGAGTGCTTTCAGACTTTGCAATTGAAATTATTTTTCTTACTCGTTTGTACTTTTCTAACATTTTTCACAATTAAAAACTGCATTTTAACAAACAAAGAGGATACAATATATTTTTGAAATTATTTTCTATGGTGAGATTGTTCATAACAGTGATTCGAGAAGCTTTGTTTGTAGATGGGCAAGCCGAAAAAATTTTCAGCTGCTACGTCTGAACTTCTTTTATATTGACAAACACTAAATCTTGTCCGATTGCATCAAAACACATGAACATGGGAAATTTCATTGCGGCGTGGCCATTGCAGCTACGAGTACGACTGGACTTACGGCTGCGGTTATGGTAACGATATGATTATTGTTACGGTAATAGATAAGTTTATTACTGCGGTTGCTGTTACGGCTCATTTGTCGGTTGCTTTTTACTATCCGTTCGTTTCCTTTCGCGGGTACATATCCCCCGCGATCCGGATACCGGATACTGATGTTTCACTAGTTGTGTGCTTTTGTGACGTATTTTGATATTTATCCTGTTGAACCGATCATATTTTGTCGCTCTCTACCAATTTATGACTCCGAACTAACTATACATAAGCACACAAGAAGGAACTAACTCAAAAATCTAAAATTTTGAAGTTATGAATACCACCAAGCTTCCCAATTCAATAGATGTCGAACTGTATGTATACTCGATTTATTAATACTTCGACTAATCAGGAAAAAAAGGCTTTGTAAAGGATACAAATTGCATGGGCGCATAAAGGGAAACAGACAGTTTTTCACGTGTTCTGAACACTGCGATTTTTGAGTTCATCGCTGTTTTGGTCTTGGTGTGCGATATGTACTTATAAACATATGGCTGATAATGTGGAAAGCAATTTCTTTTCGGATATTAAAGCTGCACAACGTAAACAGGGTATATACATTTCTTGCTTCTGCGCATCTTCATACACCTGCTAAAGTTCGAATCGCTGAACTGTCGATTAAATAACTCCAATATTCAGGGTTGCAAAATGGTCTTTATTTAGACTTCTTTGACAGTAATACTTCACAATAATACTTCAGCAATAGCGTGTTTAAATCAAACTTATTACTGAATCTTCAGCTTACGTTACTTTTATACTCTCGGTTACCTCGTTCGCCCATTTCTCCTTAGGTCTAGATGTTTCACGCACATGCTTTCTAGAATAGTAGTATATCATGCTTGGTTATTTAGCTAGACACATGTATATCTGTAGTTTATGCTTTTCTTTTAGCCATATGCGTGCGTATGTGTGAGTAACAACTTCTGCTCTTAGCTGCAGGTTACATATAAGTATTTATGTGAAATAATCTCTCTGCTTCAAGCTGTTTGTTATGTGTATGGAATATTCTTCGTTGCCTTCTATATAAGTGTGGCTGCTTGCTCTAATATGTATATGTATATAAGTGTGGCTGCTTGCTGTTTTTGTTGTTGTGATTATTTTTGTCCCCCTTTATTAACAACTTTGATATACAATATACATATATACATACATCGTCTATAACATTCTTACTACCATGTTAAATTATATAATACTCTTTCTATTATAAGTGTACATAGCCTGAATAATTTTTAAATTTATAGACCAATAAATCAATAAATTTACAATATTGGAAATATGAATGATTTGAGACAACCCAATTCCAATTCTATGTAAAAAATAAGTTAGTTTTGGTGTTTTAGTGAAATGTATTAAATTTTGTTTTATATATATTTATTTAGGTACTTGGTCAATGGTATGAAGTTGAACGATCCTTTTATCTGCCAGAAATAACTTCCGGTTGCACATTACTGGAATTCCAGCCCTTACAACAAGAAAAACTATCAAGATTTAATAACTTTGAACTTGAAGTAGCAATTAAAACAATAAACAGATTGTAAGTACTAACGGTATTTAATAAATATTATAAAATTTTCATGAATTTTTATATATTTTTTTTTTGCACACAGAACAGGAAATCCCTCGGTAAATTTGGGTCGTGCTACACCAGAAGGCGCAAAGTCTTCAATTATGGATTTTAAGGTAAACTCTAGTAAAGAATATAACAAAAATATGAAAAAATAGTATTCAATCATTCCATCTATCTCTTTCTTCCCTACACAGTTCAACACACGTTTTCCAGAGGTAATTGCACGCCTTTTGCCAGGCAACGGCAAATATCAAGTGCTCTACACAGATTATGACAATTTTGCGATACTTTGGTCCTGTGGCAGTCTGGGTTCTATCGGATACTCCGATCAAATATGGGTATTCGGTAGAGATCGTGATTTCCCTGTTGAAGTGCGAACGAAAATCTATGATGCACTCAAAAAGTTGGGGCTCGATCCGGAACGATTAGTATTGAGTAAAAACAAAAACTGTCCACAAACGTTGTAAGAGCTAAATATGAAAATTTAACATTATGTAAATCTTTTGCATACTTACTTGATATGAAAATACATAACGTAATTCTAACTAGTTTATATAACGCTAAAATGGTAAATATTTTTAGTAAAAAAATATGAATATGTTTTCCTTCAAAAATTGTGGATTTACCAAATTCTGTAGTAAGCTGAAATAATTTGGTTCGAGCTTTAAAAAGAAAACCCTACGCCAAAAGTAATTCCAATAATGGTATTCACTCTTTTGTGTATTCAGTGTATGTAGGTGTAACTTGGATGAGCGTGATTACGGAAAAATTTCTTAAAATCTTGGCTTACGTTAATGGTAAAATTTTTTTTCTTAGCATATGTATATAAAAAAAGTAATTTAGGTCACTGTGATAATAAAAAAAATCGAAGAGAAATTTGTTGTATGTTTAATTATATGTAAATAAAAATATTTGGGTATTCACGTTTTAAATATTATTTCTCTCTAGAGAATTTTGCTTTTTTAATAGAATAAAAATAAAATATGATAAAAAAAGAACCTGAAGTATGCGAATGCGTGACTACCCCAACTGATTTAGGTTTTATAAATTAAGTTGTAAATAAAAGACAATAAATATTAGTAAGAAAATAACATCCCTTGGTACTTTTTGTTTCATTGCAAAAAAAGCAATAATAATTGAGTGGATTATAAAAAAAGAGTGATCCGGAACTCAGGAAAATCATAATTCGACCCGGACTCATTAGCCTTGTTCACGGTTAGATCAAAATGTTATGATCGTAAAACTGCAGCTGGTATCAATCAGCCGAACTTCATGAAATCGATACCAATGGGATGCCACCCTACAGTCTTAAAGGAGTTAAAGGAGGTTGTGAGAATGCCGACGAAATGGGTTAATCCTCAAGGTGTATATACAAAATGTCAAACAGCTAGGCAGCCTTGCTTTCTTTGCGGTCTTACACAATCCCTTCTATGATGATGATAGGAACGAAAAACAAGGTATTCAATAGGCAGCTCATATTGCCATATAGGGTGTCTTTTTATGAGGGCTCAACAAAAACAATTCTACCAACACTGATTTGAATGTCAAGCCAAAGACATGTCAAATGGTTATATTCAGCTTATACTTAATTAAACCACCAGTTAGCAGATCACCACTCTCGCTCTATCATGAATATGCCTCGATCTTGAAGCTCTGCTTCATTAGTTAAATTTCCTCGCGCGCAAACATTTCTCTCTTTTAATGATATATGACTTCCCTCTTCGCGTAGGTGTGCTTTTTTCCGGAGAGCGTAGCACTCCTGATGGTACCAATTTTTTTTCGTTTGGCTGAATCTCAATTATATCAACAGTTGTTGTACGTAGTGAGAAAGAAATGTGCTTCCACTTCCCGCTTATATCGCAAGGTAGAGGACTTGTTTTGGAGAGCAGGTGCTAAATATATGAGGAAAAATCTTTGTACCATGCGACACTTTTTGACAGCAAACTTCTTTGTTTCACTGAACGTGGTTTCCATGATATTGTGGGGAGTGTTGATACTTCGACCGCGTACTATATATACTTATATGCTCTTAACAGGAGTACCTGCCTATTTAGGCTGAACCTCACGGAAATAAAAATATGATCAGGGGCCCAACGATCGGCTCCTTGTTCCCAAGCCAAAGCACTTCAGTGCACGTTCGTTTAGATACCAAATTAGTTTGTAATCGGGTGTACAATCACAAGGGCACACCTTGGTAAGAAACAGAGTCTTTCAAAGCTTCCTACCATAGATAAGGTACGGAGTCTATCAAAGCTTCTTACCACTTAAGGGGTAGCGACATCCGCTTTCAAGGCAACTCCACCGTGAGTTCCATTACCATTCTATTCCAAACTTAAATAATTCGCTTCATCAGTTCTGACGCTTGGGATACCGCCAGATACATGATACAGTTTCACAATTTAGGGCTGTGAACAACCTTTTCTGAACATCAGGATATTCTGTAATAAAATTAAAGGATGTGATAACAAACTTTTCTTCACATCAAATTGAAATGGTCGTTCGCTGTAGGCTAAAAGCACAACCCAGCTACTTATAATGCCATCGTCTGCTTTGTCACCATTTACATCGAGGCTGCACCCAATTTGGGGATATGTTCAACCTTTTCTTTTCTTTGATCTTCTACAGAAGAATCTTTGAGAAATGTGGGCTTAGGTTAGAATATGTTAAACGGTCGCTTTACCATTTTGGGCGAATCAAAGAAAACTTTATTACTAACTTTCCAAAGAAAAAGACCGCATTACTCCGAATGGAATACTTTATTGTCTACTTCAAAAGCTGAAGGCACGGCATTGCTGTGAAGAGAATGCTTTATTGCCAACTTTAGCGGAGAACATAGATTTGTTAAGTATGCCTTATTGTCAACTTGCACAAAAGTGAAGGACCTCGCATATAAGAAAAAATCCAACCATACGAGATGAAACCACAGCCACAGCGAATCTCTTACTAGGGGCCAATTCCAAGGACAGGTAATGAAACCTGTATATAAGCATCAAGCGATACATTATATAAAGGTAACAACTGGCTTTTCCAGCTCCCCGCTGCACTATTTTTATCGACCGTTATAGGATCGCGGAAGGGATACACGTGTTCAAGTAGCTTGGTCGGTCATTCGGTATACAGACTCCTGAATCATAGTACTGCAAATAACCAAGTTTCCAGACGAAGCGAATCCGCTAGCTCAACTATTGGAAGGAGTGGAGACAAAGGAAAGATAAGTCAAAACCAAACTGGACGGCCGAGTATGTCATTTACGAACCTGAGCTGTCTGCAGAAGAACAAAAAGCCAGCAGGTCCTCTAACTAGGCCATGATTTGCGAATGATACGTTAAGGTGGCGGTAGAGAAAATGCGAAATTGGGTAGACTCAGAAATGTGTGTGTTTCGAAAAAGTTAAAGCCACAATCGAAATTCAAAAGAGAGGTGTAGAAAGGTGAATCATTTTCGAAACGGTTGTCGCTAAAGGAGGTGGTGGAGGGGGAGGCGGAGTGGATTTGGCGGTGAGCGATGAAGTATAGGCAGGAGTGTTATTTTTGGTTGTGGAATTGGTAGAGAATTTGATTCTGTTCGGATGGTTGGATGGAATAGGAGAACCGGGAAGGAACAGACTGGAAAAAAATTGAATGCGATGAATTAATAAAATTAAAAAAAAATCAGAATTAATTAAGGTGAAAAATAAAAAAATATGAAACTAGAAACTACTTATAAAATAAATAATCGCGTTGTGCTCCTCTTGATTTTCCCTACAAATTGGGCGGACGGGACCTACATGTTTTATGCCGACTCCGAACGGCATCTGCAAGGCAGATGAGTTTTCACTGAGCTTTTCATGGCAGAAATACACTCGGAGCGCTTGCCAAACACTGCAGAGGGGCGACCCCGCTTAGAAAAATTTTCTTCTAATTGAAAAACCTTATTCCTAAAATTTTTATGTTGCTTGTTGGGGTGTGAACCCAGGGCATTCGGTGTGGTAGGCGGAGCACGCTACCATCACACCACGGTGGTCGCACTTCGTTTTTTGCTCTGAATAACAGCTTTAACTGATAAAAACAGGAAAAACAAATGTTAGTTTTCATACTATGTTCTCATCATTAAAAACCGTTTCCCCCAAATACTTACATTTTGTGGTTGTCTTTACAGGCATATGTGCTTCTTCGCTCCGACATTATAATCTTCAGCTATATGCATTTATGACCTGCAATGAAGTTTTTTCCTTATCCTTTTATCCACTTCTCCATCTACCTTACTCTTTCTGGGCGTGTCTTTCTCCCTCACCATATTTTCCCTCACTTCTTTTCATTTCTTTCTCAGTCTATTTCCCCTACCCTCTTTTTTCTTCTCTGTACTTCTCTTTTTCTCCATCTCTTATTCCTAGTTCCAGTTCAATTTCCAGTTACAGTCCCAGCCCAAGTCTCAGTCCCAGTCCCAGTCCTAGGAATCTCGAAAAGGGCTACCTAGATACCAAATACCAGGTATCAGGCAAATCGAATCGTGAATAGAATAGATCGGTACCTGTTCCATTTCCCGGGAAGAAACTTCACAGGACTTCGGGTTACTGTAAAGCGGCGCTGAAAATTTGAATAAAACTGGCTGGGTCGATGGATTAAATAAAATACATCCATACATATTTATAAATGTACTTCCGAAGTTAAAGAACGCTAGCGAATGCTACGTATGTATGTACCTATGTGACGCATGATGTGATGTGATGAATGTCCAACTCAAAGCAAGTATGCTCGCACAATTCAAACCGAACAAACACACGCACTGCATTTATTGGAAATAATTTTACTTTAATTTAAACAATATCCCTCATATTAGAAGGGTATCAAGTATTTTTTTGATGCAGGATGAAGGTCAATATGTCAAAGTTTTACTACAAAGAACAAATATTCCCATCGATCCATCCGTTTTGAACTTATAGCTGTTTAAACAACAATTTTATAATTGCTTACTACATTTAATATATATTTTCATATTATATTGAAAATGTCCATCCCTTTTAGCTAAGCTTTCAAATTCCAAAAACAGTTTTAAAATCGGAGCATTCTGTGTGAAGTGATGGGCATACAACGATATTTAGCGACTTTATTTTATAAGATTTATAGATTAACAAAGTTACTTTTATCATTAAAAAGAGAGGACTGTATACTCATGACGGGTATTCTGACTGGCCTTCTGGCGTCACAGGCTTTTAAATTAGGCTTGGTCAGTGATAGCAGCTGTAGGAAGTGCAGCAAGTGGCATATGTCCTAAAAAGTATTATTAGGTATTTTTTAAGAGGACGGATTTATTTTATAAATCGTGGTTTTTGATAGGGGTTTTCAGTTTGGTCGTTAAACAAACTTCTGGTAGAGATATGGACTTACTCATTCTATGTGAGTTCCCTACGGAACGGCCAGTTCAACCCAACGTATCCTAACCTTTTTCCAATACCAATTGCTTCTAGGTCAAAATAAAATCGTGTAAATAATTTGATAAAGATATTTCAATTTTTGGTGGACGGAAATTGCTCAATGGAATTCCTTTTCGACTCGTTTCTTTTTACCGTAACTACCCCAAATTTTGCCATTTACGTTATAATAAACTTTGCAAAAGTACAGCTGAGTATAAAAATCATAAAGTTTTGCACCGCAATTCAATTAGAATATTAGTCCTAATTGATTGATCACAAAGATCTAATCTTTTAAGCTAAAACATTGTTTTTTGAAGCTTAGGCGTTCCAGTTACAAACGTGCTTTAGAAAATAAAAGATGATAAATTTCGCGCGTCTAGTTATTTTCATTTTGCTAACATTAAGCATTTTCGAGTGGTGGCCGCTAGAGGGGGCAGTGGAGGAGTTGGGCATGGTGTTGGTGGACGTGGTGGATTTGGCGGTGGGCGTGGTGGTTTCGGCAGGCGTTTTGGTCCCGGTCGTGGTTTCGGTCGAGGATTTGGCAGAGGCTTCGGTCCTAGGCGCGGTTTTGGCATAGGATTCGGTCGGGACCCTTTTTTCGTAGGTGGTGTCACCTATGTGCCCTATGTGCGACCATATTGTCCCTATTATTTATGGCCGTGCTACTATTGATTGTTAATACATATGTATGTATATGTAATTTTTAATATTTACATATACATATATAACCAAATGAAGTTTTGATTCTTCAAATAAAATGTAAATAAATACAAACATGTGTCATATATAAAACCAAAAACATAAGGAATAGAAAATAAATAAAAAGAGAATGGAAAAAACTTTAAAATCTTACAACTAAATAAAATTCATCAAAAAGTAACTAATAAAATTGATAAGTAATTTTAAACAAATAAAACGAAAAATAAGAACTTTTTATTTTTAAGTTTCTAGTATATAGTTGAAGAATGGTTTATTCCAGGGTATTTAGACTGCGGCCGTGAGCTAAACCGAACCCGAGAGGGCCAATGTTACTATTGATAACTTTGAAAAAAAAAAGACCCTGTTTTTGAACTGTTTTGTGGAAAGATTCTAATATATCTCCCCCCTAGTCTAACCTTTTAAATTTAATTATGACATCTGTTTTGGCGAATGACCTAAGCTTTTGAGATAAATGTACTCAAATTTGCTGAATTTGAATTTTTTTGTCAATAACTGTCTTAGTTGTGTAGTCAACTTAATATACCCTGCAGCGAATCGCACTAGTTTCGAGCTAGCGCAGAACAATCGCATTAGGAGATGGTACTAATTCTAATTCTATCCGCTCGCAGTGCTTTCAACTGGCACTTTTACATTATGATGTCCTACAACATGGCAATTGCCCCCTTAACATACTTTTTTATCACGTCCGTAACTGGTGAATTCGTACGTGGTTCCCAAATATCCGTAGCCTTTGATTAAATAAGTGGCAAATTTGTATCTTTGGCTATATTTTCATTCGATCACGGAAGCATATGGGTTTGATTAGTGCTCGTGAAAGAAAGCCAAATTTTGAATTTGAATTTTTATTAATTTTAATTAAATAAAAAAGAAACTACATTTATTATAGGTGTGTGATAAATATATATTATATACAAACTTGTATATTATTTTCTGTTTCTTCACAAACATCTATTTTTTTAATTACTTAATATAGCTATATTTATTTATATATTTTTTTATGTTTTGTCTTGTGTATAGTTTATGTACATAGATTTGAACGGTAAATGTTTCCAAAATACAAAAAAAAAAACATAAAACATATTAAACTATGATTTAATGGTTTTGCAAAATGTTTAGTAATTATAAATACATTTTGCTCTGTTATTTTGTTAAGTAAATTTTTATTCATTGATATGGTTATTTTTACGCCAGGACTATTACGTTTTGTTTTAAATGCAATGATAAATTTCAGTCGTTGAGTTACCCAAAAATAAATTAATTAAAAAATAGGTTTTTCACTATTAACATAAATTATTTGGATTTATTTTTAGCTATGGCTCACTATTTCTCGTTATATTGACGCACATGATTAACTATACAGTAGTGAAGATAATCATAAATCATAAAATTATTTTTCTTTCGTAAAATTTAAACTGATTAATAATCATGTTTTTTGATTTGCGGTTATTACAAATCATTTAAAAGCGAAATTAAGAGAATCACTTAAGCGACTCTTAACAAATATCGTGCAGTTGGTAATCTTTACAAAAATTTGTAATAATCATTACAGTTCTGGTTTACTTAAAAATATTTTTGTTAGTACTTATCTATTTAAAAATCTATTGTACGAGTATATGAATTGTCTGTTGTATAATTCGTTGATTTGAGATTATTTAATGCAGACTAGGGCTGCCCGTCGATGGAACGTTTATTATATAGTTTATTTTTGTAACTAATATTTTATGTACTTTTATATTAACATAATACAAATTTGATTTTTCAAATATTGTCGTATTGTAATAAAAGATGCTTTTCACAAATATGTAGATATCTATAAAAAGTTTTGGCTGAACACAACTGTTTTTGACTGGAGACCGTAAATAATTATTATATTGTAACGAATTTAGGGAAATTCTGCTTATTTGCAACCTTCTACTAACGTTCGAATCGCCAAACTGTTCAATAAATCACTCTAATATTTAGTATTGCAAACTGGTCTTTATTTATTACTTCGAGAGTAGTACCTCACAATTATACGTCACAACCAATAGCGTGTTTAAATCAAAACTGATTAGGCATGCCTCATCTTGCGCTGCTTTTATACTCTCGGTGTCCTCGTTTACCTATTTCTCCCAAGGTCTAGTAATTTCGTGAACTTCATGCTTGGTTACCAGCCATATACATGTATATTTGTAGTTTGTAGCCATATGCGTGTGTATATGTGAGTACTACTTCGGCTGATGATTACATGTGTTTGGGAGTATCTCTCCGCTGCCTTGTATGTATGTGTATAAATGATTGTGTATATATGATTAATGTTTAAAGTGGCAGCTTGCTTTATTGTTGTTGTGCCTTAAGTTACTTAGTATCACCTTAGTGATACTAATATTCGTCACAATATTTTAAAAAAAAATTTCACTGAAACATCTATCATGCTTAAAGAGAACACGAAAGTAGTCTTTTCAGGTCCAATTGAAACTTTTTTGCGAATCAAATGAAACTTTTTTCAAATTAAGTGAAACTTTTTTCAAATAAAGTCAAACGTTTTCCAAATCGAATGTAATTTTTCAAATTAGGTTTTTTTTGAAGTCAGTTGCCATCTCCTCGCGCAGTGCGCATCCAATAGGTGCGATCAATCACACGTCCGTGCCGACGTCGCGTTGATAAAATGTTCTTAAATTATTTGCAAAAAGCTTCTTTTTAAATAAAAAAAAAAAACAAAAATTCATTGAAACAAAGTTACATTTGAGATGAAAAATGTTTCATTTGACTAGTAAAAGCCTCATTCAGCTTAAAAAAGGTTTAATTTTACTTCAAAAAAGTCTCATTTCAATCGAAAAAGATTTCGTTTGACTAAATAAAGGTTTCATTTGACTTAAAAAAAATTTCATTTTACTTGAAGGAGATCATGAGTTAAAAATAATAAATTATATTTGATTTTACAAAAGTTTCACTTGACTTGAAAAAAATTTCGTTTGGCTTGCAAAAAGTTTCATTTGATTTAAAAGAAGTTTCATTGACCTAAAAATGCTACATGTTTTTGTGTCAAATTTTTTTGGGTGCTTGAAAAGAGCCGTCACGCGATACTTTAGCAAATTACTCGATGTTTTCTTAAGGTAGTCGCTGTCTTTTCAGGTCAAATTTAACCTTTTTCAAGTATACTGAAACTTTTTTTCGAATCAAATGAAACTTTTTTCAAAAAAAAAGTCAAACCTTTTTCAAATCAAATGAAATTTTTTCAAATTTGGTTTTTGTTTTTTGAAGTCTTCTCGCGCAATGCGCATCCAATAGGTGCGATCAATCACATGTCCGTGCCGACGTCGCGCTGGTTAAATTTTCTTCAAATTATTGGCAAAAAGCTTCTTTTAAAAAAAAAAAAACAAAAATTCATTGAAATAAAGTTACATTTGAGATTAAAAATGTTTCATTTGTCTAGAAAAAGCCTCATTTAGCTTTAAAAAGGTTTCATTTCATTTCAAAAAAAGTCTCATTTAATTTAAAAAAGGTATCATTTGACTTAAACAAAATTTCATTTGACTTAAAGAAGATCATAAGTTATAAGTAATAAGTTATAGTTGATCATAAGTAATAAGTTATATTTGATTTGACAAAACGTTCACTTGACTTGAAAAAAGTTTCGTTTGGCTTACAAAAAGTTTCATGTGATTTAGAAGAAGTTTCATTGACATAAAAATGTTATATGTTTTTGTGTAAAATTTTTTGGGGTGCTTGAAAATAAAATTTGTTGTCTGAGCTTTTAATTGTATACTTAAAATTTTCGTCTAGGCCAAGGGGCTTGGATAAAAATGTAAATACAATCAGATATGAAACCATGATTTAACTATATGGTTGGCTCATCTTTATAGCAACAACATGCCTGTCAAAATCGGCGTGTTTGGTATTAAGCGAATAAAATAGAGAGAAAACAAAAAAATTTGCAACTATACTATACGAAAATATTTTTTTAATAAAAAAATTACCAGCACGCCAGTGAATAATTGTCAATGTGTCGATTACATTGTGCGCTTGCGATCTCGTTTTGATAATCCCTACGCCAGTGCAATGAAAAAAAAAAACAGCTGATGAGACGAGCCAACCATATACTTGAACCATGTATGAAACCATATACGAAATATTTGAAGCCATCATGGCTAATCTGATAACAAAACTTAAAAAAATAAATAAAGCCTAAAATCATTAAGGTCTCTATTTGTGCGATTAATGGTAAGTTTGTTTATGTGCGTCATAGTTGTTTAGGAATGCAATCACCCTAATGCAATCCACGCATCATTCCTGAACTAACACTTGGATTGCAGTCTTTATTCATTTTTTTTTTTAGAATAATGTATGCATTTCTTCCTCATGTGGAATACAAAAAATTTTAAAGCATTTCTCTTATGATGAATTTCTTATCAAAACCGATATGAATTGAACCCGACCCCCTCAAATTTTGATGACATTTTGCGTACATGTACACTTTACCTATACAAACACAACCCCATTTTTAGAAATTGAATTTTTTTTAAATTGTGGGCGTGGCAAGGTGTCAAAGTTGTGAAAAATGCGTGACAAATGACGGTAATAGGTACTTTTGAGCTGTGATAACTACGAAATGGCTCAACCGATTTCCAAAATCTTGGCACCATTGGAAAGGTATTCAATCGGCTATTGAAATCGTAAACTGAGAAAATTTTTATTACACTGAAAAGCATGTTTTTTTTTGTTTTTAAAGGCTTGATCTTTGTAATTTTTTTCCAAGTTTAGTTTTTAAAAAACTTAAAAAAATGGTTTTTCAGTGAATCTTACAGTATACGTTTTCGAAAGCCTTTTTGAATGCCTTTCTAATGGTATCAAGGTATTGGAAATCGGTTGAGCCGTTCCGTAGTTATCACAGCTCAAAAGTACTATGATATCAAAATATAGAGAGATGAATTTACTTAAAAATTTTTATAAACAAAGAAAACAGCACCATTTTAGTTTTTGGATATGTTATATATATTAAATAGACCTTTCTAATAAAAATATATTTTATTTTAAAACACTTGGCCTTTGATTTTTTTCCAAATATAAAATTTTATTTTTGAAACAACCAATTTTTCAGTGTAATAAATTTTTTTTACAGTGTACATTTTCGAAAGCCGATCTGAATACCTTTCCGATGGTACCAAGATCTTTGAAATCGGTTGAGCTATTCCGTAGTTATCACAGCTCAAAAGTACCTATTACCGTCATTTTTCACGCATTTTTCACAACTTTGACACCTTGCCATGCCCAAAATTTTTCAAAAATGCAATTTCTAAAAACGAGGTGGTGTTTGTATAGGGAAAGTGTACCTCTATGCAAAATTTCATCAAAATCTGAGGGGGTCGGGTTCAAAATGTGCCTTTTTTATAGGTTTTGATATCAAATTCATCTTACGCAATAACAAAATTCAAAAGCATTTCGCCAGTGAATAATAATATTGAAAAGCAAAAGGAATGCAAAGGATTTAGGAATGCATTCTTCCGAGTTTTGCAGTTCAACGAATGCAATCCATGGAATAAAAATAAGGAACAATTAGTCCCGAATGCAAAAAGGTATAGTGACTAAAGTTTTTTATACATTATTCCGGACTTATAAAAAATAATTACAATTCTCTGGGACTGCAACCAAAGGAATAATTATTCCAAAATGGAATGTATTCGTTAACAACACTGATGTGCGTTTATCATTAAATATGGAAGTATAATGTTTTTTTATGTTTTGTGCGTATTTTAGTTATGCGTTTCTCAAATACAAATAAATATTATTTCCAAGAAATTATTGCTACTGCATAATTTCAAATATAGCATTACTGAGTATTTTCGAACGGAAGTAGTTTTCAATGGCCATTTGGAAGTAAGTGTACCTACATATTAAATTATTTCTTTTACATCATCGTCTTACATTCATATTCGACCAAACTATGTTGTATACAATGATTGATTTCAGCAAAACTAGGACGTTCACTTGGCTTACGATTCCAACAACGTCGCATTAATGCATATACCGATAACGGTGTATTATCAGGGCAACTCAAAACATTTCCCTCTTTAATAAACTTAATTACCTCTTCGTGTGTCAGGCCAAAATAAGGTTGTAAAGCAAATGAGAAAATCTCCCACAAGCATATGCCATAAGCCCAAACATCTGACTCAATCGAAAATTTGTTATATAATATACTTTCAAGCGGCATCCAACGTATTGGTATAACATCATTCTCATCACCTTTATAATAATCTTGCAAATATATTTTATGCGATAAACCAAAATCGGCAATTTTCACTTCCATTTGTTCGTTAATCAAACAATTACGCGTAGCCAAATCACGATGTACAAATTTACGTTCAGATAAATATACCATCCCAGAAGCGATTTGTGCTGCAATTTGTAGTAAATGTCCTTCATTAAGCTCTTGACGATTGCGTTGTTGTATTTGATGTGTTGCATAGGGCGAGCAAGCACGTAGATATTCACTTAAATCACCAGGTGACATAAATTCAAAGAGTAAACACATTGGACGACCCAAAGCACAAACGCCAAGTAGCTTAACGATATTTGGATGGTCAAATTCAGCTAAGAGGCAAGCTTCACGTTCAAAATCCATTTGCATTTGATCGCTGGCATCGTCTTTTAACATTTTCACCGCCACAAGGTAGTCGTCATTTCCGGGTACCAAACCAGGTGCTTTGGCCTAAAAAATAAATTAAATTAGTGAATAAAACTCTTACAGTGTGGTAATGCCCGCAGAAGGTAAGATTCAAATTTCTGATGTTTATATTGAACTAAAGTCTATTTGCACAGCTCTTAGTGTAGGAGTAGCGAATAAGCTTCTTGCACCCCGGGATTGAACAAAGGTTCATATTTTACAGCACTGCTTGTTCTTGTTGGTGTTATTGTAGTGATAAGGTTGCACCACGAAGGCTTTGGGGAGTGTTATCGATGTGATGGTCCTTTGACGGATACAGATCCGCTATGCTCCGGTAACACAGTTCCATTAACCCGAACGATATATATGGCCACAATAAACTTTCAGGCCATCCCTCCCTCCCCAGCCCCAAGTTCCATGAGGAGCTTGGGGTCGCCAGAACCTCGTCTGTTAGTGAAACAGGACTCGCCGCTCGAAGGTGAGGTTGACAATTGGGTTTGGAGAAGCCATATATTCCGCTGGCAACCTGAAAAGGTTGCGCTACACAACCCCTTGAATCTGGTATTTTAGTCGCCTCTTACGACAGGCATACCTACCGCGGGTATATTCTAACCCCCTAACCCGCTGGGGGTACAGCACTGCTTAACCAAGCTAATAATATGTAGGTGACTTCCTTAGGAAGGCGCGAAACTATGTTGAAACGCGTAGAAGAAATAAACTTTAGGTGTTTTCAAAGATTGGCCTAAAAGCTACAAAAAACAACCCTGACGCGATTCCAGTTCTATATAGTTTTAGGAGTGTGTGTTACCTCAGCCTCTCTTAAGATGATTAAAAGCGGAATGCCGAGACTGTTGTTGTTGTTGTTGTTGTAGCAGTGCTTCGCCCCATCCAATAGGTGTGATCGATCACAAATTGTCATCAATGTCTTCTAACGGGAGTCCAAGGAAACTTGCTGTTTCAACAGGGGTGGACCATAATGAGAGGGGTGTTAGAGGCGTTGGTTCCACATTACAATTGAAGATATGGTTGGTGTTGTAGCAGTGCTTCGTCCCATCCAAAAGGTGCGACCGATCACAAATTGTTATCAATATCCTCAAACAGGAGTCCAAGGAAACTTGCTGTTTCAACAGGGGAGGACCATAATGAGAGGGGTGTTAGAGGCCTCGGTTCCACATGACAATTAAACAGATGTTTGGTGTCATGTGGGGACACATTGCAAGCAGGGCATACATGTTGTATGTCGGGATTGATTCTGGATAGGTAAGAGTTTAACCTGTTATAGTATCCAGATCGAAGTTGAGTTAGAGTGACTCGCATTTCCCTAGGGAGTGTGCGTTCCTCTTCTGCAAGTTTAGGGTATTGTTCTTTGAATACTGGATTCACCGGGCAATTCCTGGGATAAAGGTCCGACGCCTGTTTGTGGAGTTCACTGAGGACCTGCTTGTGTTTTTTGGCTTCATACGTCTGAGTTCTCAGGTGCCGTATTTTCATAATGCTTACGGAGATTACTTCTTAATCCCTGGGCGCTGTTGGCTCATCAATCAGATGTCTGTTGGGTTTCTGAGTATTCAACAGGAACAGTTTGGTTAGCATCTCATTTCTCTCCCTGATTGGGAGTATTCTCGCCTCATTATGTAGACGGTGTTCTGGGGACATAAGAAGACAAACCGTGGCGGTTCTGAGGGCAGTATTTTGCCCTGTGCCGAGCTCCGGTGGCATCAATAGCGCATCGCACTACACGGGACAATAATATTGAAGGGAACAATCTTGCTGTTATGAAGGCCAAGAAAGATTCTGAAATAAATATAACCGTTGCTGTTAATCAATTAGGATGAGTGCGAGGTTTCTCTACGCGGTTATACAGCGCACATCCGTAATAGAATCGAATTTCTTCGAAACCGCTTTTAGGAGTGCATTTTAGAACTCAAGAATATTTGGCGTGGCGAGCTTCTCAGATATTTGACAAAATTGTTGAATGTAAACTTCATTCAGAAATTACTTGTCACAGCAACAAACTACTCAAGAGCCACTCTTCACTTGTCCTAACCTTTTAAAAGATCAACCAAAACTTAAAATTGCCTTCACAAGTCTCAGCATTTGGAGTATCTGCTTATCGCTCTAAGAAGAAGCAGTGCAGGTTCGGGGAGTCTCCTTTCACCACAAGAAGAAGAAAAAGTGTAGGTTGTGATATTTGTGGTAAGATGGTGTACATGACAGAGGCAAACATAGTACTGCACCTTGCCGAAGTTGTGTTTGTTTATGCTTGTTGGCCAAATCATGGCATTGTACACCTCTCTTTTTTACTAGCCTAACCTAAGACTAACCCTCCAAGGCTAGCCGAGGCAAAACGGAGATTTTCGAAGATGATTAGTTAGGGGAAACGAAATAATTCAGATATGGTAATCAATTTGTTGCTCTTACCTGAAAAACTCTACCGAAAGCGCCTTGACCCAACGAACGCACATACACGATATCACCACGTGGATACTCCAATTTCTCCAGCTTCGTATTTAAATTCGTTTTCGGTTCAGCAACGCTATGTACGGTCGCTGTACTTCTTAAAGTGCCGCATTTGTTACTTACGGCCATAGCCGTATTTGAGCCCAACGTCTCTCGACTCTCATTCAAATTGCAATCGTTGCTGCCACGTACAGAAACATTACATTCCGACGTTGGTACTGGTTGTCGTTGTTGTTGTAATGAAAATTCTTTATGCCGCGAAATTTTATGTACTAATAAAATTATTAAATGTAATGCAACTATGGCGACAAAACCAATGCCGGCAAGTAAAAATATCATTGATGGTGTGAAAAATGTTTCCATTTTAATGGGAGCATTAAGATCTTTTGCATTGGGATCTATGTAATCGGCTGTAGGGTTTGATATAAAAAGAAACAAAAATTATAAAATGTATGATGAGTTTTCTTTGTGTACTTACGACATAACGGTATATCGCAATGTTGCCAGCGCACAGACTCATCCAACGTATAACACCAAGGATAGGGTTCTTCTCCACCAGCATTGCGACAGAAATTTTCACCTTCAGCTATTTGCGGAAATACTTGTGGTGGTTGGATATGTTTGTGTGGATGTTGTACATCCCAGCGTTGACAAGGTATGCCGGATTTAGTAAAATTTACGTTGCCGAGGTAATAGCGCCCATTGCCATTGCGACAGTCGTCTTTTTAGAGAAATAAATATAAAAAAACAGGTGGAAATTATAGAATAGAATCTATAGTGTCCCAGAAGTGCAGTCCATATTATAACTCGACAGTTATACTATTGAGAGCTTTGAGGTATAGCTGAAATAGAGCTCTACCAATGAGATAAAGTGAGCTTGTCATAAAATAACGGGGGCCTGAATTATCGCAGCATGTGCAGGTAAGAGTAGGAGTGAGAGCCCCCGGCGGGTTAAGGGGTCAGAATATACTCGCTGTAGGTATGCTTGTCGTAGATTCAAGGGGCTGTGTAGCGCAACCCTACAGGTTGCCAGCGCAATATATAGCTTTTCCAAACCCAATTGTCAACCCCACCTATCCGCGGCGAATCCCGTTTCACTAACAGATGAGGCTCTGGTGACCCCAAGCTCCTCATGGAAATTGGGGGTGGGGAGGGAGGGATGGCCTGAAGGTTTAATGTGGCCACATAAATCGTCCCCGAGATGGTCGGTCTAGCACCTTAATGGTGCTGTGTTACCGGAGCGTACCGGATCTGTATCCGGCAAATGACCATCACATCGATAACACGCCCCAAAGCATTAGGGGAGCAACCTTATCGCTACAACAACAACAAGAAGTAGGAGTGCAATTGGAATCGGGAGTTGTATTATATATAGCTGTGCTAGTTTTCCACACATGTTATTCTTTCATTTAATTTAATTTATCAACAATATATGCTAGTACAATAAGATCCTGTATTATCATTTATAGAATAACACACATTACATAAAGGGATAATGACATAGTATTCGCAGTATTTAAACTTGCCACGGTGGTGGCCACGATATAACCAGCCCGGCTTTAAGTGAATGCAGAAAAATGATAAAATCCATGCCTCGGAAGACTATAACCCATAAGGAGCTTGGGGTTGTTCCGCCCCGCCTGGTAACTATGCGTACGCTGTAATTTGAGCAAACAGCTCGATGCCCGGCCCTACAGTTGGAGCCTTCTTTGAGGTTATCGGTACAAATTTTTTTTCGTATCCTCCCATATGCAACCAATGCCTTTTTATACTCAGCGTGCTTTGCACACAGAGTATATTAACTTTGATTGGATAACGGTTGGTTGTACAGGTATAAAGGAATCGAGATAGATATAGACTTCCATATATAAAAATCATCAGTGTCGAAAAAAAATTTGATTGAGCCATGTCCATCCGTCCGTTTGTCCGTCTGTTCGTCCGTCCGTTAGCACGATAACTTGAGTAAGTATTGAGATATCTCCACCAAATTTGGTACACTAGCTTATCTGGATCCAGAATAGATTGGTGTTGAAAATGAGCGAATGATAACCACGCCCACTTTTTATACTCAGTTGAGCAGAGCTCACAGAGTATATTAAGTTTGATTGGATAACGGTTGGTTGTACATATATAAAGGAATCGAGATAGATATAGACTTCCATATATCAAAATAATCAGGATCGAAAAAAAATTTGATTGAGCCATGTCCGTCCGTCCGTCCGTCCGTCCGTTAACACGATAACTTGAGTAAATTTTGAGGTATCTTGATGAAATTTGGTATGTAGATTCCTGGGCACTCATCTCAGATCGCTATTTAAAATGAACGATATCGGACTATAACCACGCCCATTTTTTCGATATCGAAAATTTCGAAAAACCGATAATGCGATAATTCATTGCCAAAGGCGGATAAAGCGATGAAACTTGGTAGGTGGGTTGATGTTATGACGTAGAATAGAAAATTAGTAAGATTTTGGACAATGGGCGTGGCACCGCCCACTTTTACAAGAAGGTAATTTAAAAGTTTTGCAAGCTGTAATTTGGCAGTCGTTGAAGATATTATGATGAAATTTGGCAGGAACGTTACTACTATTACTATATATGTGCTAAATAAAAATTAGCAAAATTGGATGAAGAGCACGCCCACTTTTTAAAAAAAATTTTTTTTAAATTCAAATTTTAACAAAAAATTTAATATCTTTACTGTATATAAGTATATTAAGTCAGAATTCAACTCCAGTAATGATATGATGCAACAAAATACAAAAATAAAGGAAAATTTCAAAATGGGTGTGGCTCCGCCCATTTTCATTTAGTTTGTCTAGAATACTTTTAATGCCATAAGTCGAACAAAAATTTACCAATCCTTCTTAAATTTGGTAGAGGCATAGACTCTATGACGGTAACTGTTTTCTGTGAAAATGGGCGAAATCGGTGGAAGACACGCCCAGTTTTTATACACAGTCCACCGTCTGGCCTTCCTCTCGGCCGTTAACACAATAACTTGAGCAAAAACCGATATATCTTTACTAAACTTAGTCCACGCACTTATCTGAACTCACTTTATATTGGTATAAAAAATGGCCGAAATCCGACCATAACCACGCCCACTTTATCGATATCGAAAATTACGAAAAATGAAAAAAATGCCATAATTCTATACCAAATACGAAAAAAAAGGATGAAACATGGTAATTGGATTGGTTTATTGACGCAAAATATAACTTTGGAAAAACCTTTGTAAAATGGGTGTGACACCTACCATATTAAGTAGAAGAAAATGAAAAAGTTCTACAAGGCGAAATCAACAGGGTTTGGAATCTTGGCAGGAATACTGTTAGTGGTATTGCATATATAAATAAATTAGCAGTACCCGACAGATGATTTTCTGGATCACCTGGTCCACATTTTGGTCGATATCGAGAAAACGCCTTCACATATACATCTAAGGGCTACTCGCTTTTAAAACCCTCATTAATACCTTTAGTTTGATATCCATATCGTACAAACACATTCTAGAGTCACCCCTGGTCCACCCTAATGGCGATATCTCGAAAAGGCGTACACCTATAGACCTAATGCCCTCTCCCTCCTAAAATGCTCAGTAACACCTTTCGTTTGATACCCATATCGTACAAAGATTCTAGAGTCACCCTTGGTCCACCTTTATGGCGATATCTCGAAAAGGCGTCCACCTATAGAACTAAGGATTACTCCCTTTTAAAATACTCATTACCACCTTTCATTTGATACCCATATCGTACAAACACATTCTAGAGTCACCCTGGCCCACCCTAATGGCGATATCTCGAAAAGGCGTCCACTTATAGACCTAATGCCCACTCCCTCTTAAAATGCTCAGTAACACCCTTCGTTTGATACCCATATCGTACAAACATTCTAGAGTCACCCCTGGCCCACCCTAATGGCGATATCTCGAAAAGGCGTCCACCTATAGACCTAATGCCCACTCCCTCTTAAAGTGCTCAGTAACACCTTTCGTTTGATACCCATATCGTACAAACACATTATAGAGTCACCCCTGGCCCACCCTAATGGCGATATCTCGAAAAGGCGTCCACCTATAGACCTAATGCCCACTCCCTCTTAAAATGCTCAGTAACACCTTTCGTTTGATACCCATATCGTACAAAGATTCTAGAGTCACCCTTGGTCCACCTTTATGGCGATGTCTCGAAAAGGCGTCCACCTATAGAACTAAGGATCACTCCCTTTTAAAATACTCATTACCACCTTTCAATTGATACCCATATCGTACAAACACATTCCAGAGTCACCCTGGCCCACCCTAATGGCGATATCTCGAAAAGGCGTCCACTTATAGACCTAATGCCCACTCCCTCTTAAAATGCTCAGTAACACCCTTCGTTTGATACCCATATCGTACAAACATTCTAGAGTCACCCTTGGTCCACCTTTATGGCGATATCTCGAAAAGGCTTCTTTCCACCTATAGAACTAAGGATCACTCCCTTTGAAAATACTCATTAACACCTTTCATTTGATACCCATATCGTACAAACACATTCTAGAGTCACCCCTGGCCCACCCTAATGGCGATATTTCGAAAAGGCGTCCACCTATAGACCTAATGCCAACTCCCTTTTAAAATGCTCAGTAACACCTTTCGTTTGATACCCATATCGTACAAACACATTCTAGAGTCACCCCTGGCCCACCTTAATGGCGATATCTCGAAAAGGCGTCCACCGATAGACCTAAGGCCCGCTCCCTCTTAAAATGCTCAGTAACACCTTTCATTTGATACCCATATCGTACAAACAAATTCTTGAGTCAGCCCTGGTCCACCTTTATGGCGACATCCCTAAATGGCTTCCATCCATAGATCTATGGCCTACTCTCTCTTAAAATACTCTTTAATACCTTCCATTTGATACACATGTCATACAACCACATTCCAGGGTTACCCTAGGTTCATTTTCCTACATGGTGATTTTCCTTATTTTGTCTCCATAGCTCTCAACTGAGTATGTAATGTTCGGTCACACCCGAACTTAGCCTTCCTTGCTTGTTATATATATAAAATTTGGGAGAACACAAAAAACCAGATAATTTAGTAAATAATACACGTAGAATGTTGAAATTTGACATTTGGTCTGATATTGAGACTCTTGATAAAAATTTGAAAAACTTTTTTAAAATGAGCGTGGCACCGCTCACTTGTGATAAAATCAATTTTACAAATATTATTAAGCATAAATCAAAAATCTTTAAACCTATCGTAACAAAGTTCGGCAGAGAGGTTGCCTTTACTATAAGGAATGATTTGAAGAAAAATTAACGAAATCGGTTAAGGATCACGCCCACTTTTATATAAAAGATTTTTAAAAGGGTTGTGGACGAATAAAATAAGCTATATCTTTGCAAAAAAGAGCTTTATATCAATAGTATTGCATTTCCCAAGTGGATTTATAACAATAAATAGGAAAAGCTTCAAATTTAAAAAAATGGGCGTGGCACCGCCCATTTTATGACTAAGTAATTTTCTATGTTTCGCGAGCCATAACTCGAAGAAAAATAACGGATCGTAATGAAATTGTGTACACATATTTTCCTTATAGCAGAAAATACTTCTAGTAAAAATGGACGGGATATGTTAAAGACTACGGCAACTTAGATATTAAAAAAGTTTAAAAGGGTCGTAGACTAGAATAAAATTGTTTTGAATCAATGATATTTCACTTATCAAGTTTTATTAAAAGGAAATGGGGAGAATTTTTTTTTAAACGGGCGGTGCCAGGTGTAATGTAGAAAAGTAATTTATCTGAAATGTGCAATTGAAGCTCACGCTGAGTATATAATGTTCGGTTACACCCGAACTTAGACACCTCTACTTGTTTTAATCTAGCTTGATTATTTCTCCTTGTGAACGTATTAAGTTTCTTTAAATGTCCTTTTGAGCTGCGCAGGCGTTTTCAGATGGTAATTTTTTCATAGTTGCGTGTGACGATAAGCATACTTTTAGGCGCTACAACTCAATTAACACACAAAACTATCTTCAAAATACTTCGAAGCACTAATGGAAATTAAAAGTAAATATAGAGCTACTCCAGGCCAGATTAATATCGGATGCCAATAATAAACATAAAAAAAACAGTTTTGGTCGTATTCTCTTAATTATTAGGAACAGCTTTTGCAATATTTTTTTCGATCCAGTTTAGTATTTAAAGCTTATTGGATGTCGTATTATTCTTAAGATGATATTACCGGAAAGGTATAATAAAAGATAAGCGTTTGCTGCTACTCGACAATTTTAAAGTCTCTACTATACGATATTAGACATGTACATTTCTGCAATAATTTATCTGGAAATAAATAGATGTTTGTCGCAAATATATCCAGAAGTTTATAGCTGTCACTACCTGCCATACACTAGTAGATAAATACAATAATATATATTTTAATTTTAAAATATTAGCCACCCAACTTACAACTAATTTCCTCTTCTTTGATTTCCGTAAGTCCTATATATGAGCAATTTGGTTTCTTTAATGTGGCATTATATCTTGGCAGCACACTACAATTGGGTAGACGAAAATGTCCACGACTCTTTAAAAATATATTGCGCTCCTTTTTCTCTTCAATTAAGACCCAGTCATTGTAGCAGAATTGCAAATGCGTCGCCGTACAATCCTCATAACACAAAGGTACCTTTATTGTACGTCCATTTTCTGTTTGACAATGCGGAAATGCGTAGGCGCATAGCATTTGCTGGAAAAACAAAAAAATTTTAAAAATAATCATAAGCCTATTACGCATATTTCCACGCATTTAAGCGGACACTAACCTCTGCCGCCACACGACATAATCCCGTCAAATCGGCAATTAATTCCTCCCACAATGCAGTCGTAATTTGTTCATTCTTCCAGCCACCAGTTGGATCTTCACGACTATACCACACCTGTCCTCTTATATAATGCTTACATATTTTACCATTATATGGCGCACAATAGCCTTTTTCCTCATATTCTTCATATTCGCGCCAACTCTCCGCATTTACAGCTCTATACTGATGATGATGATGACGTTGATGTTGTTGTTGTGGTTGATGCAAATATCTATCACCTAAATGTGCTGACACACTGTCCACCTCCTTTACTAGCACCTTTACTGGTCTAGAAGCTGCTGCATTAACACTGACAATTGTAAACAAAAATATCGAAACCATTGCGAGCAAAACAAAAGTCTGAATATTTGTACTATAACAACCATCTATAAGGAAGCGCACAATAAAATTGCCGCCTTTGCTGTATTTCCTTTTGATCCGTGCTAAGACGACGACAGCACTCACGCACCCCACACCAAGTGATGTATTGCTGCTGGTTTTTTCTGATGGCTGCGCCCCCTTTTCAACAAATCTGGCGTAGCTCATTGTGAAAAATCGTATTTTCACTAAGTTATATTAGAAATTTATAGCATATTTCTAGGCGTAGTGTTCGTGCACAACTTTCGTAACTAGTTATTTATATTTTTAAGCATAATTTTTGATTTTTTTAATATATTTCACAAATTAAATACACCAAAACTATTTTTGCTTGCGTTTTGAAGACGCCTTACGAACTGTGACTGACAAGTGGGAGGATAATTGCTAGCAGACATTGCTAAGGGTGGATTTTCAAACGTCACAGGGATGTTTCACTGCATACAAAAAGAATTGCGTAAAAAAGGACGAAAACTTCTCTCTTGTAACAGCTGATTTTAATATGCTAACAATAGAATAAAGGAATAATATAATAATTAGTGAGTTTTATATCATGTAAGCTTTATTTTTTATCCTTCATTTTTACACTATAAACGTCATTAAAGTAGCATTTAATTTTTCTCATCTGGAATGGAATCCAAGCCCTGTGGTAGAAAGAAGATAAAACAAATTATTAACCGTTAAAACTCCGAAATGTTTTTATACGAAAACTTTAAAATATAATTTTGATTAGGGACATTTAAATGTGGAACAAAGGTGCTTGGTTCTTCGTGCTATAATTGAAGGGTTCGTGCTTTATTTATTTATTTATTTATTAGTCTACAAATTTAACAATTAATCAGACTAAATATAGTATAGTATAACAAGTAAGGAAGGTTAAGTTCGGGTGTAACCGAACATTACATACTCAGTTGAGAGCTATGGTGACAACATAAGGGAAAATAACCATGTAGGAAAATGAACCGAGGGAAACCCTGGAATGTGTTTGTATGACATGTGTATCAAATGAAAGGCATTAAAGAGTATTTTATGAGGGAGTGGGCCATAGTTCTATAGGTGGACGCCATTTAGGGATATAGCCATAAAGGTGGATCAGGGTTGACTCTAGAATGCGTTTGTAGGGTATGGGTATCAAATGAAAGGTATTAATAAGTATTTTAAAAGGGCGTGGACCTAAGTTCTATAGATGGACGCCTTTTCGAGATATCGCCGTAAAGATGGACCAGGGGTGACTCAAGAATGCGTTTGTACGATATGGGTATCAAATGAAAGGTGTTAATGAGCATTTTAAAAGGGAGTGGGCCTTCGTTTTATAGGTGTTCGCCTTTTCGAGATATCGCCATAAAGGTGGACCAGGGGTGACTTTAGAATTTGTTTGTATGATATGGGTATCAAATGAAAGGTGTTAATGATTATTTTAAAAGGGCGTGGGGCTTAGTTCTATAGGTGGACCCCTTTTCGGGATATCGCCATAAAGGTGGACCAGGGGTGACTCTAGAATTCGTTTGTGCAATATGGGTATCAAACGAAAGGAGTTAATGAGTATTTTAAGAGGGAGTGGGCCTTAATTCTATAGGTGGACGCATTTTCGAGGTATCGCAATAAAGGTGGACCAGGGGTGACTCTAGACTTTGTTTGTACGATATGGGTATCAAATGAAAGGTGTTAATGAGTATTTTTAAAAGGGAGTGGGCCTTCGTTTTATAGGTGTTCGCCTTTTCGAGATATCGCCATAAAGGTGGACCAGGGGTGACTTTAGAATTTGTTTGTATGATATGGGTATCAAATGAAAGGTGTTAATGATTATTTTAAAAGGGCGTGGGGCTTAGTTTTATAGGTGGACCCCTTTTCGAGATATCGCCATAAAGGTGGACCAGGGGTGACTTTAGAATTCGTTTGTACGATATGGGTATCAAATTAAAGGTATTAATGAGAGTTTTAAAAGGGAGTGGTGGTAGCTGTATATGTGAAGGCGTTTTCCAGATATCGACCAAAATGTGGACCAGGGTGACCCAGAACATCATCTGTTGGATACCGCTAATTTATTTATATATGTAATACCTGCCAAGATTTTAGGGGTTTTTTATTTCGCCCTGCAGAACTTTTTCATTTTCTTCTACTTAATATGGTAGGTGTCACAACCATTTTATAAAGTTTTTTCTCAAGTTATATTTCGCGTCAATAAAGCAATCCAATTACCTTACCATATTTCATCCCTTTTTTCGTATTTGGTACAGAATTATGGCATTTTTTTCATTTTTCGTAATTTTCGATATCGAAAAAGTGGGCGTGGTCATAGTCGGATTTTGTTAATTTTTCATGCCAAGATAAAGTGAGTTCAGATAAGTACGTGAACTGAGTTTAGTAAAGATATATCGATTTTTGCTCAAGTTATCTTGTTAACGGCCATGCGGAAGGACAGACGGACGACTGTGTATAAAAACTGGGCGTGACATCAACCGATTTCGCTCATTTTCACAGAAAACAGATAACGCCATAAAATCTATGCCACTACCAAATTTCAAAAGGATTGGTTAATTTTTGTTCGACTTATGGCGTTAAAAGTATCCTAGACAAATTAAATGAAAAAGGGCGGAGCCACGCCCATTTTAAAATTTTCTTTTATTTTTGTATTTTGTTGCACCATATAATTACTGGAGTTGAATCTTGACATAATTTACTTATATACTGTAAAGATATTAAATTTTTTGTTAAAATTTTACTTTAAAAAAAATTTTTTTTGAAAGTGGGCGTGGTCCTTCTCCGATTTTGCTAATTTTTATTAAGCGTACATATAGTAATAAGAGTAACGTACCTGCCAAATTTCATCATGATATCTTCAACGACTGCCAAATTACAGCTTGCAAAAATTTTAAATTACCTTCTTTTAAAAGTGGGCGGTGCCACGCCCATTGTCCAAGATTTTACTAATTTTCTATTTTGCGTCATAAGTTCAACTCATCTACCAAGTTTCGTCACTTTATCTGTCTTTTGTAATGAATTATCGCACTTTTTCGGTTTTTCGAAATTTTCGATATCGAAAAAGTGGGCGTGGTTATAGTCCGATATCGTTCATTTTAAATAGCGATCTGAGATGAGTGCTCAGGAACCTACATGCCAAATTTCATCAAGATACCTCAAAATTTACTCAAGTTATCGTGTTAACGGACGGACGGACGGACGGACGGACGGACGGACATGGCTCAATCAAATTTTTTTTCGATCCTGATTATTTTGATATATGGAAGTCTATATCTATCTCGATTCCTTTATATATGTACAACCAACCGTTATCCAATCAAACTTAATATACTCTGTGAGCTCTGCTCAACTGAGTATAAAAACAAACGAAAAGACTTGGAAACTTAAATATATAATAATTACAAAAATATACTGAAATACTTATGTATTAAATCATTCAAATGCAAAGACACACAAAGTTATAGGCGGTTACACCTTACACATTTAAGGTAGTAACCAGGTACTTTTTAATTCTGAAAATCGGATCGCATGTATCTAAGTTTTTGCAGTGATTATTGAAATCATGACAAATGCCACGAAGTGGGTCATGCATTTCGAAGTTCGATCTGCATGTAATTATATGCAGTTGTTGAAAATATCTAGACGGTCTGACTGGCACATTGAACTTGAAATGGGCTAGCTATCATCCCTCTTAAGAGTTTTACTATAAATAAGACATTAAGCATCTCCCTACGGCTCTGTAATGTAGCCAACTGTAATAGTTTTAACCGGCTGCAGTACGGTGGAAGATACCTTGACGTGTCCCAAGGCAAGTGTTTCAAAGCAAAAACTGTTTTTGGACCGATTCCAGTTTATCGCAGTGAATTTGATAACGTGGGCTTCAGATTATCGAAGCATATTCCAATATCACCAATGATGTAAACAAAGTTTTAGTAACGTACGGATCATTAAATTCCTTAGACCACCTTTTCACGAACGCCAAAGTACCTTTAGCCCTATTAAACCAAATTTCTATATATAACCTAAAGTCAAGCTTAGAGTCCATTGTAACACCTAGGTCAAAGAAGTTGGTGACTTGCTTAATAACATAATCTCCAATCACATACTCATGGGAATTAAAGGGTTTTCGTGTAAAACACATGAACTTACACTTCGGAAGGTTTAGTGACATGGGGTTAGCATTACACCATACAACTAGGCTGTTCAGATCCAACTGAAGAAGTGCTCTATTCTCTGGTGAGCGGATAGGCATAATTAGTTTCACGTCATCCGCATACATCAACGGCTTACAGTGCTTCAAAACACTTAGTAGCTCGTTAATGAATAGTAGGAATAACACTGGCCCAAGATGGCTACCTTGTGGAACACCAGAAGTTACACTGATGAATCTTGACTAACAGTTGTTAAAAATAACTGTTTACGCTTATTCAAATAAGAAGAAACCCAAGAGAGAAGTAAAGGAGGAAAGCCCAACCGATCGAGTTTGTGTAAGAGCAGATAATGGGATACTTTATCAAACGCCTTACTAAAATCTGTGTAAATAACATCAATTTCGCAGTTAGATTTAAAGCTATTGGATACAAGGATCGTGAACCCTAGAAGGTTAGACACTGTTGACTTTCGCTTACAAACTCCGTGCTGTGATAAGTCAGTTAGTTTTTCTTTTTAAGATAAATAAAAATAAATAAATGTAAGGCGCGATAACCTCCGAAGAGATCTAAGGCCGAGCTTCTCTTCCAATTTGCGTCGTGCTCCTCTTGATTCTTCCCTACAAATTGGCCGGACGGGACCTACATGTTGTATGCCGACTCCGAACGGCATCTGCAAGGCAGATGAGTTTTCACTGAGAGCTTTTCATGGCAGAAATACAATCGGAGCGCTTGCCAGACACTGCCGAGGGGCGACCCCGCTTAGAAAAATTTTCTTCTAATTGAAAAATCTTACTTCTAAAATTTTGATGTTGCTTTGCCCGGGAGTTGAACCCAGGGCATACGGTGTGATAGGCGGAGCACGCTACCATCACACCACGGTGGCCGTCTTTTTAAGATAAGTAGTAGAAATATTCACATTTGGTATTTTTGGGATTGTGGCTTTCGTTCTTCACACCGAGGTAGTGTTTAACGAAATCCTTCTTGGTGAGTTCGATGGCCATTATGACAGAATTGTATAGGGGATTCAAGGGGTTGATAAGCGCAACTCAAAGATTAATAGCTTCCGCTACCAAATTGTCAATCTCTCCAACGCGAGGGAAATTCTCTACAGATATCAATGTATAAAACACATATTTAGCAGGCGAGGCTCTGGCGACCCCAAGTTCCTTATGGAACAAGAGGGTGAGGGATGGCCTGGAGGTACAATGTGGTCATATTAAATACTTCCCGAGATGGTCGGGCTAGTACCGTAATGGTGCTTGTTACCGGAATGTACAGGATTTATTTCCGGCAAAGGATCATCAACATCGATAACACCCCGTGGAGTGTCTCTATCGGTAAAACAACAACAACAGGACTTAACATTATTCATCGGTTGCAGCTTGGTGGGGAATTGTACAACCCATGATGTGATTTAAATGATCTGAGGGCAAGTTTTTGTATACTTGGCGCGAGTCTCTATAGAGTAACTTGAATTTTGTTACGATTAGATTAAACGGTATTGTCATAGCAGTATCAAGAATTTCTCTCAAGGATAAAGAAGTTATGGTGAGGACATTTGTAGATAATATGATTGGTAGTAAAAATAAAAATAAAAATAAATGTAAGGCGCGATAACCTCCGAAGAGATCTAAGGCCGAGCTTCTTTTCCAATTTGCGTCGTGCTCCTTTTGATTTTCCCTACAAATCGGCCGGACGGGACCTACATGTTTTATGCCGACTCCGAACGGCATCTGCAAGGCAGATGAGTTTTCACTGAGAGCTTTTCATTGCAGAAATACACCCGGAGCGCTTGCCAAACACTGCCGAGGGGCGACCCCGCTTAGAAAAATTGTCTTCTAATTGAAAAACCTTATTTCTAAAATTTTGATGTTGCTTTGCCCGGGGTGTGAACCCAGGGCATACAGTGTGGTAGGCGGAGCACGCTACCATCACACCACGGTGGCCGCCAAAAATAAATAAAAATAGGACTGAATATAAGCGGACACATTAGAGCTTCAAAATATAAATCTCTCCTTCTCTTATTCGGACAAATAGGCAGCAATCTTACGTTTATATTCTATGATGAGAGAAGAGTAAAAACGATTAGAGACAGCCTACGACTCATACAAAAGTATATTCAACAGACTTCCAGGAACGAACTTAGAATCAAAATCTCTCGACCCTACTCAACTAAGGAAAAAAATTGTATACCTCCGAACTGAAAAATCACTTCTACATATCATCTCTTGAAACGAGTTTAAAGCTTAGTCGTTGTCAGATTTCTCTATAAATATACGTTTGACAGCATGTAAAGCCTGGATCGAAAATGTTAGTTTCAAGAAGAAAAAGTGACTACGAAAACAAATATCACCTCAACCGTGCGTTACATGTAGCAAGCTCTATGTTCTTAGTTTTAATATGGGCAGATCAAAAAAATGAGGTACTCTGGCCAAGGTTAGTACATACGCTGTGTGAAACTCTTCTATTAGGGTATTGGTGTGAGGGAGAACTTCACACAATCAAAGTACAACTATCAAACGTGTCACGGATGGTTCTGGTTGGAATCAAATACTTTTCTTGTACAAGACAAGTAGTCGCATACCAATATATGATTAGACTTCGATAAACTGTTTACAGGCTTTAGAGCCACTCCGGCGGCACAACTTATAAACACTCCTCAAGTGCTATTTTAATTCTAATTCTCTTAGGCTCAACTATCTCTTTCTTGTTGCTTTAAAAAAAATCTCTTCTCCTGCAGCTTTGCAATAATGGGGCGAAAACATACATTCAATTAATGCATAACTATGTACTTTGATTTTGCTAGGAAAAATTACATCTTCAACTTGCCTAGTTACCCAACTTTCGAAAGACTGACTCGAAATAATGATTCACCTATAAATTAGAAGGTTTCATAACAATGGGTAATTTAATCATGTTCAAGTGAGCAATAATATCTTGGGTATGTTTTCGCCGTCTTAGCTGGCTAAGAGGTATACAGTCCAATATCAGCTAGTCGCGTTCTATATTTAGATATTAGGCCTTCGACCTGTTGCTGTTGTGTCAGTATTTCACAACGCTAAAGCCCACACATCACTAATAAATTATAACGGAGTTCGCTCTACGGAGGGGCCAGGAAATACGCGGTACCAATTGTATTTGACTAGAATAGTTGCACAAAGCCAACAGAGCTTCGAATACAAAAACAATAATGGTGAAAACCCCTCACCATAGGATTTTAGCATGAGATGCTCAAAGAAGAACCAGTTAAATCTGATTCCCTGATTGGTCTACCGAATCTCCGTCAATCTGAAAGCGGACGCTTTGCGATTGCATCTCTGGACTAGTGACAAACATAATTTTGTTAGAACTGATCTTTAGTTTTTAGAAGCATAGGCTCGACAATCTCGTTTACTCTTGACCAAAATAACACGACATATTCCAGAATATAGTTTTCCAACAATTAACATTATATGTAGGTTGACTGTATGTTCCATTGGCGCACCATTAATGATTGCGTGTAAAATATAAGATTTTTTATTCAAATTCGGTGGGGAAATTAGTGTCCGGAAACTTTTATAAAAATTATCACTGCGTTAAATCTATAAGTTATAATACTTAAGTAAATTTTTGTTGAAGTTTAGAGATTTTAGAATATAAAGCCAAAAACTGTAAATTTTTCCATAGAATGGGATGAGATCCACTGTAGTTGGGAGTCAAAGTAAATAAGCGGGTGGTTGTTGTTTTTGTGGTTGTAGCAGTGCTTCGCCCCATCCAATTGGTGCGACCGATCACAAAGTGTCGTCAAAATCCTTTAACGGGAGTCCAATGAAACTTGCAGTTCCAACAGGGGTGGACCATAATGAGAGAGGTGTTAGAGGTTTGGTTCCACATTATAATTAAAGAGATGGTTGGTGTCATGTGGGGACACATTGCAAGCGGGCATACATTTTGTATGTCGGGGTTGATTCTGGATAGGTAAGAGTTTAACCTGTTACAGTATCCAGATCAAAGTTGCGCTAGAGTGACTCGCGTTTCCCTGGGGAGTATGCGTTCCTCTTACGCTAGTTTTGCGTACTGTTCTTTGAGTACTGGATTCGCCGGGCAATTCCTGGCATAAAGGTCCGACGCCTGTTTGTGGAGTTTGCTGAGGAACTGCTAGTGATTTTTTGACTTCATACGGCTGAGTTCTCAGGTGCCGTATTTCCTCATAATGCTTACGGAGATGACTCCTTAAGCCCCTCGGCGGTGTTGGCTCATCAATCAGATGTCTGTTGGGATGACAGGGTTTCTGGGTATTCAACAGGAACAGTTTGGTTAGCATCTCATTTATCTCCCTAATGGGGAGTATTCTCGCCGCATTATGTAGGTGGTGTTCTGGGGACATAAGAAGACAGCCCGTGGCGGTTTTAAGAGCAGTATTTTGGCAGGCCTGTAGCTTCTTCCAGTGAGCAGTTTTTAGGCTTTACGACCTATAAGCGGGTGGTCCTGACGCGGGATGGGAGGCGGAGCCCCAAAAATAATTTTTTTTGCAAGATTTAGAAGTCTTCGTAAGGCAAGTCTTAGTTTTGGCATCTTAGAGGATCCCTCTACAAACGCTTATTTGTTGTCAAAGCGTGGCACACTAATGGAAAACAATACCTCTAGGTATTCACATTGAAATTGGACTCTCATTCGTTTTGGAATGTCTTCCAGTAGCCCAAGCCAACAATACAAAAATAATTTTCTTATATGAATTATTTGTCATGTTTGGAAGAACTACCTTGCAGTGGGATCAAATAATACCAGCCTTTATATCAAATTTCAAAAAAAATTCAAAAAAATACGACCGAGGCATTAAGCTTTTTCTGTTATTGATAAACAAATACTCGCGAATAATACCAAAACAACATTTTTCTCAACCCCTGCAACTAGTAAATACTCACATTTTGATTGTACGGATTGTTGGTTAGTCTCATGTCGCGTTGATACAACACTCGGTCGAATCGTTCATCCATATTGCGTCGGTAGCCCTATTGAATAAGACATAAAAAATATAACAAAGTTTCTAAAGCTATAATGCACAATTATTTGATGCGGTGAATTGAATATTTTCATAAATAATTAGTGCGCTAATATGTATAAGAAATGTGAAATATTGCGATCCAGCAGACGATTATATAAGTTGTCCGTGTCATCCGGTATATGTTGGGTTCATCGTTATTCACTTACATTGCCCAGAGTCCATTTGTTAAGTCCCCACATAGCATATATAGGCACTGTGAGGACAACGGAAATAATTCCAGCTGCAGGTAAGATTTCGTACCACATTTTGGTTAGATTTGCGTTAATTGGATAAAAATTTGGGGCAATAACCAACGAAAAATCTCGGAACAACACAAATCTTTTTTTTTTCTTGTTTTGAGGATCAGCTGTTAACTGTCAAAAAAAAAAATAGCCGCGCTGAATAAGAAAAACTTGACGGCGTTGTATTGTGAACGCTTTCCTCGTAACCCGTCAATAACGCTTCGGGTAGATGGCATGAGCTAGATCGGATTTTTAACCCTAGAAAGATAAATTTTTTTTTTACCCTAGAAAGAAAACGTACGTCTGAGAGACGTGTTCCAGTTTAAGGACCCTAAAGATATAAAAAAACTTAATTTTTTTTTTTGTTTTTTTTTTAATCATTTATTTGATATATATTCACTTGTTTTAAATGTGTACCGACAAATATTGTATTTTTAATACATTAAAAATTAAGCTTGACTTGTCTTGGACTTTTCCTTACAAAAATTAGTCTTTTTCGAAGGACCTCAGTTTATAGCAAAAAAATTAAAACAAAATACATTTTTTTGTACTTCAATTGAATGAATTAACTGTTTTAAACTATACTTAAAAAAATATTAGCTAAAATTACCATTTTAGGCAAAAATTACATATAAAATTTGTAATCACGTAAAAGATAACGATACGTCTCTTAGACGTATTTTTAAAAAACAATCGTATATATTTCAGCAAACAAAAAGTTACTACTGAAAAACACCCCCACTTACAAGCTGGTAATTGTAGCTGAGAAAACTGAGAATGAGAACGTTCTCTCTTTACGATTGTGGGAGACTGAGAGCAAAATTTAAAACCACGTACGTCTCACAGACGTACGTTATCTCACTAGGGTTAAAGAACTCTTGCCGTTTTGTTTTGATCAAAGAGCTTAAATTAAAATAAGAGCCAGAGGTTTTGTTGTTGTGTTAACGATAAAAACAATTTTCATGATTTTAGGGAGTGTTATCGATGTTGATGGTCCTTTGCCGGATATAGATCCGGTACTGACTAGCACCATTAAAGTACTTATCCATCTAGAGAACGATTGATATGACCACATGAAACCTTTGAGGCGATAACGCACCCCACCATGATAAACTTGGAATCACCAGATCCTCGCGTAGTTGAGGGTGAAAATTGGGTTGCGCAAGCTTTGAAGCTCTGAAGTTTTGTATTGCGCTTAAGGTTATATGACACTACTTTATTTTTGCTTGGATTCCGTGCTAAAAAACTGACGAAACTTTATCGGAAAGTCAAATTACAAAAACAATTTCCAAGAAGAGGAACAGAGACGAATATTGTCTACAAAATATAATAATTTGACATGTTATTGTTTATGTTTTCATTTTTATTCTTTTATTAACATTTTTCACGGCAAAAACATTGCACATAACACTGAAAAATTGTTTCGCGCTCTGGTGGTTCATTTATTTCACCCGGAAGTTCATTATAGTTCCATATTAATGCACCAAATTTTCAAACTAAAAGCAAAATTTTTGTCAGAAAAAATAAAGAAAATACGGCCGAATGTCAAAAAAACCTATCGAAATACAAACTGGCTCGTTTGTTTTCAATGAACTAGGTTGTATTTTTCTTGTATTTCCTTAGTTTTTTTAAATATAGTTTACACACTTACACCAGTACTGAAACCTTATTGGGAGGGAGGGCGACAAAAAATATAAGAGAAAATACAGGAAAAAACAGACAAAATAAAGTAGTGTCATATAGGTATTACCAACCCTTGAATCCCTTCATTTATCATCAATATGGTCGATGTGTGTAGTTACGTAGTCCTTAAAACAAGCACAAATATCTACATCCAGAATATGTGTGGAAGGCATTTTTATCGATGTATCTCACGGCGGTATGCAAAGCAAAATTGAAAACTTAGAAAAAAGTTGTTTCAATTATAAGAAAGTTTTTCTAAGCAGGGTCACCCTCGCCAGTGATTTGGCACACACTCCAAATATATTTCTACTATGTAAATGCTCTCAGTGAAAATTCATCTGCTTGGAGATGTCGAGCGACTACCTCATAGAAAAAACACATAATTTGCCGAAGTACCGACCGAAAATATCTTCTCAATCTATCATCTGTGCTTTGATGTTTTGACAATGTCACAGCTTATTTTTCATGTAAATGCTACAACAACGATTTGAGTCAGATAAATCCAGATGGAAGTATGGTTCGATTTTTGAGCCAGATAATTTGTTAATTGCTTGTCTTTAGTTTGGCAACGCTGCCTTTAATAAACCTACTTATTCAAAAATAGCCTTTCGCTGTATGACTTAAACAAAAAATAGCGGCGACATCTGCCTATTACATTTCACGTGTGCGAAAATATCACGACCTCTGCTTCTCAAGTCTCTCAATGTTCCAGGGCATTCCCGCGAGAACTAAGCGTGATCCGGAGCTGTAAAACTCACTGGATGGCGGCTATTGTTAAGCAAGATAAAGGTGCGATCTATAAAACTGAAAAGTAACCCCCACCGGCAAAAAGTATTCGTATGCGTTTCACAAGGTGTTTTTTTTTTCTGCTATATATAAAGAAGTTTTCAAAAATCTACCAATCCATAAATATACGACCGAAAATTTTCACGGTAATAGTCTAGTTGAGGGGTCGACTGCTAATACGCTACCAAAAATATCGAGAGAGGTGTCAAACGACGCGTCTTGACATCAGTATTAATAATCCGAAGGCAGAAAATAAAAATATTAACTCGTTCAAGAGATATTAAAGAAAACCCGAAAAAGACCCGCGGGTACCTCCGAAACCGGGGGTGGGATCTATAGTATTTTTACGCAGAACACCTTTCTGAGTTGGCGGCCTTCGGCCGCGCTTATAAAAAATAACCCTGGGCTACGCCATGCCAAGTCCGGGTGTGTGGTATAACCGTGGCTACCGCCACGGTGATGCACAATTTTTTTGGTGGATACAAACACAACAACAACCACATGTAAATCGCCAACTTCAACTGCAAATATCTCCGGACATAGATAAAATTTTTCTTTTCCGCCATCGGATTATTGTTCTCGAGATTAATACGCGTCTTTTGACACCTCTCTCGATATTTTTGGTAGCGCATTAGCAGTCGACCTCTCAACTAGACTATTAGCAATTTCACAACTTCTAATATATGAAATCCAAAGATAAAAACAGTTGGGATATTCCAGTGAACCGGCTTACCAGCTTATCTGCTTATGTAGTCATTTTTACACAGTTTCCAAAAAAAAAAAATTCGGAGAAATCATTTTTAAGCAGAGAAGGTGATAACGAGCTAATGTGAATGTCCTCATTATTTTTTTTATACTCAGCGTGCTTTGCACACAGAGTATATTAACTTTGATTGGATAACGGTTGGTTGTACAGGTATAAAGGAATCGAGATAGGTATAGACTTCCATATATCCCCCCGTCCGACCGTCCGTTAGCACGATAACTTGATTAAATATTGAGATATCTGCACCAAATTTGGTACACTAGCTTACCTGGACCCAGAATAGATTGGTATTGAAATTGAGCGAAATCGGATGATAACAATTTTTATATATATAAACTTTTGGAAAACACAAAAAACCTGATAATTTAGAAAATAACACAACTAAAACGTTGAAATTTGACATGTGGACTAATATTGAGACTCTTGAAAAAAATCTGGAAAAATTTTTTAAATGGGCGTGGCACCGCCACTTGTGATAAAATCAATTTTACAAATATTATTAATCATAAAACAAAAATCGTTAAACCTATCGTAACAAAATTCGGCATAGAAGTTGCCTTTACTATAAGAATGCTTTGAAGAAAAATTAACGAAATCGGTTAAGGACCACTTCCTATTTTATATAAAAGATTTTTAAAAGGGTTGCGGAAGAATGAAGTAAGCTATATCTTTGCAAAAAGAGCTTTATATCAATGGTGTTTCATTTCCCAAGTGGACTTATAACAATAAATAGATAAAATTTCAAATTAAAAAAATGGGCGTGGCACCGCCTTTTATGACTAAGCAATTTTCTATGTTTCGGGAGCCATAACTCGAAGAAAAATTAACGGATCGTAATAAAATTGGGTACACAAATTTTCCTTATAGCAGGAAATATTTCTAGGAAAAATGAACGCGATCGGTTAAAGACCACGCCCACTTGTATATTAAAGATTTTTAATAGGTTCGTAGACGAAAATAATAAGCTATATCTTAGCGAAAAAGAGCTTTGTGTCAATAGAATTTTACTTTATATATTGAATTATAACATTAAATTGGAAAATACTAAAATTTTTGAAAATGGGTGTGGCACCGCCTCTTTTATGACTAAGCAATTTTCTATGTTTCGGGAGCTATAACTCGAAGGAAAATTAACACATCGTAGTGAAATTTTGTACACATATTTTCCTTATAGCAAAAAATATTTCTGTTAAAAATTGACGGGATGGGTTAAAGACCACGGCAACTTAGATATAAAACAAGTTTAAAAGGGTTGTAGACTAGAATAATAAGCTATAAATAACTTAGCAAAAAATAGTTTTGAATCAATGATATTTCACTTATCAAGTTTTATTGTAAGAGGAAATGGGAAAAATTTTTTTTAAACGTGCCACGTGTTATGTAGAAATGTACAATTGAAGCTCACACTGAGTATATAATAGCCGTGTTTTTTAACACGCGTATATCCGTTTACGCTTAAACTTTATATTGACTGCTAAGCGACAAACTATAAATACAGCTCTGAAATTGCTGCGCATAAATTTTGTCCTACTAAATTTCAATACGCATTATACCCAGATGTAACTAATTCTATGTATTCTATGTGTGTACACAATTCATCGCTACTGATTCAGCTATATGTTATACCCTATAGCCATTAGAGCGTTGCGTCTCCGCTTTTCGGTACACCCTGTTGCTGTAGCTAGTTGTTTAACCACAGCCGCTAGATGGGTCTCCTAAGCATTATCTAAGCGAAGATAGGCGTTTTTTTACACGCGCAAACGAAACGTATACGCGCGTGTTAAAAAAAACGGCTAATGTTCGGTTCCACCCGAATTTAGGTATCTTTACTTGTTTGCATTGACAAAGGTTCGAAGATTTTTTTAAAATTTATTGACGACAGGTCACGCTAATATCCCCACGCTCAGTGAATAAGTTTTGTAAGCACATAACGACAACTTTCACAAAACAAATACATTTTTTGGTATATATTGTTCGAACCAATAATCCGTAAAATTCAACATTTGACTGGGACTTTTCCGCTTCACAAATTAACAATATATTCAATTATTTGTTGAGTTCGTAGTTGTAATTCAATTGAATGTTTCTCCTAACCTCTGTTATTAATTTAAAATATAGTTACCACCGAGCATTTTTTGTTTTAATAACTTTTTTTTCAAAATTGCCAGTTTACGATATTTTTAAAAATATAAAAATTATCGTTAAAATTAGTCCAATTGGATTTCAACAATTTCCAAGGGGACATCTAGCGTTAGTTTCTGTTGTCACCGGGTTAATTTACAAGAACAACAACTGCAAACACTAACAAAAATTGACAGATAGAAAAAGGTGACAATTGCATTTTATCTTTCAGAAAAAAAAAAATTTCTCATTTTGGAAGAAGTTTTTTTGCAATTTGCTTTAATTAAATAAAGAAATAAATTTTGTTAAAACGTTATCTTCGATGAAAACTTCCGATTTTTAAAACAAAGGCAGAAAAGTTCTTAGAGTAAAAGCTATAACGACCAATATTTTACAAAATCCTCCACAGATAGAAGAGGATACGTAACGACGAATAGTGCCGTTGTAGGGGAGCAGCAGCAAATTACAAACCAAAAAAAGGAGCAGCAGCAGGCAAGACAAATTGTAATGGCGGCCAACAATAGCAGTGGAATTATTGAAGCCACCTTTCCAACGGGTGCGCTAGTGCCAAAAGCGGAGACAGGTGTATTGAATTTCCTGCAAAAATATCCCGAATACGATGGGCGTGACACGGTTATAGCTATATTTGATTCGGGTGTAGATCCTCGCGCTACAGGACTGGTGGTAAGAAATTTCATTTCGTTTTCATTTATTCCAGATTAATGAATTTTTCGAATAATGTGTATTTTATTTTGTTTCATGCCCCGTTTTGGTAGTCATTATGTGATGGAAAAGCTGTAAAGGTGATTGAACGTTTTGACTGTACTGGGTGCGGTGACGTGGACATGTCAAAAAAGATAAATGCTAATGAAAAAACACAAATTACCGGAATTTCAGGGCGTGTACTCAAAGTAAGTACAAAAAATAACACATAAATGATAACATAAAAGCCTGTCCTTTTTAAAGGATTAGTACTAATATTGTAAATAAAGATGAACTATGTATGCCTCTACGCTAACATTTTTACATGGGCTGATTGTAGATGGTTAATTAGTTTACAAATAATATCGTTTAGCAAATATTTATATTTGACTTTGGATTTTCACAAATCGCCTACATAATGAAATAAAATACATTACAATAAAGAACTTGTGTAGTTCCGCACTAATTGCTAATATTCAATGACAGGTACACCATTAACTTTCTACCCCGAATAACAAGTTTTAAATAAGAGCACACTTGTTAGGAGATATCATATGATGAAACTAAGCAGACTGTAATACTCACAAAATGGATGTTAGTTTAAAGAAACTATATAAGTTCGTTTTTGAAGTTGAAGCGAAAAAACGCTAACACTCTTTTAAAGTTATTAACTACTATAACTTTCATGGAAATGATTGGCTTGGGCACACAAAAAACAGCGAAACATAATCGTTGATGCATTTCTTTAATTAATGTAGGAACTTTTTCTTGTTATAGCGCGACTTCACCCTGCCTAACGTGCGTGTGGCATCAAAAGCTACTAATGCAAATTGATGCCGAATGAATAGCAACTGAGCTTCCTGCAAAAATACTTCTTGAAGGTTTAGGGGAGTTTTTAGCTTAGTTTATTTTAGTTTAGTTTAATCGATCTATGATCAAAGATCTAACAGGTCGAACCTTGTTGTAACCACAAAATCAACAACCTATTGCCTAAAATGAACCTAGTACTTTCCGATACCAGCCCGACTGATGTGGAAAAGATTTTTTTGACCCATCGAGGTTTGTTTTTGTGGATTTTAGTCGTCCTTCATGATAGTCATGTCTTGCTGCAGACATTTTCTATGCACCTCACTGGTTATGCCATCTGCAGCGTGTCGGATTTATATATATGTGACAAAGAACTATCAACATTGGTAGCAATTCGCAAAACCTATGGGTTCTTTTTGTTTATACTACGCCAATTTTAGTTATATCATGCGTGTTGGGGAAACTATACTCGTATAGATATAGAACATTCAAATACTAAAAATCTGCATAGAATCGCCGTAAAAGAATTGTAAGAGTTGTAATGACTAAGCAGTTTTAGTATATTTTTTTATATAAACATGTGTTTACCATTATTGCATACATATGTACTTACTTTCTTACATACATATATCTGCCTTACCTTAAATGAAAAAATTATCTTATATATTTGTGGATAATAATTTAGACTCAATACACAATTGTATTGCTCCTCTTTGTTAAGTTTGTCATTATATTTGTATATTCACGTTGTTGCGAACATTTGCACAGTTTTAAATTGTGTTTTATCTAATCATTATTACAGTTGACACCTCAAATGATTGCGTCCAACACTGCCAATGGCGAATATCGGATCGGTTTAAAAAGTTTCCATGATTTATGTCCATCAAAGGTGCGGGAGAACATTATAAACACCTACAAAAATAAAGACTGGGATCGTACAAATAAAATTGCTATTGCGGATGTCACACGCAAAATCATTGAGTTTGAGGCTCAAAACCCAGGTGCGTGCAATGAAATAAATATCTGTTTTTTTATTATTTTTTTATTTGCTTTAATTTTATTGACAGAGTTATCAAAGTTGAGTTGGGATAAAAAATTAATTAAAGAAAATCTAGATAATACGCTGGAAATGTTAAATAATTATGATAAGCTCTATAAAGATATCAAAACTACGTATGATATTGTTTTATATCAAACCGCAAATGGCTGGCAAGCAGTTATAGATATCACAGAGAAGGTATGTAATGTATCTATTGTGGGAGGTTAGTTATAATTGCATATAATTTTCGATACTCAAACCAATAATGAATTTGCGACCAATTATATGGTCAAATTAAAATTCACGGGCTTATTTTAACAGAATTCTTCTGAAGGTACTTTTGCTAGGTACTCTCTTGTGATTCCCAATGCCTACATAGTATGAAATTTTAATATTGTTTGGACAACAGCATTCCAATAATAATTGGAAAAATATATAATTTCAGGGTGATCTTGAAAAAGCACTTCATATTGGCGAATATTCAAAGACGCATGAAATGAAAAATGTTGATGACTTCTTCTCCATCTCAGTAAATGTACATGACAATGGTGATTTGCTAGAGATTGTTGGCATGTGCTGTAAGTTAATTAGATTATGTAATAAAAAAGATATATAAAATAACTATTCACTGTCAAAATCAGCATCGCATGGCACTCATGTCGCTTCCATTGCCAGCGGTAATCATACATCAAAAGATTTGGATGGTGTAGCCCCTAATGCGCGCATCGTTTCTTTAACAATCGGTGATGGACGTTTAGGCTCCATGGAAACTGGTACAGCACTAGTACGTGCAATGATCAAAGTTATGGAATTATGCGGTTCTGGTACCAAGATCGATGTCATTAATATGAGTTATGGTGAACATGCGCATTGGTCGAATGCTGGGTAAGTTAAATAAATTAATTATGTTTAAGAATATATAATTTATATTTATTTTTCAAATTATCGGTAAACGAATCTACTTTGAAATTTTATGTCACAAACAAACAAACCATCAAAGTGATAAAATAAAAAAGTACGAAAATCCTTTGGCCATTGATAAAAAACGTAAAAAGAAAAGGAAGGCCCTTATGAGGTAAAAACTATGAATGTTCGTACTCTGCTTTTTGTTTAACTGTTGGTTATTGCATTTGCACATACATATTTGTATACTTGTGAATAACAAGGAGTTTCGCACCCCCCTATACTCGTATATAGATACATACATATGTGCATAATAGAAGAATATCAAAGTAAATTCAAATGTTATCCTGGCAAACATTTCGGAGCGCTCGTTATACTCGATATTAAATATCAGTTATCAGTTTCATCAGATAGCATACTAGTTATGTTAAATTTAAAGTAGAGTAAAAAGCATATATATAAGACTACTATTAAGAAACATTGGATGTAAAAGCACATAGAATTCCCTAACAAATTAAAATACTTCCCGAAGATTTTAGTATAATATGAGTCCAGGTGACTTGACGCTTAGATTCGTTTTTAACTATAACTCCGAATATTTGCTAGATAACTCACTGGATTTTAGTTTCTTTTTCAGTTAATGTTAGGTTTTATAGTTTTTTTGCAGTGTGCTTCCTATGTTAAAAATCAATATATAAACTCTGTATGTATTTCAGTCGTATCGGTGAGCTGATGAATGAAGTGGTGAATAAATACGGTGTCGTATGGGTTGTCTCTGCTGGTAATCATGGTCCTGCTTTATGTACTGTTGGCACACCGCCAGATATAAGTCAACCAAGCTGTATTGGTATGTTGAAAATAATTAAATTGATCGTACAGTGAAATCTCGATATAACACCTTAATAAAGGGAATATGTATAAAATAAGAAATGGTTGGCTGAGTTCTTATGCAGATGGTAAAAAAGAGTGCATTAAGGTCTCATTGTCGGTACATAGTAAATAGTTTTGGAATAGAAAGCTTATATTTTGTTGTAGTCACTCTACATTGGGATGTTTAAGTCAGTATTCGTATTTAGAAAGTATCAATCCCCAGCGAAATTTGCTCAATTATCCCAGTTTGGCTTGAGTGTCCGTGGATTTGATGACAGAGGTGTATATCTAGAAAGTTTAATGTGGTCATATTAATCGTTCCCGAGATGGTGGGGTTAGTACCTTAATGTTGCTTTGTTACCGGAACGTACGGATCTATATCCGGCAAAGGACCATTAATATCGGTCTAGCCATACCCCAGTGGGTTAGGGGGTTAGAATATACCCGCGGTAGAAATGCCTGTCGTCAGAGGCGACTATAAAATACTGGATTCAAGGGGTTTGTGTAGCGCAGCACTTTCAGGTTGCCAGCGCAATACATAGCTTCTCCAAACCCAATTTCAACCTCACCTATCCGTGGCGAATCCTCTTCCATTAACAGCCGAGGCTCTGACGATCCCGAAATCTTCATAGATCTATGGGGCGGGAGGGCGGTATGGCCTAGAAAGTCGTATGTGGTCAAAACAAGTCGTTCCCGAGATGGTACCGGAACGTACCGGATCTGCATCCGGCAAAGGACCATCAACTCGATAACACTCCCCAAGGCCTTCGGGGAGTGTCCTAATCGCTACAACAACAACAACATAACACTCGCCCTAACCTGCGGGTAGTGTCTATCAAAAACAACAAAGTGTAAAGCTTAATTTAACTTATTTAAATTTAGGTAGTAAAAGTTCATCATACCCTTTTTTTCATGAAAGAGTTGTTGTTGCAATGTCTAAACACCTCTGATGGTTCATCGTAAACTTAACTTAGAAGATAGGCACTATGTCGAGGGTGCGCTGCATATACAAATTTGTTTAAGTTATAATTTCATTGTACTTTGTAGGCGTTGGAGCTTACGTCTCACCACAAATGATGGAAGCGGAATATGTAATGCGTGAAAAGTTACCCGGTAATGTATACACATGGACATCGCGTGATCCTTGCATTGATGGGGGTCGGGGTGTAACAATTTGTGCACCAGGTGGTGCCATTACTTCTGTGCCACAATTTACCATGAGCAAATCGCAATTAATGAATGGTACTAGCATGGCTGCACCACATGTCGCTGGCGCAATTGGTACGTGTGGGAACAATTAATTTTCAACATCGAAAGAAATTGTGTATAATTTTTATTTTTTTCTATTCAAAGCTCTCCTTATATCGGGTCTCAAACAAAAGGGTGTTAAATATTCACCATACAGCATAAAACGTGCAATTTCGAATACTGCTACGAAGCTTAATTATGTAGATCCATTTGCACAAGGTAGCGGTTTATTAAATGTAGAGAAATCATTTGATTATTTGGTGGAATTTGAAAATGCTGTGGAGAATATGCTAAGGTGATAGCTAAAGCTTTTGATATTGTAATTTAAAATTTTTAAATTAACTCATGGTTATCCTACAGATTTTCTGTGCGTTGTGGTCCACAAAACGCCAAAGGCATACACATACGACAGGGTGTGCTAAAAAAGCCAATCGAATGTGATGTTACAATTGAGCCATGCTTTCTGAATGATACTGAAACTGGTTGGTTATAAAGAGTTTTTCATTTTATAGCTTGATTTTTTATATTCAAAACAATTTCTGCTCACTAGAACCACAGCAAAAATATAATTTCAATGTACGCTTAAATTTGGTTTCTTCGCAACCCTTTGTGCAATGTGGTGCTTATTTAGATCTAAGCTATTCGGCGCGTTTGATGGTAGTCAAGATTACACCCGCCGGTTTGGAACCGGGTGTGCATACGGCAATGTAAGTGTTGGATGAAAAAAACTTAAGTTCCATACAAAACTTTTTTTCTACATTCATTCTTGCAGTATTTCTGCTTATGATTCGAACTGCATACAAAAAGGTGCATTATTTGAAATACCAGTCACCATCGTGCAGCCACATGTGGTCGACAGCGATAACTCCTACACATTTGAGAGTCCCTCGGCTAAGAGCGATGGTAGTATAGAATTTCAACCAAATACCATAAAAAGAAATTTCATAATGGTGCCAAATCGTGCTACATGGGCGGGTGAGTTCATAACGCTCCCATTTTCTGCAGATCATCCATTTATTATTTTTACTTTAATACAGTTCTGCGCATAAATGCCACTGATAAGAATCGCGAAAATGACTTCGGTAAATTTTTTGTACATACAATGCAGATATTGCCAAAATCATCTTGTCGCCTGTTGGAGACTATGAAAATTTTAGCCATTAAACCGGAAAATGAAACTACCTTGCATTTTGCATGTGAGGTAAGTAGTCCAATCTATTTATTTATCTCGTAATTGCTCATTAGTGATTCTATTTCTAAAACTCTTGCAGGGTGATAATATACTAGAATTATGCATCGCTAAATATTGGTCGAATTATGGTTCAACGCACATAAAATACAGTCTAGAATTCCATGGAATTCTGGCAAACAATGCAAGTCCATGTTAGTAAAGAATTTAAAGAATTATATTGTAGTTAGAATATACATTGAAAATCGTTTAATTGCCTCCTTTTGTTTATAATCTATGCAGTCATGATGCAGGCGGCACGCGGTGTTCACAAATTCGATTTTGTCGCCTTGAATCGTGAAGATTTACAACCACAAATTCAACTTAAGACTGCTGCTGTTGTACTACGTCCCGTTGAAGTTAAATTTTCGCCACTCAGCCCAACTCGTGATCTCTTACCGGAAGGTCGTCAAATATATCAAAATATGCTTACATATTCACTACAAGTTTCGAAAGCACAAGAAATCGCTTTATATGCACCAGTTTTCAATGCACTACTTTACGAATCAGAGTTTGAATCGCAGCTTTGGATGATGTTTGATGCAAATAAATCGATGGTTGCTTGTGGCGATGCACATTCGCATAAAGTTTATACAAAAATTGAAAAAGGCGAATATACGATTAAATTGCAAATACGTCATGAAAAGCGTGATTTGTTAGAAAAAATATCAGAAGCGAATATGGTTGCACTCTTTAAGTTGGCCAATACCATTAGCATGGATTTATATGATCATTTTAATAACTGTTTAGTAGGTCGCCGTAAATTCACCAATTGTATTGTAAATGATTGTCCTGTTAAAGTTCTATACGTTGCACCATTACCGCAAGAAAAGTTGACAAAAGCCAATTTGCCAACGAATTGTGCATGGCTTGGTGGTACAATTACATTATCTAAGGATGAGGCTGTGCGTCGTATTGATACACATGAATTCACTTATGTTTTAAATCCGCCAGAAAAGAAAAATGGTAATGGTGGCAGTTCTGGTACTGGAACTAATTCGAATGGTGCAGCAAATGCTTCCAAGTCGAAAACCAATCTATCGACTGCTGCGCATACAAACAACGTTAATGCTAGAGTGAGCTCCGCTGCTTCGGGTGATGGCGCGGGAGTTACTATTAATGCGGCTAATACCTCAAATGGCACGAATGGCGTGGGTTCGCCGAAAAAAAGCAGTAATGAGGAATATGCTGAAGGCTTGCGTGACTTCCAGTGCATGATGATTTCCAAATGTGGTGAGTAATAGTAGCATAGCACAATTGACTTGAAAATAAATTCTCATCACATTTCAGACGTTAACAAAGCGGAGGATATTTATGATGAGGTGATCGCTGCGCATCCCAAACATTCTCTAGCTCACGTTTTATACATGCAAAATATTGATGCTAATGAATACAAGCAATTATATCCATTAGCTTTCTCAAAAATGGTAAATACAAATAAATCTGACAGCCATCATCAAGAGGAGTTAGCACGAATTCGTACTGTACTCGAGCGTATAGTGCAATTAGGTGGTTATGTTATAAATGACATGGCCGATGAATATGATGCCATATTGGCATATTATGGTCTCAAGAATGATACCCGTCCAGATGCTAATAAAATTAAGACGTAAGCTGCAATGCAAATCATGTTCTGTAAATAATTTAAACATACTTTTTTTAATTTTTAATTAGTAATATGGATAAGAAGAAAGCTAATTTAGTAGAAGCTTTAGCTAGAAGAGGTATTGCCAAAATTAAGATAAGCATCATCGATGGCAATATGAAGCAGTGCGTCGATGAGTTTAATGAAATTTATGTTGAAATTCAAAAGTTTGCTGATCCCACAGACTCGAAGGTAATGTAGTTTAAAAGTAACGATTATTCATACATACATGTATCATTATTTTCGATTTTCTTTTCGCTTTCATACAGGTTATCCAATTCACACTGTGGCATGCTTTTGCGAATTCTCAGTATGGACGCATGTATAAAATATTACAAAAAATGTACGATGAGAAACGTCAACGTGATATACAAGATGAATTGAATTTGGTAGCTGGTGCTTTAGAGTATGCACATCTACAGACTGCTATACAACGTATTACTATATCTGCATATCCAAATAACTTCCGTATATTCTAAATACGTACATATTCAAAACTGAAATTAAATAAAATAAAAAAATTAACAAAATGATTAGAAGAACCTCTTTTTAGCTGGCAAACCGAGGTGTTATGCGCACATTACGTATAAAAAACGGAGACGTTAAACAAATTCATGTTATGTACTATCTACTTATTCATATACAATGTAGCTCATTTGTTTTTAATAGTATATGTATGTATTTGTACAATAATTTAGTCTTTCTTAAGAAAGTATGTGTGTATTAAGTTTATGATATTTAAGTTGGTCTTCTAATGACACATTTATGTATTTGCAATCGGATCGTGAAATTTAGCTCAAGACATTTATAAAACTTCACTTCAAGTAAAACAAAGTATAATATAAAACCTTTTTTAACAAAGAGTTATTTTTGTGAATTTTTATACTTCTCTGTAGGTTTTGAACCCAGTATTGATTAAGATTTTACCAGATGTCGCAAGATTTCAAACCGAAAAAAGATGTATCCTAAGCGTAGATAGTAGGTTCAAAAAACGCTTTTCCCCGAAAAACAATGGCATCCTCTACCGGGGCCATCGAATAGCCAGAGCGATTATTTTGCATGTCGTTCAAGCAGCTCACTACTGCCAGTCGCTGGCAGCCAAGTATCCTCTGGATAGCCACTGAGCATCCCTGATGTGACAACCTCGCCAGGCCACTCTTACATAATAGGTTTAAGCGCTGAGCTTGGGACCCGCCACATAAAACCACATTCCAATTAAAAATAATTAAGGCCTCAGATAAGAAGACTACCTTTTACTGATGTCGACCCCTGCAAATGTTTAAAGGGCTATGATTTGAGGACATGCACCTGGAATGGCCGTTCCCTTAATGGGATTGGTTGATGTCCTCATGAAAATTTTTAATTTTACTGGAGTGGCCATGCAAATAAGCGCAGTTTCAGCGTCGTATTCGTGGTGGGAGTACTGACGTCCACGCCCGTGGATGAACGTCTGGCCGCTATCCAAATAAAAACGATTTGTTTTTAATATATCGCAATATATAGGTCCTCTAACCCAATTGTCAACCTCACCTACCCGCGGCGAATCCTGTTTCATTAACAGATGAGGCTCTGGCGACTCCAAGCTCCTCATGACACTAAGGGTGGGAAGGGAGGTATGACCTTGAAGGTTTAATGTGGCCATATAAATCGCCCCGAGATGGTCGGGCTAGTACCTTAATGGTGCTTTGTTAGCGGAACGTACCGGATCTATATCCGGCAGGGGACCATCAACATCGATAGCACTTCCCAGGGCTTTCGGGGAGTGTCCTACTTGTTAATACAACAACAACCCTTTCTATTAACGCTTAGAACGCATATACTACCGCTGTCACCGCCATGATAAAAACGTCGAGCTTGTCGACCTTAACGCAGGCAAAGAAGGTGTGTTTGACTCCACGGTAAGGGAGTTCACCACGTTATTATCATAGGACGGCATGCCTCCAGTGTTTAAGATATGCGCACGATCCGAGGACCTCACATCGACTCCGATGATTATCTTGCTACAGCAAAAGATGCGCCCGCATCTGCGCGGCTAAAAGCAAGAAGCAAAGAACAAAAACACAACGAAAACAAGACATCGAAGGGTGCAATGTTGTTGTTGTAGCGACTGTCAATGATTTCGCGCTAGACTCTCACACCTGCTCTCTGAGAGCACAAGTCGACCCGACGGAATGCAGGAACAGTAGGAGCGTATCTCTTAAGCACTTCGTACCGCCGCCGAGGAAAAAGTTGAATACAGAAGAGCACGGAAAAATACCTCGTACGATGAAGAATGCCGATACGAAAGACGCTGCCTACAGGGTTACGTTTAAAACGAGCACAGCAAGAAGAGCGTGTGAACGCTGCCGCGAGTTGACAAGGGAAAAGATACGCCTTTACAGCAAGAGAAAATCAGAGGCAGAAAGGCGTTAGTGTATAGGTATTAAGTTCGGGAACAACTTCTGTGAGAACGAAAACGGTGACCTTGTGACCAATGTCCAGAGAGTACTTAGATTATGGAGGAAACACTTCTCTGCTCTAAATGGGGACGTCGATCCCGCAACCGATGATGATGGAATTAATGTTCCCGCACCCGATTGTGACGAAGTAAGAATAGAACGATTGAAAAACAACAAACCCGCGGGCACTGATGAATTGCCTGTAAAAAAAAATATATATTAAAAAAGTGCGGCGATATATATATCTGCAAATCCGCAAGAAGGGGGTCCTGCCAACTGCGCCAACCATCACGGGATCAGCCTTCTTAATATCGCATATATGTAAGGTCCTGTCAAACGTATTGTGTGAACGATTGAAGCCTACCGTGAGTCGGTTGATTAGACCTTATCAGTGCAGCTTCAGACCTTGTAAAACTGAGAGGTTACAACATTTTGAAATCAGCCGGAAACGGGCACATTAGATCAAAGGTATGAGGACGACTATGAATTGCCGAAACTCACATATCGTTATGTAGTGACTTTAGTTGTTGACTTCCGGTAACAAAAAGTAAGATATCCTTCGTGGGAAGAATAGGAAAAAAGCTTTTAATGTGGTAAAAACATACTACATAAACGCTAAAAAATTTAAAAGGAAACTAAGGTCGGGCTGGGTACCTGCGTGTTTTCTGTTCGGAGGTCTACGCCAAATAGACAGCGGCTATACTGCTCCTGGACAGTCAAGTCACAATGCAATGCATCAATGCTTTTACCAACGAGCTTCCTCTTAAGAAGCTGTCAGGGTTATGTGGAAATGTATCGGTTCATTACTTTCTCTGCCGATGTCCAGCACTACGGAAAGGTTGACTCAGTTTTCTCGGTGTACAATTTCTCGAACGTCTTGCAATTTTTCAAAAAAATTCTCCGAGTAAGATGTGGGTAGCTCCAATGCATGCCCTCTCAATTTCACCTCTCCTAGTAGATTTTAGTGATAATCCAATATGCAACGTGTTGACTAAGAAGAACGAAACGTCCAGGAACTTAACTTCAGAACTAAGGGGTGCCGCAGTGTGGTGCTCTATCCCCTAAAGCTGGATTCGATTCGATTTTTTGGAGAATCCATTTTCTAGTATTTCTATTTACACCCGTATATAGAAACAGATGAAGGGCGAGACATAGTGTCAGTTATATTGAAACAGGGATAGCTGGCCTAACTTCTTACGCAACGCTGAATCCCATCTTTTTCCTTTCACTGAAAACCACCAACACAATGGCGCATAGTCATAGTTTAAGGTTCTAAATTAACTCGAGCTTTTGGAAAATTTAAAAACTATTTTGGTAATAGTCTAGAGCAGGGATCGACTACTAATATGCGCCGAAAAATATCGAGAGAGGTTTCAGAAGACGCGTATTGACCTCGACAACAATAATCCAAAGGCGAAAAAATTTTAACTCGTTCAGAAGATATTAACGAAAAACCGACCCCGGAACAGCTTTCTGCGTTGACGGCCTTCGACCGCGTTTATAAAAAATTACCCTGGCCGGTCCACCAATGGGGTGGCATCAAAACTAAATGTGTGAATTTTTTTCAGTGCACAACAACCACCTGTTCGACCCCTGTTCTAGCCTTTTACCACTATTTTAATTGGACAGTGAATATGCGCCAATAAAGCTAAATTTATAAAAAAAAAAAAAATGCAAAAAATATATTTTCTGACCGTTTTTATCAATAAATATAAAATTGTACCTAATGTTATCGACCCATTCTAAAAAATCGATTTGTCATTCCTCAAAAAACATCGATTTAATCGACCAACAATCGAATCGGAGTCAAGCTCTACCGAAAGCTCTACCTCACCCGAAAGAGTTACCAATGTTTACTACGTCGATAACAGCACCATAGATGCAACAGATCCTGGCCCCACCATTTATGGGCTATGCTCTAAAATTAACAGGAATCTCCCTAGTCTTTCCAGTTTTTTTCGCCTCGCGTAATTCTTGCGCCTATCACGGTCTAAGTCACCATTTATGACCTTATTTATGACGTGGACGTGGCAAATGTCGGCAATATTGGACAGCCACGTCTATGGCATTACTACCTATAAAGCAATTGGCCAGCCGCTTGTGTGCTACGCGTCTCCGATATGGTCGCTGAGCTCAACGGAGTACATTGGAAGAAGTTCAGAACTGACACGAGGTGTCTTCTTATGTCGCCAGAACATCATCTACACAGTGAGCCGGAAATACTTCCCATAAGGGGAGAGAAAGAAATGCTGAACGCACAATAATTTAGCCGTTTGAACCATAAACAGGGACCCAGCCTCATCTATAAAGAGGCTGCTAAGTCTTATGCCGATAAATTCCAGGCGAACACGATTCACCAGTTTCCAATACCCGAAACTCGCAGTAGTGGAAAGCAAATTTCCCCGAGAGACGCGCGTTATTCTGGCATAAGTTCGATATTGATCCTTCATGTTATGTTTTCCCACATGACACTAACTTTCTTTATGATTGCAATGTGGTACCAATGCCTCTAACGTCAATACCTCTCTAGTTTGACCCTATTGAAACAGGAAGTTTCCAAGGACTACCCCTAGAGGATATCGATAACAATTTGCGAGTGGCCGCACCTATTGGATTGGGTGCTACATGAATAGGAATTGGAAGAAGAAGAACACCATATTTGACCCTAGAGGTTTTACCACAAAGACCTGCATGAAATCGAAATAAAGGGTGCTATGTTAATTAATTAAAAACTTAAAATTAAGCAATTATTATAAATCTAATGAGTTCATATACAAATGTGTATCATTATCATTAGCTTCCTCTCTTTTTTCGTACCATCGATGACGACAGGCGCACCTCACTACCAATGCCATTACTTATTCCTTCCAGCAACTCGACATGCTTCATTAGATACCCTTACATTCTTCACGCCAACTTCGCTTCCGGTATACGCATATGTAAAGCCATACAGTCATACATATACACACATGGAAATAAATAAATAAAAAAAAAAAACAAGTAAAGGTGTCTAAGTTCGGGTGTAACCGAACATTATATACTCAGCGTGAGCTTCAATTGCACATTTCATTTCAGATAAATTACTTTTCTACATAACACGTGGCACCGCCCGTTTAAAAAAATGTCTCCCCATTTCCTCTTACAATAAAACTTGATAAGTGAAATATGATTGATACACAACTATTTTTCGCCAAGATATAGCTTATTATTCTAGTCTACGACCCTTTTAAAAATCGTTTATATAAAAGTGAGCGTGGTCTTTAACCGATCCCGTCCATTTTTACTAGAAATATTTTCTACTATAAGGAAAATATGTGTACACAATTTCATTACGATATGTTAATTTTTCTTCGCGTTATGGCTCCCGAAACATAGAAAATTGCTCAGTCATAAAAAGGGGCGGAGCCACACCCATTTTTAAAAATTTTAGTGTTTTCCAATTTAATGTTATAATTCAATTTAGAAAGTAAAATTCTATTGATACAAAGCTCTTTTTCGCTAAGTCATAGCTTATTATTTTCGTCTACGACCCTTTTAAAATCCTTTTATATAAAAGTGGGCGTGGTCTTTAACCGATCTCGTCCATTTTTTCTAGAAATATTTCCTGTTATAGGGAAAATTTGTGTACGCAATTTACGATCCCTTAATTTTTCTTCGAGTTATGGCACCCGAAACATAGAAAATTGCTTAGACAAAAAGGGGCGGAGCCATGCCCATTTTTTAGAATTTTAAGTTTTTCCTATTTATTATTATAAATCCACTTGGGAAATGAAATACCATTGATATAAAGCACTTTTTTGCAAAGATATAGCTTATTTTATTCGTCCACGACCCTTTTAAAATCTTTTATATAAAAGTGGGCGTGGTCCTTAACCGATTTCTTTAATTTTTCTTCAAAGCATTCCTTATAGTAAGGGCAACCTCTCTGCCGAACTTTGTTACGATAGGTTTAACGATTTTTGATTTATAATTAATAATATTTATAAAATTGATTTTATCACAAGTGTGCGGTGCCACGCCCATTTTAAAATTTTTTATCAACAGTCTCAATATCATTCCACACGTCAAATTTCAACATTCTAGGTATATTATTTACTAAATAATGAGGTTTTATGTGTTGTCCAAAATAATATAATATATTATATAAAAAAATATACCGATCTATTCTGGGTCCAGATAAGCTCGTGTACCAAATTTGGTGAAGATATCTTAATACTTACTCAAGTTATCGTGTTAACGGACAGACGGACGGACATGGCTCAATCAAATTTTTTTCGATATTGATGATTTTGATATATGGAAGTCTATATCTATCTCCATTCCTTTATACCTGTACAACCAACCGTTATGCAATCAAAGTTAATACACTCTGTGTGCAAAGCACGCTGAGTATAAAAAAAAACTAAACGTAAGTACCAACCGAGCGAGAAAAGAGCCAACCAAGCCCATGAAGATGCATGAATAATTGTATTGTAAAATTTTGAGTAGCATTTTGACAGCTAATGAAATTTTCTACGAAATCTCATTACTCCATATGCCATGGTTTTTTGGCTGCACATCTGTGTGGGGCGATGTGATCTTGTGCGTAGCGCAATAAATGAGAAACCAAGATAAATGATCCATCCATGTAAGTAGCATGTCCGACAAGCCTATACGCAATACCACTCCTTAAACAATGTTTTTTTGGTCTAGCTAATGCTACTGTTGCTTGTTGTTTTTGTCGTGTGGCAACATTTTTTGGAGCACGTGTGGTTAGTTAAGCGAAACATTTGTCGGTCAACGGACAGGCTTAGGCGCTTTGTTGATTTTTAGTGCATTTGAGAAGGAGGTGTAGCATTGTTGTTGTATAGATGTAATGAGTAAACAAAACAAAGGATTCCCAAGACTGTTGCAATCGAAGTAACTAGTACAGCTTTAGACCCCCAGCGCATTAAGGTGCTTAGAATTTTACCGCCATAGGCATGTCTGTCGCAAGAGGCCATTAAAATCCACCCACTTAGATGGTGCGACAAGATCACATCAAATCGTTCCCGAGAGGTTAGGCTAGGTTAGGTTGATCCCGGAACGTGCCGGATCAATATCCGGCAAAAAACATCATCAATTATACTCCCCAAAGGCTTTGTTGCTGCAGGAAGAAGAAGAAGAACGAGGGCTTATGGCACAAAAAAGTTCAAGCTCTGGTTCTTCATTATCATTTACACGCCCTAGAGTGGAGACATTATTTTTATGCTGAGTTTAATGAAACGGGGCGATTTTTGGAATTGCTTTAAAAATTTCTTCTTAGCGGCAGCATATACCAATCCATGGTTCAACTATATACAGGTTGGCTCATCTGTAAAGCAACAAAATATGTCTGTTCAAATTGTCAAAATCTGTATATTGGTGTTGGTGCGAATGGTATGGAATTGAAACATAAAACTTAGCAGTTTTTGTATGTGTAAGTAAAATGTTGCCAATGTGTTGGTTTCATTTTGAGTTTGCCATCTCCTTTTGACAATCCCTTCGACCATGCAATGACATAAATAAAATCAGCTGATGAGATGAGCCAACCTGTACATAATTGAACCATGATACCAATCATATCACGAAAGAAAGCGAAGTCGCCTTTCAAGTGAATTTTTTCTGCTACCGCGAGCAGGTCTCCGTAGAAATAGTTTCTGGGTATAACATAACTTAGAAACGAAAATGACTTTGCCGGTAGTGAAAGTGATGGGTGGTGTTACTCAACGCTATTCGGCGTAGTAATAATACATTATGGGCGGGAAAAGGTAGGAGACAGTAGGGACCTGCGATGTCTATCAAAACGGCCATATGGTTCACGGCTGTGATCGAGTTTCACGCCGCGAGCCGCACAAAGATGAGGTGTTTCAATAAAAAAAATTATTAGAGGATAAGGGCACCTTCTATGTTTGGTCTTACAGGTGGAAAATTTTATCTACCAACGAGCTGAGGTTGATTGAGTTCTCCGTGGTTCGAAATATGGTCTTCTCAGAATCAGGTTTCGGTATAGATACATCTTCATAGCTGTCTTCTGATCGAAAGCCACGAAAGCAAGTCTATCAAGGCGTGATCGACGGGAGACAAAATCAGGTCTAAATATTTATTGTCAAGTAGCTGCTCACGAAAGAGACAGTCATTGTGGACACTAGAGGCTTCCAGCGTGACAGAATAAAATACTTATACAATAAGGAATGCTAAGGAAAGGATGATTTATAGAGGGTTACGCTTTATATGACAGCAGCTACGCGCGGTATGTGTGAACACGATCGTGTCGTCAAGAGGGAAGAGTATGCCTACTTAATAAAATGTAACGCTGAGTGGCGTAAGTGTGACGAGCTTCATATGTTGGAATAGTTATTGCCCGAAAATTCTACCAGAAAATCCGGTGGATAATGCAAGGTTTCAAGACCTGCACAGATAACTGCGGTAATATAAGTGACGTCCCGAAATCATGGAGGTAAAACCTCTTATTGCTAGATAGCGAGGGAGATGGCGAAATTGGGCAACAGTGACGAGGTAAAGTGGGAGCCGGAAAACGACTTTTACCTGTCGAGATATTCAAACAACTAGGCAAAGAGTTGGTAAATAGCAATCATAAATTTCCGGTCGGTCCAGCGAATGCCTCCAGATTGGCACTTAAATATACTCTGTCTAAGACAGAAGAAAGGCAAATCTGCAAACCGCGCTATTGTTTCTAGCGTACTGTGCGAAAGATTGAAGGCCGAATTCGGCTAACTGATCTAATCTTATAGGTGAGACTTCGGGCCTGCTAAGTCCTAGAGATAACTTACGACAAGGTCATCCACCCACACTTGTCCACGTCAAAGCAGCTTTTAACAGAGCAAAAATTAGTTATTTGTATTTTGCTATATCCGAATTGAAGTTTCCTGCAAAGCTTATAGGGCTTTGCAAATGGCGTTAAGTAACATAATCAGCTCCGTAAGAATTGCAAAAGACCTCTTCGAGTTCCACGAGGCCTAAAACGCAACATTCCATGTCATTCTGCACATCCCGCTTGCAGACGTAATGATCAACTCGTGGTGGCTTTAGTGCGACCGTATGACCATAGCAGTAAAGAGACATCTAATATAGCGCGAAATGGCTAATGGAGCTTGTAAAGAGATCTGGGGCACAATAGAGTCGGACGGTTGATTGCGAAATGGCAGAACATACTACACATGTGTATGCCGATGGTTACAAATTATAAGAGATTGTCGGGTCTGTTGTTTTCTGTGTCGATTCAGAAATAAGCAGATCCCACAAGCTGCCAGAGGACTGTAATGGTTTTCAGGCGGAGATTGTAGCCGTTAAGACAGCAGCAGAATTTCGGGAGTAAGCGTGCTGAAGCCGCAGTCAAGTCAATATATATATTAATAGCAGGCGGCGAACAATAATTTCACGCTATACTTCATCAAGAAGTGTCCTGGAATGCAAGCCAGCAATGGAGAGACTTGGCTCAAGCAAAGTTGTTTCTCTGTCATAAAGGGACAGACTTTTTTCAGTATTTGCCAAGAGGTAGGGGTATTCCCTACGACACATTTAGTCCATGTGAGGTCATTATTGACCGGCCAGTTCAAACAAACCTAACCTTCGGACCATTTGAAATTAAACGAGGCTTCAGACAAGGCGACTCCCTATAGTGTTATTTCCTCAGCCTGTTTCTCTATAAGGAAATGCAATGGAGAATAACTCTTGCCATTAAGTATTTCTTTGGACTGATTATAGGTCATGTTATGTGAATGAAAAAAGACGATCCAGCCCACGTAGCATTCCTATCGGCAGTCGCATTTGGGAGCGGAGAAAGTGGACGGCTCTCAATGAGTTGGAGCCCGGAGGCGGAACAACGGCAATGACTTGCAATGGCCAAATCATCTAGGCAGTTAAGCTTCAACTAATGATGAATTAATCCATTGCAAAAAGCTTCTTCAGATATTTGCTTGCACTTAGAGAAGAGCGTGGCAAATCCCACCGAACGAACTTATTAATCACAAATTTCCGGAATACTCCGTTTCTAGTCCAGGCCTTTTTGTTAGATAACCTTTTTTCCAGGAAATGCTTTCTTTCAATAAAGAGGGAGAGAAAGAGATATAGGGGCGATTCAGTCAACTTGTTTTCATGACACTCTAATCTATAAGTATATAACATATATACATATTAAAAAATATTTTATAATTCACAGTAATAAACATAAATAAAATTAAAAGTATTTTTTTTTATATAATCTAAAATTACTCTTCTGTGAAGCGAGCGACTGCCTGCCAACCTGACGCCATTAAAAATAATTAATTTATCACTAAGTGGCTAAATATAATTTAAAGCCTTTGCGACATAAAAAGATATTTTCGAAAAAGCCGCAAGTGGCTGCATTAAAAAGCCGAAAATATGTAGATTGGCTAATAAATTTATTCTTTAGACCTACAGGAATATAACGCTAACCTATGCAGATCTAAACAGCGATCAGTTCGAAAAGACAAGGTTTACAAAAGAACCAAAACAAACAATGCCTCCTCCATATGATTAATAAAATTTTATCATATCTCGTAGATTACTGGTGATATTATTAGAATCTATTATCGAGATCGGGCTACGCTGATTTTAGAATCTCATAGTAAGCCTGCAACGCACGGTGGGGTATTTGATCAATCTAGCTGGCCAAAATTAAAACAGCAGTTATTTCTGTTCAAAAAGTGGTTGGCTCACTTCATTGTTATGAAAGGAAATATTTTACTGTAAATTCACGGTGTTCCGCGCAGAATTACTACGGATCGGGCCCCCGGCTTCGGATGGCCCCGGGGTCATTTTTGGCATTACATGAGATAAGTCAATATGGGTATCAAACGAAAATTATTTTACTCCGCATTTCTATTGACATTTTTAAGAAGGTTTGCTACCTCACATTGTTTTTGTATTTTTTTGTATATCCACTATCATCTCGGAAACGGCTTAACCGATTTGAATCAAATTTGGTACATCGATATGGTATTACATTTTAAGACTTTTCACCTAGGTGTTGCCACTGAGGATGTTTTCATAAGGTTGCCACCTTTCGCCAATAAGTGTATCAATCTCTTACAAAATTGATCACCACTCAAAAAATCACAGGTATGCGCAGCCATTTTTGTTATTAAATTTTAAAACCAACACATAATTGCCAAAAAATTACTTAAATGATATGCCATGAAAAAAAGATATATATTTTTGTTTGCAAGGTTTTTAAAAAATTTAATATTGAAAAGTAGTAGTATTACAAGTAGAATAACTCAGTTAAAACATGCGGTATAAAACATCTAATATATGAATTAAAAACACATTTACCTGTCCTAAAAGAAAATGTAACTAGATTTGATTAAGGCTTAACAAGTGAACAAGTATTTAGGTTAGAAAAGTATATTGCTTTTTACTCCAAAAATACATCGAACTGCACACAATTTTTATACAACTTTAGATGTGCGCGGTTAGCTCCGTTTATGTTGCAGATGGGTTTTGGGGTATGTATACTATTCAGTGGACATCTAGGAACGCCAGGGAGTATATTAAAAAAAAAAATTGGAATATTTTGAAAATCGACTTTTGGCCAGCTATATTGATCAAATATCCCACCGTGCGACGCGCAAAATCAATGATATTTGTATCGTTCATCCATTTGCATATTCACAGCTTAATGCTTTTGTCACATTCATTATGAGATTCTTAAGTGGGTGATAATGACTTTAGAAGTACCGATGTGAGCTTTACTCAAGAAATTCTTCAACAGAGTAGAATTGCAACCGCAATTCCAATACCGTTGATCGCATTGATCCCATTTCATTCTGGTTTTTCCCTCTATGAGAAAATGCGTCGCTGTTTGTGTGCTGGAGCAAATTAAAATGTCTACGCTGACAGAAAGTATACGCATCAATAAATGCTTTGGGATTGTGCCATCCATATAGTTTGCTACTGCTAAAACCCACGACAGCGTCAACGACAACACCACCGTCTTCGATAGCGCGCGAAAAGACCACACTCATCGAACAAGGTGGTACAAAAGGGTTAATTTTTTCTTGTTGTTCAATTTTAGTTAGCTCAACATTTTGACCTTAATCAGTTTTACTGGTCTCAGCGGCTCGCAAACTCTTGAAGCGTACTCTTGCCATTAAGATGTTAGCAAAGCAAATAGTTGTCTGCCTTGGCAAATGCTGTTCTGAGGTCACTCAACTGTGCTCTGATGATAATTTTCGAGTCCTCTTCATGTAAGCTGGGTATTTTTTTTTTTTTTTTTTGATACAATGCGGTATTTTCATGCGTTACGTTGTTGTTGTTGTTGTTGTAGCTATAAGGCCTTGGGGAGTGTTATCGATGTTGATAGTCCTTTGCCAGATGCAGATCCGGTACGTCCCGACCATCTCGGGTACGATTTGGTATGACCACATGTATCCTTCTAGGAGATACCTCCCTCGCACGCCCTAGATCCATCAGTAGTTCGGGGTCGCCAAAGCCTCGGCTGTTAATGAAACAGAATTTGCCACGGATAGGTGAGGTTGACAACTGGGTTGGATAAGCTATATATTGCGCTGGCAACCTCTTGAATTGTATTTTAGTCGCCTCTTACCACAGGCATATCTACCTAAGCGTGATCAAAGCCGATGGTGGGACTTTGAATCGTGCGCACTTCTAATGCAGCCCCTATATCTCAACATGATCGATTTTGTTGCGTGTTTTCTTTGATCTTGGTCCCGGACCTTACTTTAGGCACCGGCGAAGTCAGTCACCCTCAACGTGTTAGGTGAGGTTTTGTTGTGGAAGCTGGTATTTGTTGGTGGGGCCAAATACGTTTGCACACCTTTGCGTTAAATTTAGAAATCTGGGTTTGAGTTTGCCAAGCATGTTTTTTACATATTTGTAGGTATGAGCGCTCTTATGGACTTTTCAGGTCTTCGAATAATGCGCCCTTCTCCTCATTGCTTTTTTCCTTCGTCGGTGCGTGGGCGCACTTGATCGAGATCAGGAATTTTGCATCTATGCGTACAGTGGCGAGATATTCGTCTACATGAGGAACGACAGTACTTGGAGATAAAGTCGCTTCCCCACCACGAAGTTTTCACTGAAACTACGTACATGTGCAAGAGCCCATTAGTATGCCAACAGATTCACGAGGAAACAACCCAGCCAACAGCAGCACCATTCTCAACAAGGGTCCGAAAATTCTAGGTGCTGCCCAGATATGGCCAATGGAGTGCCCCAACTAACGCTAAAAACGAGTATGTCAGAGTGGCGCTGCCATGCTGTCGCCTTCTCACATCACCGACCACCAAACCAAAAGAATGCTCTGTGGCTACCCGGAATATACTTTGAATAAAGTGTCAGCAAGTTGTAAGCCCAGGTGAATGTCCATCAGGAGAAGAGTAGTAAATCCGAGTTACCCTGATTTAACTTAAAGCCACAAGATCAGAGTCGCCCCATCGTGTTCAAGTGGAAATAACCTCTAGATAGTTCTTGTCTCTATAAAACTTATCTAAATCCGCGAAAGTTCACTTAGAGTTTGAATTTACTTCCTTGAAATAGAGAAGCAAAATACGCAGCCTGGGAAAGAACTAAAAAATACAAATAGAACTAAACCTTTTCCCTCACCTTGTATTGTGCATTCTCATACAACCATCACTTTGGTTACTGCGGCAATAATCAATCCAATGAGGCAGCGAACGCGCAGCCTTTGATCGCCCATCGTTTACTGATCGTAGCTGCACAAAATTTGTCTTGTCTACAAGATCTATCTCATGACTCAAGAGGACTCATTCTATTCAATTTTGTATCAGTTGTGAAAGTGAAGCAAAGGCAAACGGTTCGTCAATCGGGATTTCTACTTCATTCCGGTGTATAAGAGTCGTTCGATCTCTTTGAGTTGTTGGCCTCTACAACAACAACAACAACTAAGTAGATCATTATCTTCATCAACATCAGCAAACGGAGAATAACAATAATAAGAAAATAAATGCAATAAAAACAACAAATACAAAAAAGAATACTGAAAAGTGAAAACTCTGTTTTCAGTTGGAAAGTTATTTTTAAAAAATATATTTTTGGAATTTTAATTTCTTTCATGGCGGCCGCAATGCACGGTTTGCAATAGTCATGCTGAAGTGCTAACAGAAGTGTTTAAGAAATTCAAAGTGATTTTTCGTTTACATGTGTATTTGTTGTGTAAATTAAAAAAAAAAAAACATACTTATTGTGAAATTTTTGGATAAAAAAAAAATATATATTTTTTGAAATTATTTTTTGAGTGTGTTTAGTAATATTTATTTAACATTGAAAGTTCGCTTATAAAAGCGCGTAAAAGTTTATGTTGTAAAAAAAACAAAAAATGTTGACAACAACTAAGAATATTGCACAATGTTTGTGCTTAACATTGTTAATGAGTATGGTTGTGTTGGACCCCGCAAATGCACAATACGAACACTATGTGGACTCATTGGGCGCCGATGTATTCTATGAGCATCCAGAGGGTTCAACTCGATATTTGAATGATGGTGACAGCGAATATGTAGAATTGGATTTGGATAGGCCGATGCATTTCTATAGTGAAAAATATGATAAACTTTTTGTAAGTTTTTTATTGCGAAATATCTATAATTAATTTTTATAAATGTGTGTTCGTAAAGTGTTTTATGGGTTATAACTTGCATCCTAGGACTACACCATTTGCAGTTGTATTTTAGAATACTCAATTAGATAGTCAGGATTTAAGAAAACGGGGGTATTCCATAGTGATGGCTGGATCAATTTGACTCGACTTTGACTCTAATAACTTTAAACAATTTTTCTAAAACTAGTAATTATAGAAGTTTTCAAATTTTATCACCTTAACCCTTTTGTTACTTTAAGGTCATTTGGTGACCTTTCCTGCTTTGTTTTTCTGATATCTCTCGATAGGAGAAACATTGAAAAGCAAGATTTAGCCTCTTCCAATAACTGATAATAAACAAACCTACGTGGGCGCACCGCACCATAAGGTCATTCTGTGACCAGAGCTGTTGTTCTGAGCATAAAAAGAAATTATCGAATAAAAAATAATCAAAAAATGATAGTGGTTGGATTCCATAGATCTTTTAGAACATTTAGGCGAAGTTTTTTTCCAATTAGTGATACGCGGATATTTTTTCCCTAAGGATTTATGGAGACCTATGTTTTGTATGCCGATTTCAAATGATAACTGCTTAGGGAGTGGTATTATAATATGGAAAGCTTTTCATTGCGTAATACACTCTGAAGTTATGTCAGATCACTTCCAAGAGGCGACCCCGCTTAAAAAACATGTTTGAAAGTGTGTTGATGATAATTCTTCCATTGGCTGAACTAAGCAACTTCGGTATGGTCTGCCGGCATACTACGTATATACCACGTCCACCCTATCGCAAGAATACCGATACCAATAAATCTCACCAACTGCATCAGAAATTATCAAAGTTTTTACCGATAAGCATTGCGAATAGAAACAAGAAAAAAGTATGTGAATATTACACAATACTGTCTTGAGATTATAAACCTTTAAACCGATATACATAGAAAACATAGGGCTGGTCATTTCGAGACCTTAACAACACGTGTGCAAGTTTTTCTTAACGTAACAGAAGGGTCAAGGGAAATATTTATTTGACACAAATGATAATGAAATATACAACGTAAAAAAATTACTACTTTCTAAGAGTGATGGGTGGGACTAAGTGATGGGTACTACTACGGCTGTCCAATTTTAGACAAACTATAAAAGTTTTTTCAAAATTGGCTAAGCCATCCAATTTATACCCTAAAGTTACTTGTATGTATTACAAAGAAAACAAGTAACAGCGGCGCTGTCTTCGGCTGTGCCGAAGGCTTCATACCTTTCATGAATGGGGCTGAACAATCTTATCCCATTCGTAATATAAAAAAATATGTAGGTATTTCGTGTGAGGATGCAAAGTTTCACGTTTTTTGTGGGTTGCATGAAATAGCTATGACAATGAATCACTTATCTGAACAATATATAACGTAATCCTAAGTATTTGTGAAATTTGAAGGTTCGAGCTGTGAAAATGGGGCAGAAATAACGAAAAGTTTCTTATCTGAACAATCGCTTGTATAAGATATATACTATATATATCACCGATCTCTACAATTTTTCCAGACAACATTATGTGCCATATACGAAAGCATATGGTGAGGTTTGAAGCTTTAATCCGAAAATTGAGGGATTAGTTTGCATACAAACAGACAGACGGACATGGCTAAATATACTGAGCTATTCATCCTGATGAAAGCGTCGATTGGATTTTAGGAAAATTAATTGGTTTTAAGAAATCATTAATTGGATTTTAGTAGAGGGAGTTGCATTTTAAAAACGCAATTTGGTTTTAAGAAAGTATAAATTTGTTTTTAGAAAACGTTGAAAACATCAAACTTACCTTTTCTGAAATCCAATTGACTTTTTCTAAAATCCAATTCGTGTTTTTTTTAATTTAATCTGAAATAGATGAGAACATGCAATTGGATTTAAGACTGCGTGAATACACTTAATGAGGACAAGACGGAGTACTTGCTGTCGTCCAAGAAAGAATCGGCTCATTCGCGCCTTGGCAGCCGCGTCACAGTTGATGGATATAAATTCGAGACTGTGAAGGATTTCGGCTCTTTGGGAGGCAGCATTAACAGCAAAAACAATGTAAGCTTAGAAATAAAACGGAGAATAACACTTGCCAACAAATGTCACTTTGGACTGAGTAAGCAATTGAAAAGTAAAGTCCTCTCTCTAGGAACAAAAATCACGCTCTACAAGTCGCTCATCATTCCTGTCCTGAGGTATGGCTCGGAATCATGAACGGTGTCGAGGGAGGATGAGATGGTTATGGAAGGGTTCGAAAAAAAAGTTTTTCCGAAGATTTATGGTCTTGTCCATGATGTCGACGGCGATTATGGAATGAGGTATAATGATGTACGCGCTTTACGCAGATATGAAGATAGTGTAACGAATAAATATCCAAGGCTTCGCTGGTTAGATCAAGTTATGCGAATGAACGAGGACACTCCGGCCAACAAAGTATTTCAGTCGACACGGCAGATTGGAAGCAGAGGAAGGGGGAGACCTCCACTGAGTTGGGAGAGGCAGGTGGAGGAAGACTTGACATCCCTTGGTGTTCCCAATTGGCGTAATTTATAGCGAAACAGGGATAGCTGGTCTGACTTGTTACGAAACGGCCAAAATCGCTTAGGTGGTTAAGCGCTAATTAATGAAGATGATGAATATACCAAATTTTTTTTAGGTTTTCTAAAATTAAAATAAGATTTCCTAAAATCCATTTGGTTTTTCTAAAACCCAATTCACGTTTTCTTAGATCCTATTGACAACTCTAAAATCCAAATGACGTCTTCGAATTTCCAATTCACAATTTTAAATTTCAACTGACGGTTTCGAAAGTCCAACTGACTATTCTTGAACACAATTAAATCATTTTGAAATGATGTAGCAATTCATGTTTAGAAAACAACAATTAAGTTCAAAATTTAAAAAAAACTAAGTCACGCTCAGTCGTCAATAAAAAAGCATTATATGGAAATTAGAACAGTCCATATAATAATCGTAAATGGGAAAGATTCAACTGAAAATACGATAGCATCATTTGTGATTCAGAATACTCTGTTATAAATGATAGATCGGAATTTGAAATTGAGATCAGTCAGTTGTACATTTGAACATGCGAAACGGTATGTTGTGAATGCAAAATGCTTTCACTTAGTGTTCCCCTCGCTGCATCCAGTGGTATGCCTATCACTCAGAGAATATTTCAGCCATGAAAAGTTTCTCAGCGAAAATTCATCTCATTGCAGATGTTGTTCGGAGTGGGCACAAAACATGTTGACCTGGCCCATCAATTTGTGGGAAAAGATAAAACAAGCTCGACCTAAATCTCCTCGTATCAAGTATTTTTATACTCAGCTGAGCAGAGCTCACAGAGTATATTAAATTTGTTCGCATAATGGTAATCCGTAACAGCACAAACTAATCGAGATAGATATAGACTTCTATATATCAAAATGATCTGGGCGAAAAAAGAAATTTATATAGCCATGTCCGTCCGTCCGTCCGTCCGTAAACACGACAACTTGAGTCAATTTTGAGGTATCTTGATGAAATTGGGTTAGTAGGTTCCTGGGCACTCAGCTCAGATCGCTATTTTAAATGAACGAAATTGGACTATAACCACGCCCACTTTTTCGATATCGAAAATTTCGAAAAACCCAAAAAGTGCGATAATTGATTACCAAAGACAGATAAAGTGATGAAGCTTGGTAGGTGGGTTGGCCATATGACGTAGAATAGAAAACTTTTAAAATTTTGGACTATGGGCGTGGCACCGCCCACTTTTGAAAGAAGGTAATTTGAAAGTTTTGCAAGCCGTAATTTGGCAGTCGTTGAATATCGTTACTCCCATTCCTATATGTGTGCTAAATAAAAATTAGCAAAATCGGAAGACGAACACGCCCATTCTTTAAAAAAAATTTTTTAAGTAAAATTTTGATTAAAATTTAATATCTTTACAGTATATAAGTAAACTATGTCAACATTCAACAAAATACAAAAATAAAAGAAAATTCCAAAATGGGCGTGGCTCCGCCCTTTTTCTTTAATTTGTCTAGAATACTTTTAATGCCATAAATCGAACAAAAATTAACCAATCCTTGTGAAGGGGCATAGATTCTATGGCGGTAACTGTTTTCTGTGAAAATGGGCGAAATCGGTTGAAGCCACGCCCATTTTTTATACATAGTCGACCGTCTGTCCTTCCGCTCGGCCCTTAACACGATAACTTGAGCAAATATCGATATATCTTTACTAAACTTTGTTCACGTATTTATCTGAACTTACTTTACTTTGGTATAAAAAATGGCCGAAAGCCAACTATGACCATGCCCACTTTTTCGATATCGAAAATTACGAAAAATGAAAAAAAAAACGCCTTCACATATACAACTAAGGGCCACTGTCTTTTAAAACCCTCATTAATACATTTAATTTGATACCCATATCGTACAAATACATTCTAGAGTCACCCCTGGTCCACCTTTATGGCTATATCTCGAAAAGGCGTCCACCTATAGAACTAAGGCCTACTCCCTTTTAAAATGCTCACTAACACCTTTCATTTGATACCCATATCGTACAAACACATTCTAGAGTCACCCCTGGCCCACCTTTATGACGATAGCACGAAAAGGCGTCCACCTATAGACCTAAGGCCCACTCCCTTTTAAAATGCTCACTAACACCTTTCATTTGATACCCAAATCGTACAAACACATTCTAGAGTTACCCCTGGTCCACCTTTATGGCGATATCTCGAAAAAGCGTCCACCTATAGAACTATGGCCCACTCCCTTTTAAAATACTCTTTAATACCTCCCATTTGATAGCCATGTCATACAAACACATTCCAGGGTTACCCTAGATTCATTTTCCTACATGGTGATTTTCCCTTATTTTGTCTCCAAAGCTCTCAGCTGAGTATGTAATGTTCGGTTACACCCGAACTTAGCCTTCCTTACTTGTTTTAGCTTACGATGCGTAGCACACTATCTCTCTGTAACTATTCATGATAGAAAATTGAAATTTGGCAGAAGTCATATCCTTGTTGTCAAAAAAACAGTAAATATAAAATCAAGAAATTTTATTTAATAATAAACTTTTGGTTGAAATATCTACATTGGCATATCACAGTGTAGAAATTACACAATTGCTGGTATTTAATATTTAGGGATTATTTTGGACATGAACTTGTCCTGAAGACCCAATATTTAAGATAGGGCCAGGAAGGCCGCCGTTGCCTTATACTGGTCCATGGGGGCTATGGGCAAGAGAGGGGGGCTTTGGCAAAGAGTAGTACACTGGTTATATGAGATGGTAGTCACAAATATTCTGCTCTATGGGGTGCTGGTCAGAGGGAATGCACTGGATAGAGCGAGCACCGCCAAAATATTAGTGTCAGTGCTGATTTGTATCAGCGGCGCTCTCAGAACAATACATTTCTTGGCATTGCATGTCATGCTGAGCATACATCCAGTAGATATTGCGGAAAAGGCGGCCACGGCCGGATCGTTGGTCACGCTTCGTTATATGGGTTATGACCTTTCTGACTTCGGGCACTCTAGCCTTCCTACCAAGTTCGACTTTATCCTTGACAGGACGAACTAATGTGTGTGCCGATAACTGCTCCCTGTGCAACCTTCAGCTCAGTCATTCCCTCGAGAGAGGAAGGGGACGGGGTCGGAAAAGTTGGTGGAGGGGGGGGCGTTCTTTGTCAAGAGCTGAATGTAAGCCGCTAAGGATGAGGTGGATGAATTGCTATCCAGTGCTACTACAGTTAGGGAATTTAACATCTACTCTGATAGCCAAGTGGCTATCAAGCCCTTGAGCTAAACTATAGTGCGGTCAAGGGTGGTATGGGAGTGCCTGACCTAGCTTGCGATTGCATCGAACTATTTTATGATTACGATTATCTGGGTCCCGGGTCGTAGTGATAATCTGGGCAACTGTCAAGCAGATCTCTTAGCCCGCATCGGTACAATTGAACCGGATAAAGACGGCTATAGGGATTGCGGAATTCCCTTGGCCACCTGTGGTCTGCTTCTGCATGGGTAGGCCTTGAGTCAGCTCTATTAGCGTTGGGTGGACACCACCTCTTGCAAGGTAGCAAAATTCTTCTGTTCGGAAGTGAATGGCAGGAGGTCTGCCGAAATGATTGAGTTCACTAAGGCTATCTACTAATGGTCATTGGAGTCTTGACAGGATACTGTCCAATGGCAATTAATGTGGTACGTCTCAATATACTGGAAACCCCATCCTGCTGCAGCTCTATGGAAGATGATGTGGTGGAATCATTGAAACACTTTATGCTTGATTGCACAGCTTTTGACATACTCACGGAGGCGGCTACCACCTATCCTAACCTAACCTAGCCTTGTTAAAACATATTTATAGCTATGGCTTATTGGAACAAGCAGGGCCCATAGTCTATTTGCCATGATAGAATACATTCGCATTGATGTGCTATGCATTCAAATTGAAAAACCCACACGTTCTCATACGACACAATTAATCACAATATACAAGCATAAAAAATATTTTATATGCAGCGGTAAACAAGTCAACAAATGAATTTCTTTTAATTTGGCGCTGCTAATGTGATACACAAAAAATTATTACAGCCACTTAAATTGCGAAATTATCGCGCCTAAAAAACATCATAATTTTCAAAAGTGGACAGAACGCAGGTTTTTGGCTAACGGCCAGCGATGACATCTATACATTTTAAGTATAAAAATAATTTTTATATTTCTTTTGGCATATGCGATCAATAAATATTGTAGATAATGGCACAATCATCCTGCGAGACACATAAAGCTAAAATGCGAGCCGTTAGCAACTACGTCAAGCTCTTAATTTATCTATCTTCGTACTTTCGTGTGTCTTTACGTGAGTACGTTTTCATTTTCAAATGCGGGGAAATCTTTTGGTTTATGAATGTGTCGTTGAAAAAGAAAATTTGGCGCCAAACATTTCATGGTTTGTTGAGTTAGATGCAGTAATTTCTGTCATCAAAGAAAAATGTCAGCCACATCACTGTTGAAATGGAATTATTACCTAACTACCTTACCTTCTTATTGGCGCTTAACCGTTAAAATGGTTATGGCCGTCCAACAAGGCACGCCAGTCGTTTCTTCGCTCTGCCAACTGGCGCCAATTGGTAATATTTATTACCATTATCATAAATTGGCGTCCAACTGTCTGGGCGATTATGGTCATCACGCAGGAAGCCACAATCCATGCTTTCCAATAACTGACACCTCTGCCACCTGCTTCTCACTTACTCAATTAAGGTCTCCTCTTCCGCTATTGCTTGATACCCTATGTTCAAGTTTGAGTAAAGTTCATCATGAATCCTTTGATACAATACAATACCAAATTTTCACAGAGCTTATGACGAGCTATAAAGACCAATGATATCAAAATATTCAGCATACACCAGAATTTTATCGGCCTAAACACCCGCGTCGTTAGTTCTGCTTACTACAAACTGGAAAAAGAAGCGGTAAGGATGGGTTTGATGGTGCAAGATAACAAAACGAAGTACCTGCTGTCATCGAACAAAGAATCAGCGCATATGTGCCTTGGCAACCACGCTACTGTTGGCAGCCATAATTTCGAAATAGTAAAAGACTTCGTTTTTTTGGGAACCAGCATTAATACTAACAACAACATCAGCATCCGTCCTGCTATATGGTGCAGAAGCATGGACCATGACAACATCAAATGAAGTGGCTCTGGGAGTGTTCGAGAGAAAAGTTCTTCGAAATATTTATGGACCTCTACGCATTGGCGATGGCGAATAACGAAGAAGATTTAACGATGAACTGTACGAACTTTACGCAGACATCAACATAGTCCAGCGAATTAAAATTCAGCGGCTGCGCTGGCTAGGCCATGAAAGATGATACTCCGGCTAAGAAAGTGTCTCTATCGGAACCCGCCTATGGAAGCAGAGGGAGAGGGCGGCCCCCACTACGTTGGAGGGAACAGGTGTAAAACGATTTAAACTTACTCGATGTGACCAATTGGCGCCAGTTGGCAAAGAGAAAAGCGACTGGCGCGCGTTGTTGGACGGTCATATCCGTTTAACAGTTAAGCACCAATTAAGTAAGTAAGCAACACCAGAAATTGTATTCTTATTTTATTAAAGCACCATCGCGGTTTGGATGTGCTACTAAAACTATTTCCTCAAGCATCAGGTTATACAAACTGTATGATAGAAAGCCATTTTGTTTGAAACATGGTTTGATTGCGAATGAGTTATAGAGGTCCTTCCCAACCTTGCGCAGCTGATGCTGTTACTTAACGTTAATTGCTAAATCTATATAAGCTTTGCAGCTGTGATCTCGATTCCATACCAGAATTGTGCTCTCATTGCATATGCGAAAGGGCAATCCTTCTCAATTTTTGGAAACCCCTGCTTTGCAGGAAACTTAAACTCAAACATAAGAATGGTGTGTGTCGGTTCTCTTATCGTGGGTCTTCTCAAGAATTTGAAGTATCGTGTAGTTCTGATTGATGTTAGATTTAATAAGTATGAAGCGCACTGATATAGTTTAATCAGTTTGTCGACACATTGAGTTCAAGTCTTGCGTGAATTGCAGGTTAGAATTTTTTGTGAACATAATTTCAGAATAGAAATTCAGGGTAGACTCACTTTTACAAGTGAGTGCAAATTTGGACTGACTAAGCAATTGCACAGTTAAGTTCTCTCTTGACCAATAAATGCCATCCTTTCGCTGGCAACTCTCGTGAAGTCTTCTGAAATATTCGACAGAAAAGTTTCCCTTTGTATGAGCAGCGAGTATTAAAAGGGATTTAATTATGAGCTGTTCGAGAATATATATCAATGCCGTATGTACCCGAATTCAATTCGCACTGTGTAACAGCAATTTTGGGGGCGCAGTAGTTTTAACTCGGAATGAAACATCCCGTCTTATATAGTAAAACCACGAGATCGTTTTCCATTATTTGCACATCATTCCTTGCTATGGTCATTTTAAATTTGCAATATTTTTCACAGTAATATTCGAATAAGTGCAAAATTTTTAAAATACGTATTGGATCGAGAGTTTTGTGAAATGATAAAATGAAAAAAATCATTAATCTGTATATATAAAAAGAAGTGTACATTTTGATTGTCACTCCATAACTCGAGATAGAAAGATTGCCATGAAATTTTTAGGAAATATACAGGAAGGAGAGATGATGGTTACTTGATTTTGAAATCCCAAATCGGTTTAGCCATTCTTGAGTTATGATTTTTTTTTAGAAAAAATTCAAATATGTATATAAAAGAAAGTGGTGTTAGTTACACTACGCATAACTCAAGAACGGATGAACCGATTTGAATGAAAATTGGTGGAGAGGTAGCTCAGAACCAGGGAACGGACATGGGATACTTTCTATCCCGTTCTGGCTAGGGTCTTGAGATCAAAACGTGGACCTGGGTAATCCTGGGATATGTTTGTAGAGTATGGGTGTCAAATGGAAGCTGAGTACTTTGATACTGGGTATTTTTCGTACCCCTGGGTGACTAGGCTCTCGAGAAATAGGCCAAAACGTGAACCGGGTACCCCTAGAATGTGTTTATACAATATGGATATCAAATGAAATCTGTTGATGAGTGCTTTAGTACAGGCTAGTTTTCATACCTATTGGTGACTAGGGTCTCGAGATATAGGCCAAAACGTCGACCCGGATACACCTAGAATGTGTTTTTACATTATGGGTATCAAATTGAAGCTGTTGATGTTTGCTTTAGTACAGAGTAAATTTTACACCGCTGGGTGACTAGGGTCTCGAGATATAGGCCAAAACATGGACCCGGATACCCCTAGAATGTGTGTGTATTATGGATATCAAATAAAAGTTGTTGCTGAGAGCTTTTAAGTAATTTTCATTGTGATATTCGATTTAGTCACATCAACCTGGCAAAACTGATAAATATGCATGCGAAGCCGAAATAAAGACATGAATTAATAATACCCACATACCTATTTACATACGTCCTATTCGATTTGCCTGAAATTTGGTATATAAATTTGCCTATATTAGTATTTACGATGCTTTTTTCCGGGAAGTAGACCAGAGACGGACTGGGACTGTGATTAGGACTAGGACTGGGACTGAGGCTGAGACTGAGACTCGGAGTGGGACTGGGACTGAGACTCGGAATGGGACTGGAACAAAATACATACCACCAAGAATGAGAAAAACTTGAGAGAAGAGAAAAGAGAGAAGGAAAAGACTGAGAAAGAGATAGAATGAAACAAAGATGGTGATAGATGAAGCGAAAAATACGGAGAAAGGAGTGAATACAAAGATTAGGAAAAAGTGTAGAGGGGCGAGGGCAGAGTTAGACGGAAAAAGCTTATTAAAATGTATGCAGATAGACCAAAAATTTAGAGCACAACAACGTCTGCCGGTTCTGCTAGTTGAATATATTTTTTTATGTTTTAATTTCAGTCAGCACAAAATAGACCAACAGAAAAAAAATTTAAAGTGAAATTTGACCAAAGCTTGCCAACCGACTATGATTTTTAACTATATCCATCTAAGTAGGTCTGTCGTCCGCAGTAGAATGCATTATACCACCAAACTATAATCCCCAAATTCAGAGGGTCTTCTCCCAGTATCATTTTTTGTACCCCGGCTCTTTAAAACACGGCGTGAGTGCTAAGTACTCGCGATCCTCGTTGCAAATGCAGATGTGCGCCTAGAAAAGTAATGTATTTGAATTAACTAGTGCTGGCTCAGGTGTTTGACGATAAACCTCAACAGAGATTACTTTGCCAGAAATATGTAATTCGGGCTTTTTTGAGAGCTTAGTAAGTAACAATCGATATCGAAAAGTTATTATTTTATTATCGGCTTATTGTCGAAAATGGATTATTGTTATCCAGTTATTGTTGTCCAGTTATCGGTTTGTTATCGCTTTGTTGTCCCTTTGCCATTGGCTTCTTTTTGGTAATCGATTTTATATTAAAATTTTATTGGTATCAATTTCATAGCTAACCGTTGAGTCATCGATAACAAATAGATAGCACACCCATAAATAATGGTGTGCTACACCAAAATAAGTCGATAACTTTTCGATATCAAATCGATAACTTTATTTGATAACAAATCAATAACTCTTCGATAAAAAATCGGTAACTTTTCGATAACAATCCAAAAATTTTTGATAATATATCGATAACTTTTCGGATAATTCTTTTCCATAATAATTCGATACCTTTCCGATAACCAAATAAAGGCTCGTCGATAAAAAGTCGATAACTCAACGACAGCCTTTCGAAAATAAATGGATAATTTATCTACACCGCCGTCCATAGCAAAAATCAAGTTAAGTGTAAAAAGTGAAATCAGAGAAAATTTAATATTTATTTGGAAAATTCAAGATTTTTCTAGTAAACATCAAATTTGAAAACTTGTTTTATCTTTGAAGGTGAACTTTAAATGATAATAATTGACTTTACTTAAAATTCATAAATGGCGGTACATGATTTTTTTGCCTTTTCGCTTTGGACGGCAGTATGCCTTGTCGATAACATACCTATAACAATCGATAACTCGTCTATAAGAAATGGATTAATCGCCCCTAACCCGTCGATGACAAACCGATCACCCAGCGGGTTAGGGGGTTAGAATATACTCGCGGTAGGTATGCCTGTCGTAAGAGCTGACTAAAATACCAAATTCAAGGGGTTGTGTAGCGCAACCTTTTCAGGTTGCCAGCGCAATGTATACATAGCTTCTCCAAACCCAATTGTCAACCTCACCTATCCGCGGCGAATCCTGTTTCATTAGCAGCGGAGACTCTGGCGACCCCGAACTCCTCATGGATCTAGGGGTGGGAGGGCGGGATGGCCAAGAAGGTCGCATGTGGTCATAACAAATCGTTCCCGAGATAGTCGGGCTTGGTACCGGAACGTACCGGATCTGAATCCGGCAAAGGACCATCAACTCGATAACACTCCCCAAGGCTTTCGGTGAGTGTCCTTATCGCTACAACAACAACAACAACCCATCGTGCGCAAACCGTTTCACTCGTATTAACTTTACCACGTACTTTGTTCCTACATTACATTACAGTGAAGTGACAACACTTATGCTTATATTCGATATTGCCCCGTACCAATCCCACACTATACGTCTACACTTACATTCAATATTCTCATATAGTTATATTACTTCTAAAGACAACGATTAATCTTGCACTAACCTTACGCTTCCATTCTGGATTCACCCATACCAAGTTCAATAAGACACTTACACATCAAAGGCTGTAAATTTCAATATCAACTGATTCAAATCAGAGAAAATGTGATTATAGGAATCAATTTGAGCCACATGGACTATTTATCAAGTACCTATCATATTTATAGAAATAAATAAAAACATATATACACACACGCAATTATAATCAGCAGAGTATATGTACATTAGGGTGAGTCGATTTGTATGGCTGAAAGTTAACTGATATCGCGCCATCGATTTTCCGATAGGATTTGGGCTCAGGAAAAAAAGTTCCAATACGCATACCCAAAAAAATAATTTTCGAGCCTGCGAAATTTCATTTTTTTGACTTTTTTTTTGCGATTTTGATTTTTAAGGTTTTTTCATGACCTACTAAAAAAATGTTCATATGTATATCCTGTCCGACCCAAAAATGTCCGCTAAAAATGTTGTCATTTTTTTAGCGTACATTTTTGGTTCGGGCAGGGTATACATGAAAATTTTACAATCAAATGAAAATTTTTTAGTAGGTCATGAAAAAAACCTTAAAAATCAAATTCGAAAAAAGTAAAAAAAAATGAAATTTCGCAGGCTCGAAAATTTTTTTCCGGTATGCGTAGTGGAACTTTTTTTCCTGAGCCCAAATCCTATCGAAAAATCGATGGCGCGATATCGGTTAATAAATCGACCCAGTCTAATGTACATATATAATAAGACTACCGATTTACTGAGGACTTAGCTAGCGAGGCGCTGCAAAAGTTGCTTTGCTTCATTTAGGCCTGTGTTCTATTTTCCACGACTTATTATTTGCATCATTGCAATAATATTATTAGTACTTACAAATAGGTTAATATTGTATGTTTGTAGCTTGTTTGCAATCAAAATTAATCGCTCGAAATTGTGTTATCATGTCAAATGTTTACAGATGTGACGACGATGGGTTGTTGTCACTTTTAGTGCTTTTATTACGTGGTCATTGCGTGCCAAATGAATGCAATTTTATAACAAACCTATGGTGCCATATGTTTACTTTTATCTAAGTATGTCCAATTTTTGAAGAATCACTCCTTTGAAGTAACTAAAGATAGAGACATGAGCATTTTTCTTCTCCTTCCTCTTCTGTCACCGCCCGTTGTCAATAGGAAGATTTATTGGATTGGAGTGTTTTCACTCATTGGCATACTTTTTTCTGGACGATTGATAAATTGTTATTCACCGAAGCATGTGTGAAGCTCGTGGAGCTCATTAAAACCCTGCAGTCAAACCAACTAGATGTATACTAGATGAATACTAGTTTGCCAAAAATCCCAACTAGTATGAGTTCTGTAATTTTTTCATATTAGCAACTGGTATTTTTAACATGGCGATGTCCTACGAAATATCAATTGCCAGTCTCTGCATCAGCATCATACCAATTGACAAACTAGTCATTATATACACCAACATCGTACCAGATGCCATACTAGTCAGCATACTCATCAGTGTCATACCAATTAACATACTAGTCAGCCTTTGCGCCAGCATTATACGAGATGGCGTATTAGTTATTATATATATCAATATCATACCAAGTGACATACTAGTTAGTGTATTCAACATCAACATACCAGTTGGCATACTACTCAGTCTGTGCATCATTGTAATACCAGTTGACATACTATTCGATATTTGCATCAGCATCCTAGTAGTTAATACACTAGTCCTAGTTGGGTTGAAAAATTACTTGAAAATTGATAAATTAGCTCAAATTCATTTTATTCATTATGTTTCATATATATAAAAAGTATATATATTAGACTGGGTCGATTTATCAACCGATATCGCGCCATTGATTTTTACAACAATTTTTTGAAAAAAAAAATAAATTGTTTTTTGGGTTTTAGGGAGTGTTTTGGTCGAAAAATTTACCCTTTCGAAAATTATTTTTTTGGGTATGCGTAGTGGAACTTTTTTTCTTGAGCCCAAGTCCTATCGAAAAATCGATGGCGCGATATTGGTTAACTTTCGTCCATACAAATCGACCCAAGTTAATATACATACATATATCACTTTAAAATTTATCACTTCAATACATTATATTTTGGAATAAATTTTGATAAAAACACGTACATATATATAAAACCTAAAAAGTAACGGAATAACACATGCCGATTTTGTGATCGATCAGCGGAGCCGGCGGACCATATCCTGTGACGCAATCTCAAGACACAGGGGTAAGTTTATGAGCTCACCATGGCCAGAACATTCCCACATTAAATCCCTCAAGCCAAGAGAACGGCTAGGGTTCATCAAGGAAGTCGGCTTAGATGATGTGTTGCGAAGGAGGTGAGGGCACAATAGACCAATGGTCGCAGTGCAATTTTCAGTAAATTATCTATCTAGCTAACGAAGAAGGACGAACCAGTCGTGGTTGACCACGTCAAAACAGGCCAAGCTGCACAAGCACCGTCCTATGATTAGTGTTAATGGAGTTCAGAATGGTGGTAGTGATATGCACTTTACGGAAGTCATGCTGATGGCTGGATAACCGAAGAATTTCATTTAGTTGAGGGAATCGTAATGGCTTCAAATTTTTTCGTTACTGACCAAAGGCATAATATCGTTAGGTACTGGCTGGGTTTCCGGTCTTTGGTAGTGGTTTTATCCTTACCATTCTCCATTATTCTGCCATGGCAAAGGCTTTTAACGCCAAGTAGAAAACATGTGCTAGGCTGCTGATGCTCTCATGGCCAAGGTGTTTTGGCATCGGCATAGGTTATCCGTCTGGGACTATTGATATGGAAGGCTTGGCGTTTTCGATATCTTCTTTAACCTCTGCTGAGATAACGGTGAGGGTCGACTCGTCATGCTTGTGTTTATGTGCCGTTGATTTGGACGATATCTAGCATTGTCAATTGAAGTATGGATTGCAAACTGGCACTCGCGCATTTCCTCGAGTCCGGCAGACGAAATTCTAGTCGAATAAATTATTCAATATTAACTACTATGAATAACCCCACAAAATTCTAGTCAATGAACTAGAATGTTTGCTGACTACTTTGGCTTTTGACTGCAGGGAATCTTCTTTGATGTATGTCATTAGCGCCGCGAAAATATTCTCAAGAAGTTTTCCCTCGAATACTCAAAGGTTAAGATGTTGTGGTTATTACGGCTACCAAAATACTCTGAAGGTTTATGGGAGAGCTGCAAGAGTAACAGCCGCTTTCTGAATATGAATCCAGCATCTTTAGGTACTTCCTAGACCCGGAATGATTTTATGAGACTACATCGAAAATTCAAGATGCGATAACTAAAAAGAGTCCCAGACAACTTAGTGCCGTAGTAATCCGAAGTTATGTGGACGACATCCTGAAGACGTTCCCGAAATGGTACTGAGGTCATGCCGAAATGAGCCATAAAAGCTGCTCTGTATTGCATTTAATTTCGAGAACAATTTCTGTATGAAAACAAATTGGACCCGACATAGTTTCTAAATAAACATCCAGATTCGAAATACAACTTAAAACTGACTCAAAAGATCCAGATAAGGCTGAGCAAATCTTCTCGTTGTTGAGTGTGTTGATATCGAGTTTAGCGCCATTGGAGCTGATACACTTTTTTTAGCAATAGCATAACGCTATGACATCAGTAGCGCTAGTCCCACCAGACTATAGGCAACAATTCAAGTCAATGGCGCAAAGATTTTTCTTACGAATTCTGTATTGTGAAAGGTGCTGGTTAACTATTCAAAAGCTGTATTACTTGTGTTGCCGTCATTATATAACACTTATACTAATAAACCCAATGAGCAGCGCTTAAAATTAGCTTGGCGCGATTGCGCTAGCATAGTACGTTAATCAAGCCATGGCGTTGGCTTCATGGTATGAAGAGTGTCCATGGCTAGGTAGAAACTCGAAATGGTCCAGAAATGATCCCAAACTTTGAATATATGCATCGGTAACACACCGTACTCCAAGTGAGTGGCGCGTCAAATTGTTTCGAAGCGCCGCGCTATTGAATGGGATTGAATTTAAAAAAATGCAATGAGATATCAATAATCGAAAATGGACAGACAGAACTGATAAGCATGGTGATGTCAACAAACCAGCAGATGAGTTATTTTCGTTTAAAGGCGTCCTACATTTGGCCCTATTGAGACGGTGTTTGGCGTTGGCGTCAGTACCTCAAACTGTTTGTATGGAGTAATAACGGTAGTTAAAATCAACATCAAAGTACTTTCAAAAAAGTATTTGTAAGCGAACCCGCCACTTGGAAGTGTTTTCGCCGTCACGCCAATTATGTATAAAAAAAAATAAAAAACAATAGGGCGCTGAAAATTGGAAGAGAAGCTCGGCTTAAAATCTCCTAGGAGATATAAAGTGCCTTGAATATAAGAAAATTAAAAAAGTTGGCAGAAGAAGCATGAAACCACCACTGAATAATAATACAGATTTGTGTCCAAGGCGAGTTCAGTACCAGGTGTTGTTATCCCAAGAACTGATTGCTAGATTATTTTCCATACATCGCTTTGTACTTAATTATGTCAATTAATCGAAATCAATTAAAATTTTCTTTTGACTTGACATTCTTCTGCACGATTAATAGGCTGAATTAGCTTTGCCACCACCTGGTATGGATTCGCCTTGTCTGTGTCGGAATAACAATTCGCGCGATTTTCTTTTGTATGTTTTGAAAATCGTTCCGTTTTATTAAAATACGTGTTACTTTTAATTTTTTTGCTGTGAAATAAAATATTACACATCGAATGCTGAGTGGAATATCACCCTAACTCGGCTGCCGTTTCGAAAACGCTTCATCTCAGATATATTTTGAATAACGTCCTTTTTCAAAAGTTGTTTCGGTTGAGTAATATCCTATGTAAGAATTTGGTAGAAGAACGCTCTATCTCAGAATTGGTTTCAAATGAGCTCATATCCAATTCATTTTGGTCGGAAAAAAGTAAAAAAAAAAAATTAAATTTCGCAGGCTCGAAAATTATTTAATTTTTGGGTGTGCGTAGTGCGTAATTTTTTTTCCTGAGCACAAATCCTATCGAAAAATCGATGGCACGATATCGGTTAACTTTTCGTTTTTTGAAAATTTTCATCAAAAAATATTTAAAAATCATAACCCAAGATGATTAAAAACGTTCAAATTTAAAAGCATTTTCTGTTCGAAAATTAACGTATCGTCGGGAGAAAAATGTACCATAAATATGATTATTCTTGAATAATCATTTATGATTCCTATTTCGAAACGCTTTTTATTCATATTTGATATCATTGTAAAATTGAGCTTTAATTGTTTTAGAGTAATATTTGACTGCTTTTCACAGTTATTTTCTGATCATATTCGTGAATATATTTCAATCGTTTTGGTTGAAGTTTTTGAATCATTTTTGAACGCCATTATAATGCATTTATTCTTCATATCTCATTCAAAATAGGATACCACATAATAATCTTATTTGATCAGGGGAAGAAAGCATGTCAAAGTAAGCTATTCGAACCACAGCTAACTCGCAAACAAACTTGACCGATATACATCTCACTGTTTGCCTGAAGCAAGTTTAATTGAAGGGTCAAAGCACAACCGATTTTCTCGTGGATTCTTATTTTATGGACCAAACTAAGTCAGAATCTAAAAATTTAAGCTTTTTATACCGAGCGGTTTTTGAGAAAATTCGATTTAAATTTTGAAAACAGCAAAAAATCAGTACTAACTTTTTTGATCTTTTTTGATTTGTGGTCCGATTTGGTTCATATTTGGAACAAAATCGACTTATGAGAAAAAATCGCCGCTAGGTGGCGCAAGGATCGATATATTCAAAAAAATCGTATCGAAAATTTTGAATATCTGGATCTTTGCGCCAGCTAGCGGCAATTTTTCCGCAGGCCGTTTTCTATTCATGTATGTATAATGTGTTCCAAATAGGAGCCAAATCGGACCACAAATACGATTTTTGTGAATATCTCTATACATGCGCCACCTAGCGGCAATTTTTGCATAGGTCGATTTCTATTCTTGCATGTATTATGTGTTCCAAATATGAGCCAAATCGGACCACAAATCAAAAAAGATCAAAAAAGTTAGTACTGATTTTTTGCTATTTTCAAAATTAATTTTTTGTTGGTTTTTTGGCCTTTAGTTTGTAAAAATGTTTGTAAATTGTCGAGCTCGAGTCCATACAATATTAAATAACAAACAAAGAAAACTGTTTATTTGGATATGTTATATATTGTCGTTTTTTATTTATCGATATTTCGACTTCAATTAGAAGTCATCTTCAGGAATCGTTGGATGTACCAGATCGACTGGGTATCGATAAATAAAAAACGACAATATATAACATATACAAATAAACAGTTTTCTTTGTTTGTTATTTAATATTGTATGGCCTCGAGCTCGACAATTTACAAACTATTTTCAAAATTTAAATCGAATTTTCTCAAAAACGGCCCGGTAGAAAAAGCTTAAATTTTGGGTTCTAACTTAATTTGGTCCATAAGATAAGAATCCACCAGAAAATCGGTTGCGACTACAACATCCAACATCAGAATTATCGTCTGCATCTTAAAATATGGATACGATACGGCATGTTGAAGCCTTATCCAGGTATGTCAAGATAGTTCCACTTACCTGGGGTTCAAATAGCTCACAACCTATGTATTGACCAATCATTATGTATTTTCTGGGAATCTGAAGGGGAGAAATGATTGGGGAAATCTTCGTTCACGAGCAGCACTACATTATTTTTGTCTTGAATAATAACTTTTGCATAAATAATAAAATGTTTATATATTTTTTCTTAGCTTCATGATTGAAAAAATATGTGTATGTGAAAAAAATAAAATTTTTAATGAAAATTAAAATTTCAACAAGTATAAAATTCATTATTCAGTCAACAAATATATTCATAAAAGATTCAGAAAGCTGAATGAAAAATGATTATAAATTTTTGATCACCTAAAGTAAACACATTTGATTCAAATATGATTCCAAAATGTGATTGAAAACCTATATTCAGTTTTTGATCATCAAAGGTAAGCATATTTGATCATTCTTTTTGTTGGTTTTGATGAAATATTAAAATTTAGTCATTAAAGGACTTCAAAAATGATTCCAAAAAGTGATCGAAAAATGCTTTTTAGTTTTTCATCATCAAAAGTATTCATATTTGATTATTTCTTTTGTTCAATTGTATGATAACTCATTATTTAGTCAGAAAGAGTAATCAAATTGTATTGATATGTGGGGAAATTCAAAATTGAATCACCTAAATGCTGAGTGGGATCTGTTTATTTAAGAATTTCGAATACAGTGCCTTGTTAGTTTTTTTTTTCAAACTCGAATATTTGTTTTTATGTGTTACTTTATAACATCCATTTGAAATAATTTTGCGTGCATCTTGCGTTGCTTAGGCGAGGCGGCAAAATGTGAATCATTAAAGCGGCTATTAGCTCAATAGGCATGTTGAAGTCTTAATTATGTTGTAACAATAAAAAAGAGTTCTTATAGCATTTCACACTTCTTTTTTTTCATAACGAATGGAATATGTTTTGTTGTTGGCACATGCACATAATAGCAAATGCTTTGAGCTATAACATTGTATGCACTCGTACGTAATTACGATGCAGAGAAGGGGACTGAGAAGCGTAAAAGGAATTTCATACATATAGATGACATGTAATGGCTGTTCCGAAAAAAAGCGCTCACTTTTAATTAATTATCTCTCGCCGTGGTGTAGTGGTAGCGTGGTCAACATACCACACCGAAGATACTGCGTTCAAACCCCGGGCAAAGTAACATCGAAAATTTAGAAAAACAGTTTTTTAATTAAAAACAAGTAAGGAAGGCTAAGTTCGGGTGTAACCGAACATTACATACTCAGTTGAGAGCTGTGGAGACAAAGTAAGGGAAATCACCATGTTGTAAAAGGAACCTAGGGTAACCCTGGAATGTGTTTGTATGACATGTGTATCAAATAAAAGGTATTAATGAGTATTTTAAAAGAGCGTGGGCCTAAGTACTATAGATGGACGCCTTTTCGAGATATCGCCATAAAGATGGACCAGGAGTGACTCTAGAATTTGTTTGTACGATATGAGTATCAAATGAAAGGTGTTAATGAGTATTTTAAGAGGGCGTGGGCCTTAGTTCTATAGGTGGACGCCTTTTCGGAATATCGTTATAAAAGTGGACCTGGGTTGACTCTAGAATGCGTTTGTACAATATGGGTGTCAAACGAAAAGTGTAATAAGTTTTTTAAAAGGGAGTGGGCCTTTGTTCTATGGGTGGACGCCTTTTCGGGATATTGCCATAAACGTGGACCAGGGGTGACTGTAGAATTTGTTTGTACGATATGGGTATCAAATTAAAGGTATTAATGAGGGTTTTAAAAGGGAATGGCCCTTAGTTGTATATGTGAAGGCGTTTTCGAGATATCTACCAAAATGTGGACCAGGGTGATCCAGAACATCATCTGTCGGGTACCGCTAGTTTATTTATATATGTAATACCACGTACAGTATTCCTTCCAAGATTCCAAGGGCTTTTGATTTCGCCCTGCAAAACTTTTTCATTTTCTTCTACTTAATATGGTAGGTGTCACACCCATTTTACCAAGTTTTTTTCTAATGTTATATTTTGCGTCAATAGACCAATACAATTACCATGTTTCATCCATTTTTTCGTATTTGGTATATAATTATGGCATTTTTTTCATTTTTCGTAATTTTCGATATCGAAAAAGTGGGCGTGGTCATAGTCGGATTTCGGCCATTTTTTATACCAATACAAAGTGAGTTCAGGTAAGTACGTGAACTAAGTTTAGTAAAAATATATCGATTTTTGCTCAAGTTATCGTGTTAACGGCCGAGCGGAAGGACAGACGGTCGACTGTGTATAAAAACTGGGCGTGGCTTCAACCGATTTCGCCCTTTTTCACAGAAAACAGTTATCGTCCTAGAAGAAAAGCTTATACCAAATTTCACAAGGATTGGTTAATTTTTGTTCGACTTATGGCATTACAAGCATCCTAGACAAATTAAATGAAAAAGGGCGAAACCAAGCTCATTTTGACATTTTCTTTTATTTTTGTATTTTTTTGCACCATATTTTTACTGGAGTTGAATGTTGGCATAATTTACTTATATGCTGTAAAGATATTAATTTTTCTTTTAAAATTTGAATTAAAAAAAATTTTTTTTTAAAAAGTGGGCGTGGTCGTTCTCCGATTTTGTTAATTTTTATTAAGCAGAAATAAAGTAATAAGAGTAACGTTCTTGCCAAATTTCATCATGATATCTTCAACGACTGCCAAATTACAGCTTGCAAAACTTCTAAATTACCTTCATTTAAAAGTGGGAGGTGCCACGCCCATTGTCCAAAATTTTACTAGTTTTCTATTCTGCGTCATAAGCTCAACTCGTCTACCAAGTTTCATCGCTTAATGCGTATTTGGTTTTGAATTATCGCACTTTTTCAATTTTTCGAAATTTTCGATATCGAAAAAGTGGGCGTGGTTATTGTCCGATATCGTTCATTTTAAATAGCGATCTGAGATGAGTGCCCAGGAACCTACGTACCAAATTTCATCAAGATACCTCAAAATTTACTGACGGACGGACGGACATTGCTCAATCGAATTTTTTTTCTATACTGATGATTTTGATATATGGAAGTCTATATCTATCTCGATTCCTTTATACCTGTACAACCAACCGTTATGCAAAGTTAATATACTCTGTGAGCTCTGCTCAACTGAGTATAAAAAAAAAGTTTTTATAAGTGAGGTCGCCCCTCGGCAGTGATTTGGCAAACACTCCGAGTGTATTTCTGCAAAGAAAAGCTATTCAGTGAAAATTCATCTGCCTTGCAGATGCCGTCCGGAGTCGACATAAAACATGTAGCTCCCGTCCCGCCAATTTGTATGAAAAGTTAAAAATTAATTAAAATTGGAAGAGAAGCTCGGCCTGAAATCTCTCCGAAGGTTACAGCGCATCGCACTTAATTCTCGAAATGAAGGGTTCAGATCATTATTAGTTAGACATTGTTAGATAGTGTGGTCTATTTTTGTTTTTCTTTTAGCTTCTTCATCGATGGACCTTTCATATTTTTCGCTATATCTCTAATTGAAGAACAAAAGTATGAAATAAAATTGTACATTTACTATAGTAAAAATAAGTTAGGCAATTCACAAAGTTTCCTATTCGCCGTATGTGCTATGCCTTAATCAAATTTTATATTAGAAACCATGGAAACAACTCAATTCTTAAAATTTTGCATGAATCCGACTTGCAAGTGCAAGTTTTTTCCCAAAAATTTAAAAACCGTGTTTTGAGGATGAAACACGTCAATAAGATAGGGACCTAAATGTAAATAAATTAAACAATATCAGTGCAAAATTTTGCGAAATATTGAGAAACACTAGCATAATGATAAAATTAGCTAATCAATATTGTGGCGAATATCGGCATTATGATACGTTACTACGCTGTTATTAAATAAATGTACAACAACAAAGCAAGCAGCTACATATACATGTAAACAGCGAAGCTACGAGCGAAGAGAATATTTCACATAGATATATGTGACCTGGAATCATGAAAGGGACCTATTGTGCGAAAACAAGTTTTCGAGAAAAACGCGTTTAAAGTTTTTGTTTAGCTTGACTCTGTGTAGCGGCCGGCCGTTGTGAACGAATTTTTTAATTAAAATTTAAGTTACTTCCCGATAAGCTATAAGCTTGATACTTGGAATATAGTTCAGAACCTGATGACAATGCAATAATAAGAAAAAAACTCCGATAGGTAACGTATGGATCGAAATATTTAAAAAAATCGTTTTTGTGGTCCGCTTAGGCTTTAAATGCGATTTGTGAAAACACTAAGAAGGATAGAAAGCGGTTTGTTCCATTGGAAAGCGCGCTATATTTCTTATGAAAATCACTCATAAAGTAAACAACGGTATTTTCGCACAATAGGTTCATTTCATGATTCCAGGTCACATATGTAGTAAGCAGCTAAGAGCGATTAAGGAAGAGAAACAGTCACTATTACTCACACATATGTGAATATGAGATATAGAAATGAGAAATAAAAAAGCAGCTGTTGGCGAAAAGTCTGGACCCTAGGAGAAACAAGCGAACGAGGCAAATGAGAGTATAAAAGTAGCGCAAGCTGAGGAATAGTCAATCAGTTTGATTTTAACACGCTGTAGTTGAAGTACGCGCGAAATATAATCGTGAACTACTACTACCAAAGTAGTGTTATCAATAAAGAACATTTTGCTATACTGATTATTTGAGTTATTTATTCGACAATTTAGCGATGCTAACTATAACAGAGGGTCCAAAATAATCAAGGATTCATAAAATCTGTTACAATATCGTTTGATGGCGAGAAATGTGTAGTAAATTTCAACGGATAATTAAGGCTGCATAAAAAAAGAAAAAAAAAAAAATATGTAACCGATTTAGATAACAAAATAAGGTAAAAAAACTACTATTATGGCAAACTATTTGTATTAAAGGCTCAAGGACAACCTGTAATTGTCCGCGTAATAATGAACGAGGAAAGAATCCACGTAACGTCTGACACCTTTCTATTGCAGAACCTCGTGTCAGCTTCGTTTTGACCCAAATCGGGCTCCTTACATTTCATCATATCTGCAGCAAAATTTTTTAGGAAAACGCTTGAACAGTTTATTAAAAAGAGGACAATATACTAAATTTCCCACAATTGCTCTTAAAGGAACGGTACTTGGTTAATAGCACAAACAACATGACGGATTAAACCTCAGTTGTCCGTTGCTTGGAAAAAACTTGGAAAAAATATAAGTCAATGAAAGGCCACTTTTCCCTTAAAAGGTGTACAAAAGTTAACCAAAGCTGTTGAACAGAAAATTCTGTGGAAATTAAATGATTGCTTGTAAGCAGCCCCTGGAGAGAATCGGGACAAGGAGAAGCATACATCTATATTGGGTCCCGGGGCATATGGGAATAGAAGGGAATGAAAAAGCGGATAAACTAAAAAGGGAGCATCACTTGAAGCTTGCTCCATAGACGTCACAATTAGACTGGGCGAGATTAAGCGAAGGCGAGAAGTGCACATGATCGACTAAGCAGGAAAGGCGTGGGTTCAAACGCGGGGCTGTAAAGTGTCGAAGATTATGTGTAAGTCTTACAACCTTAGACTAGACAAAGTTGCTTCTATATTTAAAAAGAGAGGACTGTAAACTCATGACGGGTATTCTGACTGGACACAGCGTTCTGGCGTCAGATGCCTTTAAATTAGGCTTGGTCAGGGATAGCAGATGTAGGAAGTGCGGGTTGGAGGAGGAAACGATCGAGCACGTTCTGTGCTCGTGCCCTGCGCTTGCCAAGCTAAGACTTCAGCCGTTAGTAGTGATACAGCTGTCAGATCTAGAAGCAGCAAGTGGCTTAAGTCCTAGGAAGCTTCTAGTATTTGCCAAGAGGAGGAGTTATTTTATAACATAGGTCCTGGTTTTGATGGGTTTTATCAGTTTGGTCGTTAAAACAAACTTCTGGTTATACTACGGACTCATTCAGTCTATGTGAGGTGCCCATGGACAGGCCAGTTCAACCTAACTTAACCTAAGATATTGCTGTTTTTGCTTGCTTCCTTTAATCGTCAACTTGCTTAATTATTCAAGTTTTCATTAGAAGAACATTAAAAGAAATATATTGCAAACTCGTCAAATCAAAAGCAAATTAAGGTGTGCACTTTATTTTCGGAACGTTCCTCGTCAAATCAAAAGCAAATTAAGGTGTGCACTTTCTTTTCGGAACGCTCCTTAGATTACATACTGATATAGATTTATTTGTGTGGGAACTTAAAATGAGAAATGCTTCACAAAAGAACTCCAAGAAGATGGAAATAAAAACGCAAAAATGTGGTGATAAAGAAAAGAAAAACAAATATTCACTGAGAGTAAAATACTCACTTACTAGTCCCTCTCAAATAAATATACTATATACTTTTTCTACTAATTGCCTTGCATCACTATGCCACCCTGCTGCTAGTATGACTAATCGGCTCAACAGCAGCATAAAAAAAATTAAACAGTATCTTTGAAATGTCTGTGAATAAGGCGATATCTTCATTAACCAACAGCCCTAACATAATGATTAAGTAGGCACAAATTGACTCTTGGTCTGCTACTGCCGCTGTGAAAATCATTAGGCGTCCGCCAAGCAATTAATTTGTGCTCATCATTCAACAAATTCTATGCATCGATCGCATTCTAGCAACCATTGAACCAATTCGGTTTCAGTTCATTTCATAAATATGCATCATACGTGCCAAGCTGATGAGTACTTAGAAGGAATTCTTAATGTCTGCTGAAAACGCATCTCTTGTTCAGTACTTACATAGCGGGCTGTTGCGGGCAGTAGTTGAGTTATTGCTTTTGTGTTTCCATTGAAAGTGCACGTTATGACATGGATCCATACTTTGTTATACCCAGTTGTACTTGTACATAGGGTATTATAACTTTGGTTCGGTTTCACCAGAACTTAGACTTCCTTACTTGTTAGGTACTAAATTGAGTTGAGTCTCGCCTGAGGATTAGTACCAGTAAGAAACCGTATATTATCAAGAAAAGAAGACGCAATAATCGCTACAGTGGCAGTTTTATATAGAACTTATGGGGCAAATAATGTAAACCGCAAAGAGTCATTATTTCTCGTATGAGGAAAAATTCCTATCATGTAAGAGCATTCATTCACTTTAGTGAGGGACAGTAAACCTAAATGCCTTTATGAAATTTTTGGTATTATATAGTGGTGACTTGAGTATGAGTGACTGCGACGCAAAGTGTCACAGTGTCATACATAATCTGGCCTTTAGATTTGTTCTCGAGCATACTTACTTACACAATTGCCGCTTAACCGTTTCAACGGTTATGGTCGTCCAACTAGGCGCAACAGTCCCTTCTTCTCTGGGCTAACTGGCGCCAATTGGTAATAGCAATCGATGTTAAATCGTTTTCTACCTGGTGTTTCCAGTGAGGCCGCCCTTCTCCATTGCGGGCTCCAAAAATAATGCTTTTTTGGCCGAAGCATCATCTCGCGCTCTCATCAACTCATCACTGAATTTTCTCTGCCGCCCCCGCCGCGTAGAGGTCCATAAATTTTTCGAAGAACTTTTTTCTTGAACATTCCAAGAGTCGCCTCATCTGTTATGTTGTCATGGTCCTTGCTTTTGCACCATATAGCAGGACGGGTACGATATGTGACTAGTAGAGCATAATCTTCGTTTCCCGAGAGAGGACTTTACTTTTTAATTGCCTACATAGTTCAAAGGAGCATCTATTGGCAAGATTGATTCTTTGTTGGATTTCTAAACTGCCTTCGTTGTATGTGTTAATGCTGGTTTTTATATAAACAAAGTCCTTGACTTTTTCGAAACTATGGCTGCCAACAGTGACGTAGTTGCCAAGACGCAAACTATCTGACTTTGTTTTCCAGCATCAAATTAAATAAATCGCAGATAGGGGTCATCCTGTCTGAAACCTCGTTTAGTTTCAAGAGAGATCCTTCCCAATTCTGACTGAGCTGATGGTGTTGGTCATCGTCATTTTGCACAGCCGTATATGTTTTGCGATGAAACCAAACTCAGACATAGCGACATTTTCGCACTGTCGAAGACGGCTTTAAAATAGACGCAAAAATATGTTTGGCGCATAGTGGAAATCTCTTCGATATCGCAATGTCTGCAATATTGCCAAATGCAGTAGCTTAGTTGGGAGTGGAGAAGCTAGTTAGCCTTACATTATTTCGAGAACCTCGTGAGCAGCCGATACTTCGAGAATACGTAAGTTCTACTACATAGCTAAACGTTTTGAGATTGCTGTCACCGTGAACCCGCGCGACGAAAAGCGTCGTTGACTGAGAAAAATATACACCCACTTCTTGACAATGGCTTCGATGGCCGGCAGTCTAGGTCTGGTGGTGTGCTCAACCGTTCTCGTCCTTTACCACCTTTTTGTCATAGCCTAGCTCATAACATTTAGCATCGTGAATAACTCACCTTGAAATATCGAGGGATACAAAGACTAAAATCGTCTTCCAGAATCAGCTCTGGGGTGTTAGTACACTCCTTGGAAAGTATGGGCCGGGGCTCATCGTATAACATAGCATCCAGCACCTATAAGAGAAAAAGTTTCGGAAATTGTTCAATCTGATCCTCATACTAATCAAAGGAATCAGGGGAAGTTTCGTAAAGATGGTGCAAAAAAAGCTAGGAGGAAACTCTTTAAACCTTGTCAGTTGAGGACAAGGCCTTGGAGTCTGCTATACGGATAACGCTAATACTTTAAGGAAAGACTATGGACTTTCCATTCTGTAGCTGAAGCCAAGATAGTATACCCTTCCTTCGGCTGATAAAGGACCGAATGGAATCCTTCCTGCTGTCTTGCAAATAACATGCCCGCTGGTGATACTCTAGCTAGGCGCGCATAAGACTAAATCAAGTTTATATCCAGGCCGGCCTTTATTCCAAAAGTCATCAAAATTCCAAGGACTTTCTTAGTTTGTTTTAAATATTGTTAATATCCTATAGATTAATTTATTGAAAAATTTATTTCACTATTATATCCGACGTTTCACTAATGGTTATTAGCATCTGCAGTGGTTTTGGTAATCATTTATCTTGCTGTGCTAACAAGATCCAGTTAGGGACCGCTTAGAAGAAACTGCGGTACATGAAGTCCTTGTCAACAAGGTAAAGTCATCCACTGAGCTCAGACAAGAAGGAAAATCAACGTCTCGTTATTTATTGATAACTGAAGTGCTAGCGAAACTGGTGTGCTGTCTGAATGGTTGGGTGCAGAAAACAAGACTAAGCTGAACTGGCGGCAGTGAATCACATGCTAGGAAAAATTCATCGATCTGTCGGGGATGCGACTAGGGACGCTATTCGATATGCGCTTCAGAGGCTTTCAACCCAATACGTTATGCACTACAGATAGATTTCTTTATCTAGGAAACGACTTCTCAAGGTGCCGCTAGCGAATATAATGTTTTGTTGATGCGTCTTGGAAAAACCAGCCAGTTTACATGCATGTAATGAAATTTGGTTCAACTACCTCTTTAAATACAATAGATTTTAGATATCGGACTTGAATAAAAATAAATTAAAAATAAATGTAAGGCGCGATAACCTCCGCAGAGATTTTAGGCCGAGCTTTTCTTCCAATCTGCGTCATGCTCCTCTTGATTTTTCCTACAAATTGGCGCGACCGGACCTACTTGTTTTATGCCGACTCCGACCGGCATCTGCAAGGCAGACGAGTCTTCACTTCTTCTTCGTAGCAGAAATACACGCGGACTGCTTGCCAAACAGTGCCAAGGGGCGACCCCGTTTAGAAAAATTTTCTTTTAATTCAAAAAATTTGTTTCTAAAATTTTGATGTTGCTTTGCACGCGGCGTGAACCTTCGGTGTGGATGGCGGAGTACCATCACACCACGGCGGGCGCCATCCGACTTGAAGCTGTTGAATAATCCAGTAGAATATCTAATTGCAACTTCATTCCGCACAGTTCTGGTTGTAATTATAATTCTCTCATTTTCAAGACGCTCTATAGGCTTTTGAGGGAATTCATTTAAATTTATACGATTTAGGGATATATATGAAGTAGGTAACTGGGCGTCAAACGGCTCAGTTGTTCGTCTTCTAACGCAGCTGCTTCCAAAAATGCATGCCTTATTCGAACAAAAGTACGGTTTTATTATTATGGCAGGAAGTGAAGTAAAGTCGGAAGTAACGCTACTAACCTAAAGCTAAAGGGGCATGCGTACTAGACTGCTCTACTGTCCCATATTCCTTCAAAGCTGAAACGTTGGCAAAGTCAGAATTAACATTTTCGACCCAAAGACTTATGCATATTTCTAGCGAAGGTAGGCAGTCGAACTGAAAATGCTTTCTAAAAATACAGAACTTACTACTAATTAAATATACGACAGTACTCCGGATCAGGTAACTGGAACTTTAACTGCCATTTACTCCAAGTACATTATAGCCCCTAATGCGCTGAGTGTTAAGTTTATCTCAATCGTTTGTTGTCAATTTTCAATTTGTAAAAGTATGAGTAGAGAAGCAGTTGCATGAGACACTTGGGTTTGGTATTCAAAAACTGTGTGTGTGAGAACGGTATCAAAGGTTTCTTGAGTGCATTTAAGAACCGACGTTTGAGATTTGAAAATGCTGTCAGTTCTCAAATGTATCTCAAGAATCGAACAAATATGTTTATTGGGTTTGATTTGCATTTCTCTTATGTTTGTGTTCGGTTGAATATTTCGTTTCCTGGCACACTCTGCTTTTATTGTTGTTGTTGTACTGTGCGGTCGTTTGTGGCGGTATTTATGGACCATTCAGGTGATGCGGCTTCATTAATTCTTAGTAATACTTATTCACTATGTAGATACCAAACACCAAACACTTGATTAATAAATAAACAAGCATAACAACAACAACCGAATAACTTTTTAAATGGAACATAAACAAATGCTGAATTTAAGTGCATTTAAGAAATATTTGGAGCACAGGTGCACGTGTTTACTTGTGCGCAGTAATGCGCAAGAGACGGGAACCCTCCTTCACTATAAATAATTGTTGCTAATACTAAGAAGTTTATAAATATTGGATTTATGAATCTGATGGTTTACAAATAATTTATGTTAATAATTAAACAAACTTTGGGCAAACTTTAAGGCAAACTTTGATTTTCAATATTCATTTAGAAAGACTCAAAATAGCCCCAACCTCAAAATTCGCTTTATTTTGCAGATCAACACTAACGGCATACTTACATTCAACATCGAATTTCCAGAATATATCAATCAACCATTTCCGCTGGAGTATCCATCTATAGCGCCATTTTACGCTAATGTCGATACTACGCTTGCCTATAACATAACCTCAATATCAGTTTTCGAGTCATCAGAAGCAGAACAACTACAAAAAGCTAGTGATTTGATAAGGTACGCTTTTCCATATAAACCAGATTTCGAGGCAGATAAGCTGATTGTTGCGACATGGAAAAATGTTGGCTACTTTAGTGCGAAGAGTGATAAATTAAATACGTTTCAGGTGAGTAGCCGATTAAGGGACTGCGAGCAGTGATGATGTATGGACAATTAATTTTATTTTAGGTTGCTTTGATTGCGAATGAGAGTGAGACCTTTGTGCAATTTATTTACGCACACAATGGCATAAATTGGCTGCAAGGTGAGACCGGTGCTCTGGGTTTGCCAGATATACGCGCACAAGCCGGTTTTGTTGCAGAGGATGGACGTCATTATTATATTGAAGGCTCCGGCACGGATAGTGTAAGTAAACGGAACTTTTGTTATTCCTTTTTTGTTGTCAGTGATGGGCATTAGAGATAATTGTGGACACACATGCAGAGCTCTGTGTCCTTCAGTTCTAATGGTTATATGCGGTAGAGCACATTTAAATATATCTCACTGTGTATTTAACCTGAGGCAGAACTAAGCACCTGTACCAAAATTAAACAGTACTAGAGCTAAAAATTCCGTATCTTATTTCATAACGGTTAAAAAATTATAGTTGAAAGACACTTCGAAAGCTAAGCCGAAGATATATTAGAAGTGCACGCGATGGAAGTAGTTGAGAACTAGATGCCGAGAAATGCGTTGGACAACGACGGCTACTGCCGTGTAAAAGTGGATGTTTGAAGGAATTGGTTGAATATTAAGCTAGAAATACGTTAGTTTGAGCTATTCTAACTTTCTGTAGTTGCGCTTAATGTTGTATAGTTCGTGCAGCGACATGAACAACCAACATGCAAGTAGTCGAGAGAAAATGAGCTTCAGTAGGTTCTGTATTACGGCTGTTTTGAAGCAAGCGGCTTGTTATATGTAGTTGGGACTTACACAAATCAGTTCCAGATCTATTTTTAACGTTTAAACAAAATATACCCGTTAAAAAGGATAAAAAGTCAAAAAATTCACCTGACAGCTCGTAGTAAATTGTATTAATGCCCAAGCATCCTTGATCACGGTATTGGCCATCAATATCGATAACACTCCTAAAAACCTTCGGGGAGTGTCTTTATTCCTACAACAACAACAACAAAAAAGAGTACGATGAAGTCTTACCATGCGCTGCCTCTTTGCTTGATGACCGCAGGTACTTCGTTTTGTCCTCATTCACCATTAAACCCATATTTTCCGCTTCTTTTTACAATTTGGAGTAGGAAGAACTTAGTTTTCAGGCCGATCATATCAATATTGTTCGCAGGACGTCAGTAACTGCATGCATTTACAAAATATTGTTCCAGAGTGGTTAAGCTCTGCAGCTTGTATTATTTCTTTGATACCGCATACTTCGGTCGCGACTCACTTAAATCTCCCGAGGATTTATCCAAAGTTGAGATCGGTATCATTCGGAGCTTTATCGTTGCTACCCAACGATTCTCTAAGCAGCTAGATATAAGTCACCGTTATTTTTGGTGTATGTAGTATCACAACGGACCTTCGTGTTGTCCAAGTGAGCTATACTTATCAGGGCAGCTACCACCTAACCTAACATAACCTAACCTCGTTTATGTTCGAACAGCTCGGAGAGGTCATTCCAAATTCTGACTTATCTGATGGTTTTGCTTAACATCATTTTGCATAGCCCTATAAGTTTTGCGGTGAAACTAAAAATTCAGACACAGCGGCATATACGCAGCTCCTTTTCCCGCTGTCGAAGACGGCTCCGATTGACTAAACCTGAACTAAATGCCATTAGAACTCATTAGCCGGCTTATCTTGTTTTCTGTTTTGTTAAAATATTTTTCTGTGCTTTTTAGGCTCGCTTTGTGTTAACCGAAAACTCAAATATCGGAGTGCCTGGCGTTTGGGTCTTTCATGTTGGAGCGTTGGCTGAGGGGGCAAACGTGCAAGTGCCCGCCGATCAGGAGCATCTCAATATTGTACCACACGCACCCACATGTGCCGAGAGTGGACACAAAACTTGTAACTATAATGCTGACTGTATTGATAAGTCAGATGGCTTTTGTTGTATCTGTCACGAAGGATTCTATGGGAATGGTAAGGCTTGTCTCAAAAATGATTACCCAATGCGTGTAACTGGTACTTTGGCTGGTGAAATCAATGGACTGCCTATCGATGAACGTGCCAAATTGCAATCGTATGTTGTGACGGCAGACTCGCGTAGTTACACCGCTATCAATCCGTTAAGTGCAGAGCTGGGAGCCCAACTACGTTTAGCTTTGCCCATTTTCAGTTCGATTGGTTGGCTTTTCGCAAAATCGCTTAATGGTGCAGCGAATGGTTATCAATTGACTGGTGGTCACAGTGTACACGTATCCAAGGTGCGTTTCGATACTGGCGAGACGTTGATTGTGAATCAAACGTTCGAGGGATTGAACTATTGGGATCAATTGTCGGTTAGAATTGAACTATTTGGCGACGTTCCACATATCTCTGGCAATGCCAAACTGCACATGCCCGATTATGTGGATGAGTATAAGTATGTGAAACCAAATGAATTGCACTCCATGCACACGCATACAATTGAAATTCCCGAAGAGAATCGCATCATCAATTTGCAACTGGATCAATCAATTTACTTCGATAGTTGTCTGCTCGATCAAGACCAAACACCCGTTGGCAAAAGTATGCTACAAAAAGCTATGAAAATTGTATTGGACTATTTTGAGCGTGATCAAGCATTGCGTACGAGTGTGTTGACTAAAGTTGGTGTGAATGCTGAATCGAATGCTTGCACCGATGGTAGTGCAAGCTGTGGTGAGAATACAGTTTGTGTGCCTTATGAGGATACTTATCGTTGTGATTGTCGTCATGGCTATGGACCGCAATTACAAGAGGATGGCCTGGAAGTTTGTGTGGATATCGATGAATGTTTGTTGCATACGCACGTCTGCGATGAGAATGCTCTATGCACGAACAATGAAGGTGGATTCACGTGCGTGTGCTTTGATGGTTTTGAGGGCAATGGCTATCGGTGTTTGAAAAATTACAGCAATGTGCAGGAAGAGGAATCGTATACGTCAGACTATATACTAAGTAGCAGTAGTTATCAGGACGAATGTCAGGTAAGTTGTATAACCTCTTTAGATGCATGCTCTTACTTAATTTCTCTCTTAATTCATTTTTAGCGCTGTTCTCATGACGCTGATTGCGTGGAGAGTCGTTGTCAGTGTCGCAGTGGGTTTGAAGGTGATGGCTATACGTGTAATCATATTTGTGGCCATGATCAAGTTTTGGAGAATGGCCGTTGCGTACCAATATTGTTGGATGAACATCAAGTGGAAGCCCACTGCAACTTTTTTGGTGATTGTACATGCCCGGAAGGTTACGAGTTGGTAGAAGAAACTCAAATGTGTCGCTACATTTCACAATACGGCACTGATTCCAAGTCGGAAGAATTGAGTGAGTTAAAAACTTCCGTTCACTTTGAGTTACTTAATTTCATAAGCAAGTGGCAGTAATAGCTTCCGGTATAAGGCTTGTACACTCCAGAAGAAAGTTAAATCGCAAAATATAATCTCAGAGTAGTAGCAAGTGAAAGATTAATTAGGCAAAAAAAAAAAACAACTGTCAATTCTCTTCTTACTCCACGAATTTTCAGATTCAAAATCTTTCTCAGTTTGTTGTGGGCCTAACCATCGGCGAAGCTTTATTTTGTAAAAAATCAGAGTGAAGTGTTCTGAGTCGGAGCTGAAAATACTTTGAGCATCGAAAGGATGCACGTGAATGCCTGTCTCCAACAAAGAAGCAAATCTTTATCTCTGGTATTTTAGATCGCGTTTAAAGAACAAGGAAAAGAAAATAAACATGTTTTATGCCGACTCCGAACAGCAGCTGCAAGACTGATAAATTTTCATTGAGAAGCTTTTCATAGCAGTAATACGCTCAGAGTATTTGCAAAGAACTGTCGAGGGATGACCTTGTTTCGAAAATTGAAAAATTTGTTTCTAAATTTTTGATGTTGCTTCGCAGGAACTTGAACCTGGGACCTTCGGCGTGGTAGGAGACCGTAGAAGGAATAGGTATACAACAATCCAGACTAGTCATTGGCTTTATAAGCGCAATACAAAGCTTTATAGCTTCACAGCTTCCGCAACCCAGTTGTCAACTTCACGTACCCGAAGAGAGTCCTGTTACAAGTATAAATGTATCATATACATAATTATCATGCGAGGCTCTTGCTACTCCTTCTCGTTTCCACAACCCCCTAGGGCTCGATGACCTGTAAAGTTCAACGTAGTCATAGTGAGCTAGAACCTTAATGGTACTTGGACCATTCATATTTTTAACATCCTCCAATAGGGCGTGACGTCTAACTGGGTCACCAGCTTTACGTATTGTAAGAGTGAGAAAGTAGAATGGATAACTGGCTATTCCCTTCTTAGGTTGGGTAATAGAGCGTAGGCTGCAAACAAATCACACCATAAAATTGATGTATCTGCAAATCGACTGAGGGTCGCAGTGACTGGAAGCGACAATAGTTGAGCAACGGCTGGTCGGAATTAAGGTGCGGCGGACGTTTAGTTCTCATTGATGTGTGGTCAGTTTTTCTTCCATACTGGTTCCAGTTAATTTTTGCTGACAGCAAGCGTAAATGCGAGGCTTTCCCAGGTACATCACAAAGACCTGGAACGCACACTTGGGACTTATGCCAGCACTATAATGCACCAAGATGTCTTTCAGTTTAAGGACCCTATTCAATCTGTTTCTCTCTGCGAGAAGTGTGGTTCCCTCAAGTCATTTGATTGCTGCTTAACTGTAAACTGTAAATTGCCACCGAAGTGGGTCTCTTGGATAGTAACCAGCGACCAGCATCTTTTAAGACACTTGGTTCTGCTTAAAAGATGCCCAGTGGCTGGGAATCTTACAATATAAGGGGTCGAAAGATCTTCCGAATATATATCAATGCCCACAATGCCATTCACTTCAGAATAATCCGTGAAGACAACCATGAACTCAGGGTATAGAGTGAGCTTTACTCAGTAAAGACATCATGCCATTTGTGTCTCTCTCTGCGATTCAGAAGCAGAATATATTGTGTAGATAGGGTGGGTGTAGCATAATATTGGCGAAAAACATAACTTTCCGGGGATGGCCAAGAATACCAATCGGATACCGCTCCATGGCAGGACTGCATTCAATTTAAATGCATTATAACTAGATTGGATTTTATCAAACAGGTCTATCGAAAGGAGGCTAGGCATAACTTCCAGATCCTTTATTGGTGCGGATGGAAAGGTTCCGAATATATCCATTGCGGCTGACTGCTGCATTCTGATCATCCTGCATATGCCTGGTTTAGAGAGATAGGGCCAATAAATCCGTTTCGGATTCATTCTAAACATATTTTTTCTAGTTCAGTTTACTGTCTCTAATAGCGGGGAGGTATATAACCTGAAAGATGTTCACTTGCTTTCGTAAATAGAACAATTTCAGTATTCATTAGAAGTGGTTTTCGGATATGATAAAAATAACGAGCGAAGGAAATGAGCGGCCAACCACAGAAGACCACAAGATGGTAGCAACACCATTGCTGCTCTCGAATATAAATATATATCTGAGACGTTTTTAAAATACAGCGGGTAGCCATTGAATGCAAACCAACTCGGGTTAGAGGGAGGCGTGAATTCGATAGCCTTTACGTCTAGCTCAGTACCGTTCTGTACAAATAGCTTTACCTCCAAAGGGCCACGGTCTATCATCAATTTAGTTTTGTGCAAAATGCGTTATTGAAGCACACCTAGAATGCCTCAAGCCTGATTCCGCCGTTAAAATTCATCAAAGAAATAATTTAGTCGTGCACTACGGCCTTGACGTGAGAAAGGCTATAATGTGAGCATAATTTACATGCCCTGCGATAACCTCCGAAGAGATTTTAGGCCGAGGTTCTCTCCAATTTGCGTCGTGCTCTTTTTTAATTGTTCCTACAAATTGGCGGGACACGACCTACTTGTTGTATGCCGACTCTGAACGGTATCTGCAAGGCAGATCAGCTTTCACTGAGAGCTTTTTATGGCAGAAATACACACGGAGTGCTTGCCAAACACTGTCCAGGGGCAACCCCGCTTAGAAAAATTTTATTTTAATTAAAAAACCTTGTTTCTAAAATGTTGATGGTGCTTTGCCCCGGGCGTGAACCCAGGATCTTCGGTATGGTAGTCGGAGCACGCAACCATCACACCACGGCGACCGGTATCCTTATTAAGTTTCTTAATTTGGCGATCTTAGTAGTTTAGCTGACGCATTCATTACGTACTCTCGCCGCGCTTCCATCACAGATAACAAAACCAAAATTGAAAAAGTCATAGTGGAATCGATAACCTTGACACTAGATTGATAAGGTGAGTAGAGAAAGAGCTTTTTACTTAATGGAATGTACGTACAACGCTGGATTGTTATCATGCGTTAGTTTAACGCCTTTTAAGAAGCCTGCCAGTATGATAGAAATGCCATTTTGCTCACTGCAGTCCAGAATTCCTTCCTGTTGCATATTTGTGATAATAAATATCTCGTGGTAGGTTCCTCCCCAAAAACCCTATGCAAAATTAGCCTTTCCTCGTGAAAATGGGGGCAGTGGAACATGACGTATTCTTCGTTTTCTAACTCCATGGTATACCTTGGGCAAAGAGGATCTTCCTCTCTCCTACGCTTCCATACTCTTTGAAACCGCCACTGCGTGAGATGGTAGTCCAGTTCGCCGTGCTTCCGCTCATTCCATTGAGCTACGTCCCAAACTAATGTGAAGGTCCAACGCCCTTTACTTGAGGCCTCCCACCGTTCTTGTCACTTAGCGTTTGTGTCCTTTCGCTTTTCTTAGCGTCTTCAGATGGTTGCTTGATATTAGTGTTATACAGATCGGCAAATTCGCTTGCCAGTAAGTCCACGGGGATTTTTCGGGTTAGGACCAGGATCACGTCGTCGGACACCGTCCGATAAGCACTTGCTATTTTTATAGATACAAGTCGGTATGCTGCTAATATATCTTATTGATGAACCCGTTTAAATCCGTACCACACTGGTGCTGCGTATAGTATTATCGAGCTGGTTACTGTGGACAATGGCTGACGGGTAGCTTCGCTCGGACGTCCTTACTTACTTCCTAGCTATGTTAAATATATCTAGTCTGATAATAAGCTGAAAATAATAAGATTGAAGGTGTCCTGTCTAACATTTTATTTGAAGATGGTCCTATAAATGGACCTTAAAAAGCTTTCGAAAATAAAAATTTGTTTTATTTTAAATTTTTAGTACCCTGTGATGTGGACGCCAACTGTCACGTAAACGCCACCTGCGAATGGTATGAAAATGAGATGCGGCATGCTTGCACCTGCAACACCGGCTTCCAAGGCGATGGCTATCATTGTGAACCCATCGACACTACCTGTGTATACGTAAGTAACTTAGATCCTAATTAAAAGGAATATATAACTCATCTAAATATTACGTTAGAATCCCGATATCTGTGATGCACACGCCTATTGTGATTACAACCAATCACGCTGCACTTGTGAGAGCGGCTACGAAGGTGATGGCTACCGTTGTCAATTGGCTCCCGATTGTCGTGAAAACTCTACTTGCGGTCCGAATGCTTTCTGCGATGGCGGCATTTGTCAATGCTTGGCCGGTTATGAACGTGACGGCTCTGATAAATGCGTACAAGCTGGACGTTGTGGTCCCGTATTTTGTGGCGCCAATGCAATTTGTAAATGGGATTCAGTACAGGGTGTACAATATTGTGATTGTTATGAAGGCTATGAAGGTGATGCTTTAGAAGGTTGTCGCAGTGTGCCACCACCTTGTAATGTGCGAAATAATTGCGGTGTTTATGCGACTTGTGAACCCACTGAGTGAGTATGCAGCGAGCTCTTTCGTTGAAATTTTCAAAATTTCTATGCAATTTTTTATCACACAGTGATCCCGCACGTTATGAATGTCAATGTAATGCTGGCTTCCATGGCGATGGCTACGTTTGTGTAGAAGATCGGAATTGCCTCAACACACCACAAATGTGCGATATGAATGCGAAGTGTTTATCTACCAACAATGGGCTCGTCTGCATGTGCAATCAAGGTATGTAAGTGCTAAAAAAATCTAAGAAAAATGTGCAGCAAAGGAAATCGCAACTCTCCGCTTATTTACACGGCCAATTGGCAAATAATTAGACTAACAAGCTTTTGTTGGACTCAAGGTCTTTTATTTTTTGCCAAACTTATTTATTTTTTTCCTTTTTGCTCATACGAAACTGTTCGTGGTCCGTCACTATGACATGCCGTACAGAAACAATATCCGAAAATGGCTAAGCCCAGCAGTATATTGAAGTAACCATTGTTCCGATCCCAAGTTAGCGGATGCAATAGAAATTCCTTTAGGCCGCCCATTGTAGTCATTTTCGGTTTTGGTGCATGACCGCCACTTATTTGTGGTCCACCATGCCTCATGGTTGATGGCGCTGGATTGGCGAAGTTTCGTCGCTGCAGTGCCGTCAGTTGCGCTGTCTTCTTCGGTTTAATGCCATTTATTGTTGCTGATAATTTTGGCAAATGGTGTAATTTGTACATTAAATTTTGTGTTAACATTTTTTTCTAAATAAATAAAAACTGCCGCAAATCGAAAAAGTTGAATCGACACTGAAAGTTAAAGCTCAGTATGTGTCAGGAAACTCTCAGTGCAAAGCAGTTTTGCTAACTTTTGCAAGGTAAAATATTTTAAAATATGGGTTTTGAGGGAATATCTGGATGGCTCGAGGAGATCGATGATACTACTGAGATCTATTTTACTCGACATACCAAACGTTTTTTTCTTCTCGTTATGATCTTTAGGGATGGGGAAACTGAGAACAGAGGTCCCACAATATTTAAGTGTGAAGTTTGAAGACACACATACACATCTTGAGATGTTGGGAAGACAACAGCTTTTAGTAACAAGAGATGAGGAGCGCGAAAGCGAGATGGCTTGGGTTGTCAGTATGTGATGAACGGAGTAGGGCGCACAGCGTAGAATAGGTCGGTGATCGGCAACTGTTGCGCAAAGGATTGTGGGAGTTAGCCTAGGTACTGAGCGACGATATGATAACGGGTGGCCGCGGATCAAAAGTGGGTATATAAAAGGCGCCAGCACGATGACGGTGGTATCATAACGGCCACAGCTGGGTGACGGTATGATGTTGGAGGACCAATGATTGTAAAAACATAAGGCGACAAGTTTTAAAAAGTTGGGTTTATATCTAACCGAAAAACAGCTTGATATTTTCGAAAATGGGGTGGTGACATGCCCAAATTTGGTATCGTGAAAGACAGAAAACCGAGAAGAAATTGCGTGAAAAGAGTTTGGCGAAGGGGTGGTGGGAGGGGGGGGGGGGGAGATAAAATTAAATTGAGGCAGATGAGACGGAAAATGGAAATCATAACGAAGACAAACATAAAAGGCACGGTAAAGGGGATAGGACTGGAATTAAAAGATATTGAAGAGAAAGGACATTGGGAGGAAGGGTAGCAGGAGGGGGAGGGATAAAGGCAGATTTAAAGGGAACTAGAAAGATCGAGATAGATAGGTCATAGAGAGTAATTGAGAGAGAAGACAGAGGCAAAAGCAAAGCGGGGGAAACAGAAATAGCTAGAGCTTTGTAGTTTACGTTTAAGTTCTACACTGCGAAGGACTTCGTCTATCTGAGAGCTAGCATTAGAAGTTTTGCCAACAAGTGCTACTTTTGGTTGAGTAGGCAATTGAAAAGTAAACTACTCACACGACGAACAAACATCACGCTCTACAGGTAGGTCACTATACATGTTCTGATTTATGCCTCGAAATTATAGACGGTGGAGAAGATAAGATGGCTCTAACGTACTCAAGAGCAATTTTTGGAAGATCTTTGGTCCTGTCTGTGATGTCTACGGCAAGTTTCTAAGGAGGTATAGTGGTGACAGTGAAGACAGCGAATAAAAGCCCAACGGCTTTTCTGGCTAGGCCATGTTATATCTATGGACAAAGAAAGTATTGCAACCGTCATCGCGGTTTGGATGCAGAGGAAGGAAATACCTCAACTGAGTTAAGAGATGCAGGTGGAGGGAGATTTTACCTCCCTTGGTGCTCTCAATTAGCGTCAGTTATAGCGAAACAGGGACTGCTAACTTGACTTGTTACGAAATTAATAATTTTGAGGACGATAGGCCAAAGATCCGATATACCAGAACTTGGATAAATGAGAATATTTAGTTTGAGACAATTTACGGTTACTTTTGTGGAGATTGGAGCTTTTCAGTCCATAAATTAAAGACGAAACAAAAGTTTTTCCTTTTCTCCTACGCGTTTCGATGAATTTTTTCCATCTTCCACACGGAAACTATATAGTTTAGCATAAAAATGTATTATAAATGTTTTCTTATCCTAATCTGCCTATTGCGATCCCATAACGCACTTAATTTTATGCTCGGCATTTTTTCTATCATTCCAGGTTTCTATGGTAATGGCTCTATTTGTTTGGAACGCCAGCAACATGAATCTGGTTTCCTACTTGTAAGTCAAGGTGTTGTTATTGTGCGCGTACCGTTGAACGGTAAAAATGTGAAACCAATCTCAGTAGCATCAATGGCTATCGGACTTGACAAAGATTGTGTAGAGGGTCGCATATACTGGGGTGATATTTCAACTAAAAAAATCATTAGCGCTAAATATGATGGAACCGATAGCAAAACTTTCTTAGCTGACGGTGAGTGCAAAGGAGAAGCTACATATAACGAACCCATAATATAAAGTAACTTTTTTTTCACAATTTGCAGATATTGAATCTCCTGAAGGTATTGCTATCGATACCATTTCACGACGTATATATTGGACTGATTCGGTAAAGGACACAATTGAAGTGGCTAGCTTGGAAGATCCTACACTACGTGCTGTGCTGATAAATAAGAATTTGGTGAATCCACGTGGTATTGCCGTTGATCCATACAGAGAGTGAGTTTATAAAATGAAAATTATAACTACCAAAAGGATATTGGAAAGCTCAGCCTAGAAAACATATAAAGTTCTAGAACTTTCGCTCAATTATTTTGATCAAATTTTCGTTAGTTTTCTGCAGATTTCCTATTTATTCCACTATGTTGAAAAAATTTTAATTTTTGTCACTGTCATTAGGTGGAATTATAATCCGTAGACCAGATAATTGACAAAGTTAAGTGTCGGTAGTAATTTTATTCAGAATACTACGCTGGAATGATAATGAATCATACCACCCAAAGAAAGCAACAAGAGCGCTCCTTTTTTATTATTGTATCCCGCGGTGTTTCCTTAATTTTTTCATCTTTTCTTAAGTTTCTAACCATTGAACGCCCGAAGCTATTTTAGGGTGTTCCGGTATGAAGGTCTAAAATTGACGTGCCTTCAAAAGTTGCAAAACATCAGAAAGAGTTCCGAGCTCTGTATAAGCCAAATAACATACATAGTGATGACTTTAAGCTTGTCTTCCAAACAAGTTTTGCGTTCATCAAGCAAGATAGGAATCAACAGTCTCATTAACCACTTGGAGCCGGTGTGATGAGTTTCCTGGTCAATTACTTTTAATGTGTTGACAGCAAGAAGACGATCACTGACTGTTGCTAAACTCAGACCAAGATAGCTCAACACTTCGATACGAGTCATATTTGAGTTCATATGCATAGAGTTATCCATGCAAATGTAGATTAGATTACCTGCTATATAATCGGAATTATGATTTAAAAACATTCGATCACTGATCGTATGTTACGATTCCGCTCCTGGTCGGGAGAAGCACTACCGCACACATTCTTCCAGATAATGATTCGGTAGATCTTCTGCTAATTATTCGTGTAGCGATAAGGAGACTCTCCGTAGGTTTGAAGGGGTTTTACCGATGTTGATGGTCATTTTCCAGTTACGGATCCGGTACGTTTCAGAAAATGGCACCATTAAGATTCTATCCCAACCATCTCGCGAACGATTCGATTTGACAACGTTAAACTTTCTTGGTCATTTAACCACCTCCTTCCTTAGGAACTTGAAGTTGCCAGAGCCTGGCCCGCTAAATTAGCAGGGTTCGCTACGTGTATGTGAGGCTGACAACTGGAATTGAGGAGCTATAAATTGTGCTGGCAACCCCCTGAAAGGGTTACGCTAATAAATCCTCAAATACATCCTGTTAAGAATGATCTTCCCCCCAAGATTTTGAGGAGTGTTATCGATGTTGACGGCCCTATGTTGGATATAGATTTGGTACGTTCTGTTAACAAGCACCATCTAGTTACCAGCAAGACCATCTCGGAAACTATTTAATATGAACACATTGAACCTTTAAACGCCAAATTCATGAAAAGAGGCGGTAGAGACTACAGATTTTAAATTTGTATGTGTGTTCTGTATGTGTATTTTACTTTTTTATGTAGTATTCAAACGACTTTGTGATTCTTGTCTAGGACAGTTCTATTTTGAAAAGAAAACAAGGTTCATGGTTCAATTATATGGTTGGCTCATCTCATAAGCTGATTTTATTTAGTTCATTGCATGGCCGATGGGATTGTCAAAAGGAGATGGCAAACTCAAAATGAAACCAACACATTGGCAGCATTTGCTTACACATACAAAAACTGCTAAGTTTTATGTTTCCATTCCATACCATTCGCACCAACACCAATACACAGATTTTGACAATTTGAAAATACATATTTTGTTATTGTACATATGAGCCAACCATATAATTGAACCATGACAAGGTTATAAATAATATCACAATATATTCAACAGTTTTTGAAATCGACCCTCACATTACAGCTATTATATTTGTTTATTCTCTTTCAGAAAAATTTACTGGACCGACTGGAATCGCGAATCACCAAAAATCGAAATGGCCGATTTGGATGGGACCGGACGTGAATTGCTGATGGGTAGTGATGTGGTCCTTCTACCTAATTCGTTGGTTATATCCGAAAGTAGCGGTGAGCTATGCTATGCGGATGCTGGTACCAAGAAAGTGGAGTGCATTGATGCATATTCGAAACAAAAACGTACCATCTCTAATGATTTGACTTATCCCTTCGGTTTGACATTCACGCACAATAACTTTTACTGGACCGATTGGACAACGTAAGATGTGAAAATATTTGTAGAACTTTCTAAGAAGTTTTAACAAATGTTATTATTTTTTTATTTTTCCTTTCTCAATTTTAGCAAAAAATTGGAAAGCGCCGATGCCTTTGGCAATCGTCAAAAGGGTATACAAACGCCATTCTTCGGCAGTCACAAAATGTATGGCATGACTGCTATAGAGGATAGCTGTCCACAGCTGAGCAGTCCTTGTCAAATTAGCAATGGTGGCTGTGTTGATGGGCGCATTTGTTTGGTAAATAGAAAAGCGCCATCGGGCAAGAGTTGCAAGTGCACCAGCCTTTCGAAAACTTGCAATACACCGCAATATGGTGTGCCATTTTAAATGAATGGGGAAAAGAGCGGCGGCGATTATTTTCTTATTTAATGAATTATTTTTTTTTTTTTTTTAATGAATATTATCACTAAAAAAACCACAACAAAGAAACCAACTTAATTTATTTTTAAATTTGTGCTTTTATTAATGCAAGCATTTTTTTATATAATTAAAAAAATACCTTTAATAAGTAATTCAAATGATTAAATGCGCGAGTTTCATGCATAAAATACTGAATATATTACTATAAGTTATGTATGCATGTTCTCGTGGAATTGCACACACTCACACACATAGGCACAAAGATGTCGCTCTTTTTGAGTAAACAACAACAATATTTATAAAATTAAGCTAAATACCAATGATTTTTTGTAATTTTTATATAAAGCGAGTTTGCATAGTCCATAACTAAATGAATTTCTGTTCGAATATATACTTAAATATATTTTTAATAAATTTAAGAAATAAACGAAATTTAAAACAACCAAAAATTTTGTGTGAATTCTACGTCATTTTTTACTATATAGTTTGGCAGCTTAAATTGGGATTATATTGCGAACATTCAAGTATTTATAGAGATGGGAAAGGGGTAAATATCCAAATGGTAAATACCCGGTAAATTGGTTATATCCCACTCAGCATTTAGGTGATTCAATTTTGAATTTCCCCACATATCAATACAATTTGATTACTCTTTCTGACTAAATAATGAGTTATCATACAATTGAACAAAAGAAATAACAAAATATGGATACTTTTGATGATGAAAAACTAAAAAGCATTTTTCGATTACTTTTTGGAATCATTTTTGAAGTCCTTTAATGACTAAATTTTAATATTTCATAAAAACCAACAAAAAGAATAATCAAATATGCTTACCTTTGATGATCAAAAACTGAATATAGTTTTTCAATCACATTTTGGAATCATATTTGAATCAAATGTGTTTACTTTAGGTGATCTAAAATTTATAATCATTTTTCATTCAGCTTTCTGAATCTTTTATGAATATGCTTCCCAGAAAATACATAATGATTGGTCAATACATAGGTTGTGAGCTATTTGAACACCGGGTAAGTGAAACTATCTTGACATAGCTGGATACGTATCGTATCCGTATTTTAATATGCAGACGATAATGCTGATGTTGGATGTTGTAGTCGCAGGTGTATATCGGTCGAGTTTGTTTGCGAGTTAGCTGTGATTCGAATAGCTCACTTTGGCATGCTTTATTCCCCTGATCAAATAAGATTATTATGTGGTATCCTATTTTGAATGAGATATGAAGAATAAATGCATTATAATGGCATTCAAAAATGATTCAAAAATCTCAACCAAAACGATTGAAATATATTCACGAATATGATCAGAAAATGACTATGAAAAGCAGTCAAATATTACTCTAAAACAATAAAAGCTCAATTTTACAATGATATGAAATATGAATAAAAAGCGTTCCGAAATAGGAATCATAAATGATTATTCAAGAACAATCACATTTAGGTTACATTTTTCTCCTGACGATACGTTAATTTTCGAACAGGAAATGCTTTTAAATTTGAACGTTTTTAATCATCTTGGGGTATGATATTTAAATATTTTTTGATCAAAATTTTCAAAATGTGCTGGCTGGGATATGTTAAAAATGGGTAAATACTATTCTGGCGCAGATTCAGAGAGAAAAACTGCGTCCATACCAATCTCTTGAAGATGGAAACCCCGAGAGTGGCTCCATAGACTTGATATCGATCCTTTGTTTTGTAGCGTTTTTTCACTATATAAACAAATGAGAGTGTTCTTATATTCACTTTTTTGGAAATGATCCCAAATCTTGCTGACCATTTTAGCCACCATTATTTAAATTGACGCTTTGTAAAATTGTAGCTTTTTAATTTTTGACGTTAATTTAATAATCTACAAACATATTTTGTGAATAATACTTCGATGTTTGCTTCGTTCAATTCTGATATGCATATATTGAACTTTTTTTATATTCCAGTATCCGGACATACGGATATACGGATTTTCCGTTTACGAATCCGGATATCCGGATAGCCGGATTCTTTGCTTAGCTATCCGGTTATTCGAATATCCGGATAGTTGAATAGTCCGGATGCAGTTCACAGCCCTAGTAAATACGCAAATATTTATCCAAAAGAAGGGTAAAAATAATCTTTTGGAAAATGTGGGAAACAAACACACAAAACAAAAAAAATGTGTCCTATATATGTAGGTGGGTAGTTATCCATTACGCTATCGGTTGAATTAGTTTTAATATATAATCTAGCGTTTTTAAAAAATATTTAGCCAATAGTGCATGCCGTTGCAAAAATTAAAGTTTACCCAGTAAACATTTTAAGTAAAAAAAGAGTAAGAAAAAATATCTAAATCGGAGCATTTACAGTGGGTATGAGCTCATTTGGGAGGCCGAAACCAATGTATTTCCCTTCTTGCAATGGTCGTCCTAGATGAGCCTATTAACCTATATCATTTGAGCCTAAATAAGAGTCCGACATGAATCTTAAAATTAACTCTTTCCGGCGGCATTATAAACTTTGATTATATGACACCTATTTGGCCCATTTATTAGGCATCGTCAGCGCTTATTGGGGGCATATATAGTTCGACACACCCGGACAGAGTGTGGTAGCTTTTCAGTCACATTAAATATGTCGAGAAGCGCCCATAAGTGGAAAAACGTCGCTGCTTATACAAAGAAAAAATAGCAAGGGTAACAGTAATGTACAAATGTAATTCATTTTTTATTAAAATGAAAAATTGCCGTAACAAAGTATCAATATTTGTTCCAAACACGCCTTGACGAACATACATAAATGTTTGAAAAATGGTAATTCTTGAATGCTAGGTTAGGAGCTTTTATGCCGTTAAATAAAAGCTAAAAATTAAATTTTCTTTTACCCTCCTACGCGTTTCAACGCTTTTCTAATTCCTACATTACCCACTTATTTTGGACTCGTTCCGGACACTTAAATTATGATCATCGTGAGCAATTTTCTCCCCTATGTTTTTTGAATCGGAAATGTGTTAAAAATTCTTCCTAAAAGCCCTGAAGTAGTGTGATTAATGAACTCAAAATTAGCAGTATATGAGGCTAATAAGGCTCATATATGCTATCGGAAGGGGGCCTGTATAAGACTTATGTTAGAGGCAAAATATGAGCGTACTGGAAGTCATATAGCATTCGCTTCAGACTCCTAAAAAATGAGTACATAACGGGGTGCAAACGATCCAAAGTTTGGATTCCTTTCAGACTAATTGTTGACTCCGAGCGTTTGCTGGGTTGTTTGTTTAAAATCAAAACGAAAATTTTTAAATTCATATGACGTATAAATTTAATTGCTGAATTCTAATTCCAAGCAGCCTCGATTCAAATGATTTTTAAATACCCAAACAAAGATAGAAAAAAGTAATATTCCGGGTATTTGCCCATAAAAATGGTAAATACCGGTACAATCCCAACTCTAAGTATTTAGTTAAATTTTCTACATTTATGTTTTATATATGTGACCCGGTCTATGAAAAGGTGGCTAATGAGTAAAAAAAAAAACAACTGTTAATAGCTGTTTCTCGCAAAAAAAAACCGCTGTTAACAGCTGTTACTCGCAATTTCTTTTTTGAGTCATAAGCCACCTTTTCATAACCCGGTTCACATATATACAAAGATTGAAGGTATATTGATGCAATGCAACTCTGCTCTTCCTGTTGTTCTTCATTTCACTCCATTCGACTGCCTTCTTTTACTGCCCTCCACTCTTTTTGCAACATTGCTTACTTACTAAATTGGCGCTTAACAGTTTAAACGTTTATGGCGGTACAACAAAGCGCTTGTTCGCTCTGTCAAGTGCCACCAATTGGTCGCACCAAGAGAGCTTAAATCGTTTTCGGCCTCATAATATCAGCTGCGTGGAGGCGCCCTCTTCCTCTGCTTTCATTGGCAGGTTTCGATAAAAATACTTTCGCATAACATGGCCTAGCCAGCGTATCCGGTGCGTTTTAATTCGCTGGACTATGTTGATATCTGCGTAAAGCTTGTACAGCTCATCATTATCGAATACTTACAGTTTCATAAATTCACTTTTTTATCATTAAGGCTCTCTGTCTAGAAACCATAGAAAATGTAGACCGTTTCCCAATTACTGTCAAAAGTTTTCTACACGCAACAACAAAATACATTGATGAACAATTTTATACGGTTTCTACATTTTCTATGCTAAACCCCATGTATCATGATTCAATTACTAGAGGTTTGTTCTCCAATGATGAAAGAGCTTTGGCACCTCAAAATTGTAAAATCTGGACGGGTTGCTTTTACGAAGTAAGGGAAACGGGGAATAATTCAATCCCCTTTAGCGAAAATTATAGTAGAAAAGGAAGTCTAGAAGTATATTAATAGTGATAGTAAATTTGTAAATGCCAAGAGGTTTTGGGGGAAATAATTCATTTTCTTCTAAATATTTCGTGAATTGATAAAGTTATGTTGGTTTGGTTATTCTATCAGAATATGTTTGAAGAATGTCGTACGTCAGAATTTTATTCAATAATACACTATCTCAAAATTTCTTTCAAAAACTCCCGATCTGAGCATAAGTTCAATGCATTTGAACATAAGAAGGAAGTTAATGAACAGCATTCTGAGATAAGGCGTTCTTTACCTAATTCTGAAATAAGGCGTTTTTGTGCAAATCCTGAATTGGGAAATTTTTGAAAAGTATTTTGAGATAGGCCGATTTCGAACTGGCCGACTCAGCAGCCGCAATGAACTAATCAAGGCGAATCCATACCAGGTGGTGGCAAAGCGAATTCAACCAATTCGCCGTACAGAAGAATGTCAAGTCAAAGGAAAATTTTCATAGATTTCGATTAACTGACATATTGTTGTACAAGGCTTTGTATGGAAAATTATCAAGAAGAAGCAATCAGCTGTTGGGATAACACCACCTCTATTGAATTCGCCTTTGAACTAACAAAAAAATAAAATTAAAGAAAAACAAATATATTATTTGCTGTTAAATTGAGTTTACGGAAACGTAGCTCGATGTGGAATATCTTTTCTACTTCCTGAGGAGGCCAAAGAAGAAAAGTACAAAATATGTGAGCTGCAATAATTCCACGACGTCTTTACAAATCGGAAAACTCATTAAAAAAAAAATGCTTCATGAATCGATTGTCATTTAGAGCTATGTTTGAATCTGTGATTGCTGCTGTTGTTGTTGTTACATTAGCGACAAAGACACTCCCCGAAGGCTTTGGGGAGTATTATCGATGTTGATAGACCTTTGCCTTATATTGATCCTGTACGATCCGGTAACAAAGCACCATTAGGGTACTAGCCCGTTCCTCGGGAACGATTTATATGACCACATTAAACCTTATAGGCCTTCCTATTTTTAGATTGTTTATTATATATTGGCATATACATAAGTTTCATTGAATATTGCTATCTTCACCTCCACCTCCTTTTATGCAGTTGCTTGCCAAGAATTATTCAAACTACATAAAACAGCCACAACCAAGCCCCCACCCAATCTTCCATTAATTAAACTCAAGCACGGTTAGGAAATTTTAATAAGATTTTTTATTATTTAATTTTTTTTTTTCAGATTTAATTACAATTGTTTCAACTAAAGGTATTTTTGCAATTTCAATATTAATTACATTTTTTAAATTTACAATTGTTATGTTTTTTTTTTAATTTTTTTTGGTGTAGGTTTAGGCTTTCGAGATCAACTAGAATATACAAGTTTACAGTTATAGCGGTAACAATTACAGTTAATTCTTGTTGCTGCACAATTCCGTTTACTAATTTTGTTTTTATAATTTCGATATCCTAACTTTATTGGTGCATTTTAATTGATGAATAATGAGTTGGATATTATTTCGCGTTATCGATTCTTGTCGTACAATTTGGGTATTCATAAAGTTTGAGAGCATGTTATATTGCCATAGTGTCATAAAATGATTACTGTTTTTTAATTTTTGACATTATGACAATATAATAATTGATATTTTGCGAACGGTCTTATTATCTAATATTTACAACTTTGCAATCACTGAGCAAACAAAATACATTATTTCCTTTCTTTAAGTCGGTTGAATATTTGTCCGCATGTTCAATACTAATCTTGCAATCGATTTTTAAGTTAGTTCTCATTGAGCTACAAACGTGAAACTTCACAGATACGTTAAGACACCGTGACAAAGGAACAAAAGGATAAAAATGCATTAGGCGGCGCACGAATCGAAATAATTAGATGATAATTTGGAAATTTTAAACCGGCTTTAAGTGACTTCTCTATGAGCTAGAGACTTGAAATTTCAAACAGGAGATATTTAGAAATATTATACGAATTTGGAAAATTTTGTGGTTGAGTTTTAAAAAGCTTCCATATGAGCTAGAGGCCTGAAACTTTGAACAAAGCTTAGAGCCCAAAGAAAATTCAAAACTTAGAGTTCAAAATTCTACTTAATAAGCCAGGCATACAGATACTTAAAGAAATTTAGAAAATACATACAGAATCCCCCTCTTCTTCCAATCTATTTTATGTTTGCGCTAGACTAGGGATTATGGAACTAAACCAATTTTCGATTCGTTGCGCTGGGACTGAGTTAGCTAAAATTTTTAAACGGTTTTATTTAGTTTGACTATGTGTAGTGAACAGAATTTTATAAATGAAATTTAAGTAACTTCCCGATAAGCTACAAGCTTGAAACTTGGAACTTAGTTCAGAATCCGATGACAATGCCAAAATAAGAAAACAAAAACTCCGATAGATAGAGATATTAAAAAAAATCGGATTTGTGGTCCGAATTGGCTCATTACAAACGGGAATAGAAATCTCGTTATGAAAACAAAAATCTCGCTAGGCGCGGCAGGGTCAAGGTAATAAAAATACTTGTATTTCTGGTCTAATTTGGCTCATATTTGGAACAAATATTACATACAGTCCGATAGAAGTGACATCAAAATACTTTGGTGTTCGAGGAGGGACAAGCATACGTGGCGCTGAGTCGATTAAAGTCTTTGGAATGATTATGTATTGAGGACTTAGATTGTAACAATTTGTCAGGAAAGAGTCCTTTTAGTAATGAGTCACTAAATGAACTAAATAGAATGAGAAATAATAGGCAGCTAAATAAAGACTAAGAACTTGAAAAAAAAAAATTATAAAAAAAAATGTTAAGTTAAACGGTTTTATTGAAAACAATACTTACATTAAGCAATAATAATAATACTAAAAGCTAGAAAATAATTAGGTAGGTCCTAGGTACTAGTCATCACACTCCTCATCAATCTAGGGCGTTGATCAGACAATTTAATAAAAGCGTTGGGCGCGTGAAACATTATTTCTTTCAAAATAATACAATTTTTATATTTTAAAAAATATGTACATATTCACACTAAAATACATGCTATACAAATTTAATAATTTTTATTTTCGTGTTTTATTTTTTACTTTGTTTAAGATCGTTTAAGGCCTTATATTTAGCGTTTAGTATTTAGTATTCTAAATAGGAATATCTACTACTAATTTTATGGAACTTCCCGTATTCCAAACTCCATTCGTCTTGTTTCTGAGTGCACTTAATGTTAATAAAATTAATTTTCTAAAGTTCTTTTTTGTTTTAAACTTATTTACATGTATCTAATTTTATTTTTGTTCTTTTACTTTAAATTAACTAATTTTTTTGTACAGTATGTTATATTACTATTTTCTTAATGATATTACATACATTTCTTATTTTTAAAAATTTTGGTTTATTTTAAATATTTGCACATATCATCCCTAAATCACTACATTCGTTTCTTGTAAAGCATTAATAGTATACCAAAGCGTTTCTCATTTTTAGTTGAATGTTACCAAACACTCTTAGAATAAATCTCTTAGCCCTTCAATGCTTACTTACTGTACCTAATTAAGTATATAGTATTTACACACAAACTTTATTGTGTTCCTACGCACTAATGGAGTTAAGGTCTAAGGTGCCTAAGGTGTGTAATACTAACTACTTAAATATGACTTCTATGAGTTCCTGTCTCTGATAAATGTACATATTTTCATCGACCTTATCTATTGTATACATACTTATATATATGAAATTTCTACTATTAATTGCATTAAAATTCTAAATAACTCTACATAAGTTAAAATTGACTTATTTTGGGACTAAAATAGAGAAACCATCGTTTTTATAAACAAAAATTGTTTGAAAGAGCATCAGCAAACACTTTTAACAAAAGAAGGGATGCAGGTGTTCTTGGGTGGGAGTGCAACCAAATTATGACCTCCTACAATTTTTTTGAGGTAAATGGTGCAGTGATTGGAAGTCTTTCGATGTAAAAAGTCAATTAGGAAGCGCGACCATTAAATTCCGGACTTTCCGGAAAAATCTGGCAACCCTTTACCATTCGTGATCACCTGTCGAAGAGGGAGGATCTTCCTTTCAGTTAGAGATCAAAGTTGAAGTAGATAGCACATTAGCTTTGTATTTTATACGTGTTTTAGGCAAATAATTTCTTTAGTGGAGAAAAACCCAAACGGATGGTCATTGGAGATGCGCCTTCGATATATGAGACGCGCAAACAAAGTCAACAGTGTGTGAGGAGCAGCCAAAGACACATCTGCAGGTAATGTTGATTGTTTTTTTCGTTGCTCATGGCGTCATTCATCTTGAATAGTGTAACGAATTTTGGGGAATTGCGCTTATTTGAAACCTTCTGCTAAAGCTCGAATCGCTGAACTGCCGAATAAATAACTCCAATATTCAGTACTGCAAAACGGTCTTTATTAGACTACTTTTGGGAGTAGAACATTTATACTTCACATCACAATTAATAGCGTGCTTAAATGAAACTTTTTTCTTTTGTTCGAGAACAGTTGTATCTCATGCTTGGTTACCAGCTATGTACATGTATATTTGTAGTTTATGCTTTTGTAATAGTCATATGTGTGTGTATGTGTGAGTAATTACTTCGGCTGATGACTACATCTGTGTGTGTGAGATATCTCTTCGTTGCCTTGTACATAAGTGTTGCCGTTTTTGTTGTTGTTATTATTTACTACCAGCATAGTGATGCTAATATTCGCCACAATACGTTCCCGCTGTCCAGACAGTGACAGGAAAACTGTATGTTAGCATTTCTGAGAGGCTACGGGCACCTGTTCTTCATATGCGCACTGAATTCGCTAACGGTGGCTTGATCTTGCATCACGACAATGCACCGGCCCATTCCTCGTTCGTTGTCCAAGTGCTTTTGGCAAACAAAGGGCATCCCAGCGTTGCCTGACCCCATTTATAGTGCCGATATTGCTCCCTGTGATTTATTTTATAACGCAAGATGGATTCGCACAGGTGGTCCAGGAAGCTGTAACAGTAGTGCTAAACAGGCTAACTTCGAAGTGTTACTAAGGGTGCTTTCAATCATGGGATAAACGTTGGAAACGTGGTGTAGTTGAGGAAGACTATTGTGAAGATCTATAATAAAAATTTTCCTAAAACAAAATTTTTTTATGAGTTTAAGCGGGGATAACCCTTATTGCTTTGAATGTATGAATACATTTATTTGAAGCAATTTTTTATTTATAATTTTAAATAAAACATATTAAATAAAATATATAAATTAAAAATTGCTTCAAATAAATGTTTTCAGGGTAATCCCCGCTTAAACTCAAAAAAATATACAACATTGGTTAATTCGTTGTACTTACTTACTTAATTGGCGCTTAACCGTATAAACGGTTATGGCTGCCCAACAAGGCGCGCCAGTCGCTCCTTCGCTCCGCCAACCTGCGCCAATTGGTCACACCAAGGGAGTTTAAATCGTTTTCCACCTGGTCCTTCCAACGGAGTGGGGGCCGCCCTCTACCTATGCTTCCATAGGCGGGTTCCGATAGAAACACTTTCTTGGCCGGAGCATCATCTTTCATTCGCATAACATGGCCTAGCCAGCGCAGCCGCCGCATTTTAATTCGCTGGGCTATGTTGATGTCTGCGTATAGCTCGTACAGCTCATCATTAAATCTTCTTCGGTACTCGCCATCGCCAACGGGTAGAGGTCCATAAATCTTTCGCAGAACTTTTCTCTCGAACACTCCCAAAGCCGCTTCATCTGCTGTTGTCATGGTTAATGCTTCTGCCCCATATAGCAGGACGGGTACGATAAGTGACTTGTAGAGTATGATTTTCGTTCGCCGAGAGAGGACTTTAGTTTTCAATTGCCTACCTAGTCCAAAGTAGCATTTATTGGCAAGATTGATTCTTCGCTGGATTTCAGTGCTGATGTTGTTGCTAGTGTTGATGCTGGTTTCCAAATAAACGAAGTCTTTTACTATTTCGAAATTATGGCTGCCAACAGTAGCGTGGTTGCCAAGGCGCATATGCGCTGACTCTTTGCTCGATGACAGCAGGTACTTCGTTTTGTCCTCATTCACCATCAAACCCATCTTATTAATTCGGTGTAGTTCTATAAAAAGAACAAAAAGCAACAGCACCAAGTTTATTTGAAACCGCCTTACCAACGCATAACTTTACCACATGATGACATACGAAGTATGTACAGTGCATAAAGAAAATATGCAAAGAAGGCAATTGGGATAAGGTTTACAACAACTAAGGCATGACGTGGCTGAAAGCGTTTGTAACACTTCAACCATCGTAGGAGTGCGGATTCAAATCCCACTCCCGGGAGAAAAGGCTTGGAAGAGATTTACAAGGTATAATCGAAATAGCTGTCGCCTTGTCCGTCCTGATGTCATGTTGTTTAAATTTTTCACAAATTATTAAATACAATTTTTTTGTTTTTTATTGAGAAATTCCTGGAACTTAATTGCCAAATCTCATATTTCACGGAGCATTACTCTAATGCTTTGTTTTTAAATTGTCAAATTTTACCACCAGCCATGTCATGTCAATGAAAATGACTTGTCATTCATTCATTCAGAAATGACAATTAAATATGAAACGGTAATTGCCAAATGGTATTTGACATTAAAGCAACATTTGTGAACATGTTGGCAATTCTGATTTTTCGTTTGCCAACTGGCATCCCATCGATTTAAAGTGCTTGGTAGACTAAGCGGCGCGGCATATAACGCCAGCGGCGCTACATTTTTTTTTGCTATTTGATCGACATAGTCGCTCATTGCTGCGTCGCATAGTGCTGCTGGCACTAAGTGTGAATTGCTTCATAAAAATTCAAGAAAAGAATATTTTTAAATGTGTCGTTAGCTTAAAAATTCTACAGGTTGTGAAATAAGGCCAGATGCACATGAGGCATCACGAACTCGACATCGCATCTAAGCTTCATGTATATGGGATACAGCAATGTTGGCCGCTTAACCGTCTAAGCGATTTTGGCCGTTTTGTGATAAGTCACGCCAGCTAAACCTGTTCGGTATTCGTCGCCTTAATGAGTTTATTATAAAAAAAAAAAAAATAATACGAAACAAGCTTTGGTGCATTCCATAATAAAGGATATAGAGCATATTTTTATGCAGGATTTCTTCCAAAGAGCAAAATAGGACGAGAGATGCTGAGGTAAGACTTAAAATTTCATTACAAAGTTAATATTTTGTTTTATTTAATTTTACCTAAGTAGATTCAAAAAACCCTAAACATTTGTTTGTGCTTTGGCTATTTTAAGTTTGCCATATGTTTGTACAATTAAGTTTCATGGCTTTCTTAATATTATTTCCTTAATTAATTATTAATATATACATACGTAAATATTTTAGATACGAATTTATTTATTTCATAAACTTGTGACAGACCAACGATTTTTTATTTATTAACTACTAACTACAGAACATAAAAAACAAAGAATTAAAAAAAAAGTTGCAAAATGTATTAATATAAATAATAATAATAATTTGTGGCGCTACATCTTAAAGGCCATTTGAGTGGTTGTGTAGCGAAACCCTTTTAAGATATTGTCAACGCAATTTATAGCTTCTCCAATCCAATTGTCAACCCCAACTAACCGTGGTGAGCCTTGTTTGTTTAGAAGGCGATGAATTGGCCGGAAAGGTTCAACGTGAGCATATCAAATGGCTCCTGCGATGGTCGGGCTAGTTTTTAGTGGTGTCATTTTTCGGAACGTACTGGATCAATATCTGACAAAAGAATCATCAGCAACGATAAAACTTTCTAAAACCTTCGGGGAACCTCCGTATCGATACAAGAAGCAGAAAAAGAAAGGGGAAAGTAAATTAATTGTAAATAAAGCATTGTGAAGAGAACTTAGCACTTAGTTGCATTAAAGCTTGTGGACAAAAAATGTTTGAAAGTTCAACGATCGAAGATAACCATAACCATATAGCATATTTAAAGTGGAACCTGTAATAGTTTAACTTCTTTCCTCAGAACTATTTTTAATAATCATATCTTTAAATGTTGCTTCGCTTGGAAAATGGCTATTTTTGTAAAATTTCTTTGCTCCAGAGCTACTTGGGATCTTCTGAGATCGTAAGGTCTTGTTACGCGTCTAGATCGCCAGGCTTTTTTGGGTCCACATCTTATACTTTTGGGGCCAAGAAGACATTTGTTGGGATATTTTTAAAATTGCCTTCGGAACTGTTTCGGTATCATTTCAAAATTACTCTTAGACTATTTTCGATTTCGAACGATTTAATACAACCACATTAAACTTTCTAAGCCATACCACCCATACCGAGTCAATCGCTTTTTGAAAAACTGTTTTGGAGAGGCTACTCTGATTTTAACACACCTAACTCATTGTTCCAAAATTGATGTGTGTTTGTGAAAAAAAATAAAAATAAAATATGCTCGAACAAATAATAACACAATTTTATTTTACAAATAAACTTATTTCGAACACACGCATATGTAAACGAACACATACATACATTTTTGTAGTTTTAAATATGAAGGAAATTGTACAAAAATATAAATTATTAACATATTTAGGGGATTCACTAAGTGTCACAACACGTCTTATTGTTAAAATGTCATTCACTTATGTATGACTGCCATAGAATGTACGACATTATGACAATATGCCGAGTTATGACACTTTGTGAATAGCTTTAATTATATACAACACTACCTTCTTTAAATAAATAACTTTAGGCCTTTAATTCGTACTACTTCTACTATACTTTTGAAAGTATCACCTTAGCTGGAAAGTTATTTAATAATTTAACAAAATATTTGTAACATACCCGATATGATCTGTTACTTGGAGTTATCATAGTAATACAACTGAGATTTCGAGTTTTCGGTTTTAATGATCAACTGAAGTGGAAGATAGCTTCCGAAATATAATAAAGTAACTTGCAACGATACAGTCAAAATATCAGAAATATTTAAGTGCATGGAAGGAGCAATAACAGTTTAAGAGAGCAACTTTTTATCTTTAACTTTTACTTAGGCGATCTATAAAGCATCATAACACGTCATATTGTCATAATGTATTAAATTTTGGACCGCCATAAAATTTAAGCTAATAGCTGATAATGACACTTTAAGAATTTAATAAACAAGGAAATTTATAAAGTAGCATGAAATGTCATATTGATGTAATATCATAATATGATAAAATGATGTGTTGTGGCCTATGTAAATCTCCTAAGTTTTCACTCTACTCGCATGCTCTAATTATTTTGCTATTTCATCTTTAGTTCTTAGCTCATATTTACATATAAATACATACATATGTACGAAATTTGAATACGCTAACATTGAATGCTTTCATTTCGTTTACCGTTACCTATTCGTTATTCTAAAAACTACTTAATTAAATTGTTCTATGATACGATTTGACTCCGCTGTACAAATTCCCTAAAACGTTTTTAGCACCGCTCTGATTTCTATTTATATTATATCCATTTATTTTTTTTCGCTATCGACGAGCGGAGTCTTCGACCCCACATAAGGTTGTATCATACAATTGTTCCTTGTAAATGTTGCGGTGATTGCATTGGTCCTCCGGATTGTAGTGAATCCTGTTGTGGCACTTGTAGCGGTGAATTTGTATTACTCGATGTAGGTGCAGCGCCCAAATCGGCAGTATTAATGGCTAACGAAGAACCACCACCCAGTGTGGAGCCACCCAAGGCCGAAGGATTAATGCCACCACCAGAACCACTGCCCACAATGCAGGGTACGCCCAATATGGGTGTGGGCTCTTCGGGTGGCGTAACCTAATATGATAATTTTTTTTCGAGGATGTAAAACTTGTATAATCTAAATCAGAAATTGCATACAACCCACTTACCTCTAATCCTATACTGCCATTAAGGGCAATTTTAATTGGATTCGAATGATTTGTCGCCTGCATCAGCGTCGTAAAATGACTGATGCCAATTTCCTCTAAAGAGGATTTTCGGCGACCATGACCTACACCAACATTTGGCAAACCTTGTCGCAACGATGATGATCGTCGCAATAAAATATCATTCTCGATCTGTGAATGAAAATAAAGCGGAACAGAACCGATTCAAAAATGGGAAATGTACCAATTATTGATAAAAAAAAAATAACCACAACAAAAAATGGGGGTTTTGTTTTGGAGTGATTGCAAATAAAAAAAGTAATTTTGTAATACATATCTGTACATATAACAACATTGAATAATTGGTGATACAATTTTAAGGTTAGTATATGCTAGAAATTTTCGAAAATTCACATGAATGTATAAATATATATATTAAATACCGATGGCTGAGTGAAGGATTGCTTACTTCTTAAGCATGGTTCAATTATATGGTTGGATCATCTGTAAAAAAACAAAATATGTCTGTTCAAATTGTCAAAATCTGTGTACTGGTGTTGGTGTGAATTATATGGAATGGAAACATAAAACTTAGCAGTTTTTGTATGTGTAAGAAAATGTTGCCAATGTGTTGGTTTAATTTTGAGTTTGCCATCTCCTTTTGACAATCCCTTCGGATATGCAATGAAATAAATAAAATCAGCTGATTAGATGAGCCAACCATATAATTGAACCATGCTTCTTGAGTTAATTTTCTAACAAGGTGGATAGTTAGTATGTATTGGAACTCTCTGAAATTATTTCAAAAACAAATCAGCTGAGCGAATACTGAGAGCCTGATTTTTGAATGAGGAATCGAAACATGAACGTTAAAGATGAAAATGTAAATAACTAATACTAAGGTAAGACTAAGGTAGGAGATCGCTAAACATTTCCGGAGCTCGAATCGAACCTGGAATTCCAAAAACCGAGATTTTCGATTAAAATTGACCAGCCTTTAATGCCGGTACTGCTGGTTTCAGTTTCTCACTTAGACCGTTTAGTAAGCAAAATATACGGAATGGTCCGTGAATGAAAGAAAGAATAAAAACCGTTATTGGAGAGTTATCGGATCGTGTGTTATGCATTTGATGTATATTGGAACTAGTTTCCGTCATCCCTTGTCAAATTTGGTTTTCAGACAAACCGGTTTCGGCGTTCGAGGAACGAAAATCGAGACTAATGATGGCACAACGCCGAAACCGGTTTGTCTCAAAACCAAATTTGACAAGGGATGACGGAAAATCGTTCCAATATACTTCATTTATCCACCCTGTCGGAATATTAACAAAACAAAATAAGTCTGTAATGCATTTCTTGTTATCTGTGTGTTAGCTGCGACTTAAAGACGAGTTAGACATTTGTTATCGAGGAGTTATAAATTTGTTATTTATACCAAATATTGTCGGTTTCTCATCGAAAAGATATCGATTTGTTAGTGTAAAAACATCAATTTGTTACCGTAAAGTTATCGCTTTGTTATCGGAAAGTTATCGATTTGTTATCTAAGAGATGCGCCTTATAGTGACCGCGACATAAGTTCTAGGAAGATTTTTGGTCCTCTCCGTGATGCCAACGGCAATTTCGAAAAAGCTATAATGGTGAGCTCGATCGAATTGATAACTTTTCGATATAAGTTCGATAAATATTGATAAAAAATCAATATTTTTTCGATAATGAATTAATATTTTTATAAGCCGAAATCAGGTTTTATCGGAGGAAAACCAATGGTTAGAATCCAATAATAATAAAAGCCCGACAACATTTCGTATTCATAAATGAATCTTTCCGAACACTGCTAAATGCTTCCAAACTAGTCCCGAAGTTATTCCCAAATATTCGCTAACATAATCCCGAAAGTGTCTCGAAATGGCCCGGAATGATCCCAAAATAAACCCATAACGATCTCAAAATAGTTCCAACATAATCCTGATATATTCCCGAAGTGATCCTGAAATAGTAGTACAAATAATCATGTAAGGTTCCCTAACATCTTCTCCAACTAGTCGCGAAATAGTACCAAAAGCAGTCCTGAAAAAGTCCAAAAAAATCCCCAAATCATCTCAAAATACTCACGAAATGATCTCAACATCATTCCAAAATTATCTCCAAACGGTCTAGCAGTGATTTCAAAATGGTCCCTGAATGACTCCAAAAGTATATTATCGGAAATAGATAGAACGATTTTTCTGGTTTAAATTTCTAGGAATAACAATTATTTACAGATCCTAATAATGGATAACAATGTTAAGATAACATTATTTTATGTAAGAGAGATGTACTATTCCCAAAACCTATTTCGATTGCAAAATACCAGTTTTAAAGCAACTTTGGACAGTACATGGTACTTAAACATCCTGTGGTACGAAAACACCCTATAAGAGAATTTGTTTCAAAAAATGGTACCTATGAATTTATTTAAAAGCACTTTAGATCATAACTTACTCGAAGAACGACCTATCTTACAATTTATTTCAAAATGCCATATCTCAGCCGAAAATAAGATGAATTTATGATGAGGCTGGAGATTTTCGAAACAAGTTTTGATATTGCCTAATTCTTAAAGCAAAGCTCCGAGACAAGGCCGATATACAAAAGTTTGCTTTGATCTTTCACTCAGCCATCAAAATATTAGGGGGACTCATGTAACTGTATAAATGCCTTATAAAGTGTGTAAACGTATAAATTTATCTAGTGCGTAAACGAGCTGTCAAATTTTGTATGAAAAACCATTTACACAATTTGTATAAATTTACGCGCACATTTCATTGTGTAAACGCGGTAAACTCAAAGGAATGCAACCTTGCAGACATTAAAGCAGGCATTTTCATCAGAAATCTCCAACATCAGCAAGTAAAGGCGTTTTAGTTTTGATTTTTCAATTAATCTTGGCATTTTTTAATTTGTATAACAATCAAAAAATTTTTGTTTGGCTATAATACAGCTGATAAACAATCAAGTTTATCAAGAAAATTACTAGTTGCGTTCATATAACCGCGTGTGTAAATGGATATAATTTTACACCTTATAAGTTTATATGCTTTCATGAGTCCCCCTATTATGTGTACACATGTCAAGTGAAAATATATGTAATGTTTACATAACAAACGTACGTATGTATATGGAATATGCAAATATTGTTCAAATACATTTACAAATAAGATCTGAAACTTTCTTTTTTTTAAAATGTATGTAGTAAATACATATATACTAAATGCATTATTGTCATTCCATTGAAATTCGTTCTCAACTGAACATCAAGTTATCAACAGCCAGAAATTGACAATTGCACTTCCGTGAAGTTAGTGATTGGTGTTCTCGGTAAGATCGATGGTGTCAGTTGATGCCGTTATGGTGATGGTGGTGCTGGTTTGGTGCCTTACTTTCTGAACTTTTGCTTGCGGGTAGTGAAGGTTTTGGTGATAGATGGGAAAATAGGGTTGGTAATGTAATTTGAGTACCTAAGAAACTAAAACATCGCTAAATATTCGTATTTCATATGTACATATATATTCAAAAGTATTGTAACGAATTTACTGCAAATCCTCTTATTTGTAACCTTCTGCTAAGTTCGAATCACTAAACTGTTGAATAAATAACTCCAATATTGAATAATAGAAAAAATGGCCTTTATTAAAGTACTTCACAATAAATAATACTGCTATTGCTCGGCAGATAGTGTCTTAATCAAAACTGCTTCTAGCGCCTCTACCTTGGTTGCCTTTTATACTCTTTGATTTCCTCGTTGCACCTTCTAGGCGCTTCCATTTCTAGAATTTACTAGTTGGTTATCTGTTATAATTATAACTACATATGTACGTGTATAGCTATCGTATGCGCGTGTGTTTGTAAGCGACACTTCCACAACTACAATTGCATACTTTTGGCAGCATCTCAGATAAGATATCTGCATGTGTTTGTGCATCTCTTCTCCGCTGCGTGTACGTACATATGTGTAGACATAATGATTGATTCTTTTATGTAGATGCATGATTGATTTATAGATGTGCATACAGTCACCGCTTAGCATCGGCTTAGAGATGGCAGTACCCATTAGTGTTGCTAATATTCGTAACAGTATATTAATGGCAAGATATTTATTTCTTTACTCCTATTTTTTTTAAAGCGGGTAAACATTTTACACCCTCTTCTGACCGTCGAAAATACATCCCTACCGTTTCAGATAGCGTACATCTTCTGTATGTTTCTTTTTAATGCACCACCGTGCTCTGGGCTTTAGAAAAATTTTCACATTCTCTAGAATTTATTAACAATTACGGATTTTCGAAGGCAGAAATTTATACGAGAAATCTACTTATTTGATTACCGATTAGAAATTAGCTGGAACGAAGATAACCTATGGAAACTTGATCTAACTGTCTTATAATGTCTTATATATAACTAATTTTAAATATTATATTCTAGTTATTATATGAATATTTAGCGATGATAAGCTTCAGGTTCTGAGGATTGAGGAAAATTTATAGGTGAAATTTTAGTAATACACAAAATTTGAAACGGACACACAATACAATCAGAGGACATGTAAAAATAAGAAGTTAAAAGAAAAGAAAACATAGAATAGCCCTACTAATCTTTCTTATATTTTTCTTAAGCCCGGCGCAACACATTGTTTCAAAACCAAAGAAGCTCGAGGAATAAGGCCCATGCGTTTTGTCTTAGTTTGGGCTACTGCTCACATACTGGCATTACTTCCTAGATCTTTTTACGAAAGAGAATAGAATAAAGATTTATTTGTTTGCCTGCGGTGAATAAATTGAATCACCACCGGGAAGTGGATAAGGGGCTGACTTATGCTAAATACAATAGTTAGCAGAGAGTTTAGAGTGCGATTTTATTGATATTTTATATGTATATGGGATACTACCGTGACTAGCTCTTTATTTGAGAAACTTTTCTTTACGGGAATTGGACCATGGACCGATTTTTCCAAAAAACGTATTTATTGTGAGATTAGCTTTAAATTTGGTACAGGGTACAAAGACAAAATATTAAGAAACTTTTCATTCTCAGAAGTGGGCCAGGGGCTTACCTATTCCACAAAATTATATTTTTGGTGCGATTTGCTTAAAATTTATTGCTTAGGTAGCTCTTCGAAAAAGAAAAATAAGTGACCACAGTGCGAGTAGAAAAGGGAGATACAATAAAGAAAGTGCGAAGGTAAGCTGGGAAGGAGAGGAAGCATGTGCAAGGAAGGAGATTAGGATGAATAAAAGAAGCTTGATGGAGAGGAAAGAAAGTGGAAGTAGAAGAGAGAAAAAATGAGAATGTAAAAGGGAGGAGATTCCAAGGAGAGACAGGGATCGTATATGGAGAGAAGGGGGGAGAGGCAAGAAGTTGCACTTTTTTTTGCAAAAGCTACTATATAACAAATGGCTCTGTTTACTGTTAGAATAATGTCATCTTGGAGGGAGGAATATTATCGGTCTGGAGAATTTGTCCATTATCTATTACTATCTTATTTATAAAAATGAAAGCGGAAAGAGGAAAAACCCTCGGCAGAGTGCAATATTGTAAGTTGGTTTTTCATATATTATTATCTGTTTTTAGTTGATTTTTCATACGGATTTATCAAACTCACCAGATTTTGTATGTAATTTAACATTTTGTGTATTTTGTTGTTTGTTACAGATTTAACAAATAAACACATACCCCAGATGATGCTCAAAAGTTTATAGGGAAACGTTGGTTTAGAAAAGTGGAATAATTTAATTTTATTTCGCACTTAAAAACAAAAACTTAGACCGGAGCAGCTTAATAATATACCTCCAGAAAGCCTTTTTATTTATTTATGAAAAATATAATTATAAATAATTATATTGCTTTGAGAAGGCACTAGCGGCTAAGACTATCGGGCTGAAACCCTTCTTAAAAATAGCGTTAGTTTCATATATGTAGTAGTTTCGTAAATGTTTATACAAACAAAGTTATTGAAATCGGTCGTATAGAGATTTCATATATGAGGAAATTGAGGTGAGAGAGGAAGAGGATATGGGAGAGGGAGTTGTAGTGGCAGTGGGACTAGGACTGGAAGTGGGAATGAGAATGTGAAGTTTAGCGGAAGTTGTGAGTGAGTGTGGGAGTGGGAATAGGATTGGGAATGCAGGTGCGATTGGGGAGTGGGAGGCAGATAAATGGATTAACGGATGGACAAGAGTTATAAGAAAAATGGAAAATAGCGTAGAAGAGAATGAGATAGATAGTGAATACGGGAAGCGGGGCTCTATTTGTAAATATAGGCAAACCAATTTTCGGGCAGAACAAAGTTGGCGGGGTACTCTAGTTATATCTAAAATCTAATTAATAGAGCAAAAATGAGCAGCAAGTTAAGAAAACATATGGAACTGTGTAAATAATCAATACACCGGTCATATACAAAAATGTTTAAAAAACACTATTGAGCAAAGGATTTAAGTAATCGAACTTTTAGCAATTTAACAGGTTATTGGGGCTGTTTGCTACTGTCAACGTTTTTTTTATGAACATTCGCTACTTGTATGAATTCACAATGCCTAAAATTTTTAATCAGGGGATTAATTCTTCGTTGTAAAAAAAAAAACAAAAATCAAGTTAGTAAAGGTTAAAATTTAGTTATTATCTTGAGATGAATGTTAGACATTTAGAAGGACAGTTAGACAAGAAAATTATATAATACAAATTATGATAAATTCAAAATACAAAAACACGAAAAAACACAAACAAATGAGAGATAAAGTGTACACAGATGATGGATAAATGGATAGAAGTAGTTTTAGTTGTATAAGTAGAAGAATAGTAGCCAACCCGCAATGAATTACTCCTGCCGCGCTGCGTACCCACAACCGTCGGACTGTCGGGTAAAGAAAGAGAATTGGATTTAATTTGTTGTATGGGCGGCGAGCAGCGTGGCGAACCATACCCGGCCAAAGTTTGAACGCTTTGCATTTGCATCGGATTGAGACCGGCCATACCGGAACCGCGACGCGAACTGCCACCAGCTGTTGCTGTCATATTTGTACCACATGCCGCACCCAAATTGATATTCGAACAAAAGGATATGTTTGATTTACGGCGCGAATTATGACGTTCGAATGTTTTTTGCGCTGAGAATGGTGATGGACGTACCAAATAGCTGCAAAGAGTATGATTAGAGATATTAATGAACAGTAAAAAAAAGTGATGTGAAATTGAGTATCTCATTTCTATATTTGTGCTACTTACATAACATCGCCTTCTTCCAATTTAAGATCACAGCTCGGATTGATTATCACATATGACAGATGATTACGCTTTTCACTTACGTCATCATAATCATTTGTTGGCAAATTTAATGATTCCATGCGACTTCGTACGAGATTCGCTATTTCGGCACGCTCAATTTGTTGTGCATGATTATTGCGTGCCTCATCGGCCAAATTAATTGAATACTGAAAAAACATGGAAGACTGCTTTACGGTTAGTTAACAAAATTGGCTTAAAATACTACAAGTTAGCGCTACGTTTCATTCTAGTTTGTGTGCACTATTTTTCGGTATTAGGTCTGAAATATTAGTGATCTATTGTGAGAAACTACAATATTTAATGCATTTATAGATTTTCGATTTTGGTAAATACTTTTATATACATAACTACTAGGGTAGGGACATTATAAATTGAAACTTTTTTAAACATCGTCCTAGCAGTTTCGTAGTCCACAGACAATTCTGTAAAAAATGTACCAGTGGAATTTAACTCCAAACCAATTTCCATAATGTGAAATTTTGAAAGAAGCTAACTATGTGAGGTGGATTTGAGTGTATGTCCTTTCCCTTGTTAAGGAAGATAGGATTCTAACGATCATAAGGCAGACGTGAACTAGCCAGTAGGGTTGCAGATTAATAACGCATGAGGTTTCTGCTTTCACTGCACCGATTTTTTTGTACAAATCTGAAATTTGTACATAAAAAATTTCTTGCGTCATTTCCATAACTTCGCCTCTTTTAAATATTTCAGTCTATCAAATTAAAGCCCCGTCACAAAAGTGGTTTTTCATATAAATGTGTTTAACGCATGATGAGTAGATTGCACGTATTTTTGTGGAGAACGGCAGATCGAGCGACACTGGCGCCATCTGACATGAAAAACTAGTCAGCTTTCAACTTTTCTTGCGAGCAAAGCATAAGAAGAAGAATTCGACATTTGCTTTGGCTAAGTTTGCTTTCAAACTTTTCAAGTGAAATTATTTTTTCCCCTCGTTGGTACTTTTCTAACATTTTTCACAGCTGAAAACTGCAATTTAGCTAAGTATAGAAGGAGTTATTTTATAACACACGTCCTGGTTTTTGATGGGGTTTGATCGTTGAACAAACTTCTGGCAACACTACGGATTCATTCAGTCTAAGTGAGCTCGTCACGGTTCGGCCGGTTTAACCTAACCCCTTCCTATGCTTATAATAGTGCTTGTCACATTGAAAAGGGGCAATAACTCACAAATCATCGTAGATTTTGAATAAAGGAAGTCCAAGGAAACTTGCGATTTCTATGGGGCTTGACTAAAGGGACATCACTGCAGGGCTATCGAAGTATAAAAATCAATGTAGTGCCAGAGTGACGCGCATCTCCCTCGTAAGTTTGCTTAACTTTAGTGTAAATTTCAGATATCTGACTCTGAGATTGCGGCTTGACTGGCATAAGTCTTAGCCGATTGAATTTTCGTGAGGCTGAGGGCCTTTTCATGCCCTTTTGGTTCAAACGACTATATTTTTGTTGCCGGATTTCTTCGTATTTCATACGGTGATATGGGACCCCATCAATCCGTTGTCTGTTAGCATGCCTAGATTTCTTGAAATTTAGCAGAAACTGTTTTTTCAGTACTTCGTTTATCTCTTTTATGAGGAGACACCCCGTAAAAGTTCTTAGCGCTGTGTTTTTCAGATCTACAGCCTCCTCCAGTTTGTTTCCTTTATGCTCGGCGACCATATCCCTAAAAGAGTAGCACACGTGCGTCTACCAGCGAGGGACTTGAAGATGTTGTTGCTGCTCTGAACTTTTATAGGGAGATAATTTTTAATGTGAAAGCATGAATCATTTATGGAAGGAAGAGGGCTTGTTGCCTTTAACATGCACTCATGGATATAAAAAAATAATGGTGGCTCCTTCTGATGGGGAAAGGAGATGTAGAATATAAATAAAAAAGCGATAGGTTACCACCCTCAGGTACCATTTGTTTAATTATTCTTTGTTTAAATGATGCGTTCCAGTTTTAGCGCAACGAATATGGTGGGGTTCTTATTTGAATTTTAATGGCATTCAGCGCTATAATGGTGCCATGTTCTTTTGAAAGGCCATGCTAACAAGCGCAGCTTATCGAAAAAATTAGCGAAGAGGGCTGCGCCACTGTCTTAGCGACTACGTAGACTAAACTAGAAATTGATCTTAGACATATGGTCCTATGTAGATAACAAATCGGATAGGAATGATGATTTAAAAGATGTACCCACCACACTTAATCTCTATTAGGCACGGTTTATCAATGCAAATGTAAACTTCAGTTACAGTTGGCTAGAGTCTAACTCTGCCACTTCGGACGTTTAAACTGCGATGAGCGGCAAAATTTTATGTTATCGAACGAGGTGACAACTTTAAACTTAAGTCAACTTCAACTGGAGTTTAAAATCGCTTGGATAAAACGAGCCTGAAGTTTCCTAATTATAAATGCTATGTTCACGCTCAAAATATTAATCTCTTTTTCTAAACACTCCTTAATTCGTTTTCGTTCTAGCACTTAAGTTTTACATTCCACCAATGCGTGTAATCGAGCAATAATTTCAGATTGGTGTCTTTAAGTTGTGCAGATTTCACTATAGTAAGATATTAGCTTTTATCTATATAATTTCAGCATTCATTTTTTTTTTGTAATGTTTTAAATATTATTCTACAAAGTATTTACAGGCAGCATAAAATATATGATATAATTAAATACCTACCTTGGGTTTTTGATACAACTAAGTTTTTGTCATAATTGACATTTTTGTCTGAATTAAAAACGAAAGAACTTATTTCTGCGGGGAGCATTTATTGTAGTCTTGTTTACAAAATATGGTCGCCTAATATTTTTATACTCAGTTGAGCAGAGCTTACAGAGTATATTAAGTTTGATTGGATAACGGTTGGTTGTACAGGTATAAAGGAATCGAGATAGATATAGACTTCCATATATCAAAATAATCAGGATCGAAAAAAAATTTGATTGAGCCATGTCCGTCCGTCCGTCCGTCCGTCCGTCCGTTAACACGATAACTTGAGTCAATTTTGAGGTATCTTGATGAAATTTGGTATGTAGGTTCCTGAGCACTCATCTCAGATCGGTATTTAAAATGAACGATATCGGATTATAACCACGCCCACTTTTTCGATATCGAAAATTTCGAAAAAACGAAAAAGTGCGATAATTCCTTACCAAAGAAAGATAAAGCGATGAAACTTGGTAGGTGGGTTGAACTTGTGACACAGAATAGAAAATTAGTAAAATTTTGGACAATGGGCGTGGAACCGCCCACTTTTAAAAGAAGGTAATTTAAAATTATTGCAAGCTGTAATTTGGCAGTCGTTGAAGACATCATGATGAAATTTGGCAGGAACGTTACTCCTATTACTATATGTACGCTTGATAAAAATTAGCAAAATCGGAGAAGGACCACGCCCACTTTAAAAAATATTTTTTTTTTTTAATTTTAAATATTTAACGAGCTCGAGGCCATATACATATATATTCAGATTAAAACCCGGATAGATTTTATATATATGTATATATTTTAAATTTTATTTAGTCGATATTTCGACCTCAATCTGAGGTCATTCTCAAGACTGTAAAAAAAAAAAAAAAAAAAAAAAACAAACTTGAAACATTAAAATCATAAATAATATAAAAACCTATTTATAAACTTACACTCTTGGGTGTAGCTTGTCGACTAATTTTACAATATTAAACATAAGTACAAGAAGGCAATAGAACCGAAAAAGTAAACATCCAAAAAATATACAGTAATGGTAAACAAATTTTTACACAAACAGCAATACATTAAACTAACTAAATAATAGGCGAAACTCTCATAGTGCTCTCCTGTTGCTCCTGTTGATCAGTTGGCGGTATGCCGACGCGCATTTTTCCGTATCTGCTTTGTAGTTCATTCGTTTCTCTCTCGGTTCGTTAATAATAAACAACATCTCAAGTGTGTATCTTTTGTTGTAATGCTTCTCCTGTTGCATTATTGCTACGTTCTCAAAATCTGGAGTGTGCCCGGTTTCTCTGCAATGCTGACTTAAAGCTGTTTTGTTTTCATTAGGGTGGTCGCGATTTTTTAAATTTGATTTATGGGCGGAAATCCTTGTTTTTAATCTGGACTTAGTTGTACCAACATATACCTTCGGGCATACGTAGGACCCGTCATTTTTGCAAGGAATCCGGTATATAACGTCCGATTTGTCATATTTTTCTATTTTGCTTTTTGTATTACTGAATATTTTCTGGACGGTATTATTATAAGTAAATGCTATTTTAAATCTCTCACGGTCATACATTTTGGAATATTTCATTCTATTTGATAGCCCCGGAACATACGTGGATGTCTTATATATTTTGTTAGTTTTGTCATTAAAGGTTTGATTGGTGTTAGCTTTTGTAAAATAGTCGTGAATATAGCCTCTTATTAGACCTAAAGGAAAATCGTTGTCTTTCAGAATTTTCGTAATGATTTCTATATTTTTTCCATGGTATATCGTATCACTGATTGATAAAACTCTCTTGATAAAGTTTTTGGCTGTGTTGACTATGGTTGATTTGTCGTGCTTTGAATAAAAATTTATCAATCTGCCCGATGCAGTGGGTCTTTTGTACCAATCAAAGGATAACTTATTATGCTTTCTTACTACCAGCGTATCTAGATATGGTAGTAATCCATCTTGGTAATTGGATTTGTTTATTGACGCGAAATATAACCTTAGAAAAAACTTTGTAAAATGGTTGTGACACCTACCATATTAAGTAGAAGAAAATGAAAAAGTTCTGCAGTGCGAAATAAAAAACCCTTGAAATCTTGGCAGGTATTATATATATAAATAAATAAGCGGTATCCAACAGATGATGTCACCCTGGTCCACATTTTGGTCGATATCTGGAAAACGCCTTCACATATACAACTACCACCACTCCCTTTTAAAATACCCACTAACACCTTTCATTTGATACCCATATTGTACAAACGCTTTCTATAGTCACCCCTGGTCCACCTTTATGGCGATATCTCTGAAAAGGCGACCACCTATACAACTACCACCACTCCCTTTTAAAACCCTCATTAATTCCTTTAATTTGATACCCGTATCGTACAAACAAATTCGAGGGTCACCCCTGGTCCACCTTTATGGCGATATTTCGAAACGGCGTCCACCTATGGAACTAAGGATCAATTCCTTTTAAAATACTTATTAACACCTTTCATTTGATATCCATATCGTGCAAACAAATTCTAGAGTCAACCCTGATCCACCTTTATGGCGATATCCCTAAATGGCGTCCACCTATACAACTAAGGCCCACTCCCTTTTAAAATACTCATTAGCACCTTTCTTTTGATACCCATATTGTACAAACGCATTCTAGAGTCACCCCTGGTCCACCTTTATGGCGATATCTCGAAAAGGCGACCACCTATACAACTACCACCACTCCCTTTTAAAACCCTCATTAATACCTTTAATTTTATACCCATATCGTACAAACACATTCTAGAGTCACCCCTGGTCCACCATTATGGCGATATCTCGAAACGGCGTCCACCTATGGAACTAAGGATCACTTCCTTTTAAAATACTCATTAACACCTTTCATTTGATATCCATATCGTGCAAACAAATTCTAGAGTCAACCCTGATCCACCTTTATGGCGATATCCCTAAATGGCGTCCACCTATGGAACTATGGGCCACTCCCTCATAAAATACTCTTTAGTGCCTTTCATTTGATAGACATGTCATACAAACACATTCCAGGATTTCCCTCGGTTCATTTTCCTACATGGTTATTTTTCCTTTTGTTGTCATCATAGCTCTCAACTGAGTATGTAATGTTCGGTTACACCCGAACTTAACCTTCTTTACTTGTTTACTTTAATTTAGACACGGATCTCATTACGGTACTATAACGTATCGAAACTCTAACAAACTTGATACTTTTATAATGCTAATTTAAGGAAACTTTAGTATATTTCAACCGCATTCATCAAATACTTGCAATTTCAGATTATGGATTATTTAAAGAAATAAATCTGAGGTAACCGACGACTTTTGAAAACTGATTTCCGATGAGCCGTGATCCTAGAAAATAACTTCCTACACAATAAATACATACATATGTGCCCTTGTTATTTTGTTGCTAGACATTTGTGCATGTAATATCTTATTATCTCATTTAACATACATCTTCTATATGTATCTGTAGGTACTTACTGAAGAGCCTTTACGTTCCGAACAACCACCTAGACAGGTGGTCGATTTCTGTTGTCTTGATGGATGGCTTGGATGATGATGACCCGATGCTGATGGTGGTCGGTATGTTACGCCACGAAGGACTTCACTGTCCTTCGTCGAATCGGGTGTACCCGTTTCTTCGTCATACTGTACCGGCACCGTTAACATTTCGGATGATCGATCGGTAGGCCGATTAGTAGTGGTGGTGGTTAGTAGCAACACATGAACGAATGTTTAATTTTTTTATTGTTGTGTTTATGTTAAATACAAAATGAATTTTTAATAAGATTTAATTCTTCGAAGTGATATATATCTTTTATTTGCGAAAAAAATAATAACTTGAATTTAAGAAAAAAAAAAAAAAATGAATGGTGTTTGGTTCAACTGTTATCAAGTAAATATATTTCCACACATGTATCCTAAAAAAAACGTAACATGCATTACACTATGTTTCCACTGAACCCAAACTCCGAGTTCGCCAATTTTTTCTTTAAAAATATCTCTTCACAGAAAGTATACTTTTGATTTTCGCTCTCGGATTATTGGTAACGAGGTTAAAACACCTTGTTTGAAATCTCCAACGATAGTCTAAGACATGTTTTAGCAGTCGTACGAAACAGGCCAAGACGAAGTTTGGATTTGGTGGAAACGTGGTATTAGATTAAGTTCGTGGTACTATGTGTTTCTGAGTGTGTCAAATTGGGCGTTTCATACTCAATACGATGCAAAAATTAAAAAAAAAAAAAACAATTATTGTATAAAACATCAAATAAAGAAAAAGCATAGAAACTCCACCAACGCACAAGTCAAAAACCACGAAAAGAAAGGTAAGCAGACTTTCAAAAAGAAAAAAGTTATTTGTCGGCCAAATTTATCTGTTGAGTTTTCGGAACTTACATGTTTTAGAACTTTTTTATGTTACGAACAACTACAGAAACAAGTCTTCCCTGCAAATAGGATAGGTTGAAATTTCCGGTCTGTGAGGACCTCAGATATGTTACGTGGCTGACTATTTGAATTGCGATGAGCGGCGACAAGCAAGTATGCTTGCATCCCAGGCTAGCTCGTCGTCTTGGGCGGGGCATTTCGCCACCGTCCTCACCCACAGCCACATGAACAAAAAGAGGGTTCATACCTGCATTGCGGAAAGGAACAGAAATTGCTGAAAAAGATGTAAATAGACATGAGGGGCAAAGTTAGAAGGGGAAAGCATAAGGGGAGAAAAAGCTGGAGGCCTGTCCTGCCAGGTGGAGTCTACCCTCCCTCTTCAGCGCAACTTGCGCTGAACCATGGGCCTGTGCTGACTCCTACTTCCTTACAGCGCCCCCAAGTTGTGTATATAAAGGAGAGAAAAGCTGAAAAAGATAGAAATAAACGTCAGTGGGAAAGAAAAAGGGGAAGAAAAAGATGGAGGCCTGTCCGGTCAGGTGGAGTCTACCCTCCCTCTGCAGTGCAACTTGCACCGCACCGGGAACACTGTAAGTCCGAATGAGTCACTAGTGTAACCAAAAGTTTTCGCAAGGACCAAAATAAAAAGACATATAAAAAACCAGCATCTATATTACACAGTACAAGTTATGATCGCTGCGCCTTATTTAACCAGCTCATCCGCTTTTTCATTTCTATGTATCCTGATTCTAGGGACTGCTTATACTCTAATACACTTTTGGGTGGGATGTGTAGAATGGCATAGAGTGCAACTGTCGAGGTTGTTTTCTTGACTTCCGCTTTGCTAAGCCTTGATAGCCTGCATAGGTTCTTTTTTGTGTGGCCATCCACTACCTAATAGGATAGGCTTTACATTCGCCAACATGCAAGGTGGGAAGGTGTTTAACATAACCAGACACTCATATTGGAAAGGAAATAAAAAAGCGGCGTCTGCTTCCGAAGTCGATCTATGAACGGGAGCATTGCCGTGAATTGAATATTTTGCGGAGCTGAAACGCAGATCGGATTATAGAAATTTATACATCTATTCTCGACAATCCACTTCAACTTGACTGCAGCTGAATATACTTTTCATCTGTTGATGAAGTTAAAGTCCCACCAGCGTGTTAACATGTCTAACTTCGAAGTAATAGGATAACCATTTGATAGATAACACGTTTTGTCAAGTCAAACCACGTTCACCACCAAATCACGTCTTGCAGCACTGAACTTTTCAGATGGGGATTGTTGAATAAAATCAGATACGCTAATTTGCCTGCCTGGGTCACAAATTTAGTATGTTCGGTCTGCCAACGTATACAATCGGCTTTATGCCCGCATGCAGCTCATCCCTAATACGACACCGGGGGACGTGAGTTTGAGAGTGTGCACTGGAAATTGTGTAAACTTTAAAATTCTGATTCTGTAAGGAAAAACTGAAATAAACCCACTGATAAAAACTTCTTGAGTTCTCTTGACTTTCTTGCTTTCATGGCGTTTGACAAATATTTTATCATTAAAACAATGTGCACAATACCTTACAGAATAGCATGAAAATTTACAGCGTAAATTGGTATTTAACCAACAGTATTCTTACAAGGTCGGTGTTAAGGAAATATTGACACGCATATATATTTCTTGGCGAAACCAGGGCTCCCCTTATGCACGTATGCTAAGAAATCTTTAGAAAAAGTATGAGCTTTCTTGACAGGTGGGTACTAGCGTCGTTACCCAGGCACAAATGTCCTGTCTCCTTGTTTGATGACAACAGGTACTTCAAATAAGTATTGCGACGAATATTAGCATTTCGATACATCACTATTCTGCTAGTAAATAAATGCACAACAACAGCAAAGCAAGCAGCCACACATACAGTGAAGTTAAGAGCGGGAAGAAAGAGAAACCGTAATACGAATGTGACATGACTGACACACATACATATATATAGCTAAATAACCAACTATGAGGTACTAACTATACGAGAGGGCTGATCGTGAAAAGTATAGACCCAAAGATAGATAGGCGAACGAGGCAGCTGAGAGTATAAATGCAGCGCAAGCTGAGAAGTAATCAATTAGTTTGAATTAACACGCTATAAGTGAAATATGCGAACAATCTAATTGTAAATTACTAATACCAAAGTAGTGAGTAATTTATTCAAAAGTTCAGTGACACAAACAATAGCAGAAGGTGCAGAATAATCAAAAATTCCTAAAATTCGTTATAGTATTTTATTGACAGATAAATAATCAAAAATTCATAAAATTCTTTACAGTATTTTATTGACGGATAAAACAACAAATCATAATTACTTGGATAATGCATTTGGATAGTTTGGATAATGATGTAAGTATGTATGTTTGCATATTAAATCTTATTGGAGGTACCTATAAAAGAATATTTATTTGGTATTGTTGGGACAATATGAGCATATGTGAGAGAGAGAGAGAGAGAGAGATACGTTACAAGGTGTCTATAATAATGTGTTCGTATGTTTGTTTAACTACCGAGCACTGGTTTTTCAAATGACAAGAACTATCTAACGTATATTATTTGTAATTGAATCTATGTAACAAGCAGCAAAGTGTCTCTAAAAAACTGAAGAGAAATTCTAAATTAAAATTGCAAAGATAAAAATTTATTCAAAATAATGGGTTTCACGCGTAAGTTTCCAGAACATGGTTTATAAAAATAAGTAATATTATGAAAATATAAAATACTAAAACCTGAACAAATAGAAACAAACGAAAAACAAGTAAATCAAATTACTTAATTAAAAAAATTAAGAAAAAAAGCATTAAAAATTAATAAAGATACTAGAGCTTAAAATTTTTCGAATATGTTCGAGAAGAATTTCCTCGCGAGTCTTGACTTCTCGCGAGATTCTCGAATCTCGCAATACTCGTAAGGCTCGCAAGCTTCTCGACATTAACTTAATCGATTCATTCGCTGTTTTATATACAGCTCAAGATTTCTTCTAGAGCACTAGCCAAAATGTCCGCAAAACCAAAATTAAAAAACCCCAAAGGGTATAGAATATTGCCAATGCAGCGACTGAATTGAAAGTCGAGAAGATCGCGAGTAATTCGAGATTCGAGAATCTCGCGAGCCTTACGAGTAATTCGATATTCGAGAATCTCGCGAGAAGCCGTGTTCTTGATATCTCGTTGAAACATAAAATAATGCGAACAAAATTATATGTATAATAAACATGTTTTGAGTTAAATGTCATTGAAGCAATATAATCAACAAAAAAGTCACAAGTCAAAAAAACCAAGTGTATAAATACTATCCATACAGCGGTTATGTAAGAATGTCGAGAAGCTCGCGAGATTTACGAGCACTTCGAGACACGAGAATCTCGCGAGAAGTCGAGTCGGGTCTCGAAAATCTCGCTTGTGTTCCAGAAGAAATCGGAAGCTCTAAAAGGTACCAACCGCCATGCAGTTTGAAAAATTCAACTTTTGTTTAAGAAATCATGCAAGCATTTCAAGCATGTGGAGTTACAAAGCAGAATACAATAAAAAACAATAATACTTTGGTTCAAGAAAATCAAATTTTATAGCTGAATACAATAACAAGCGTTTAACAATAGAAATATAAAAACTTCTAATTTACTTGTATTATGGTGTAAGGAATCGTTTAGCACTGTACAACACATGTCCATTATTATTTTTTAACAGCGCTTTCAGATATTTTTAAATAAACTAAACATTTAAGCTAAGGTATAGCGTACATGTGTTGTATTGTGGCGCATTTTTCCTTACAAATGTATATTTAAAAGCGCTGTAGTAAATAAGAAAGAGCGAGATAGTAAGATGTAACGAAGTATATAAGAGAGAGAGACTCACTGCGTGCGTGTGCGCTAATATCAGGTCAAGTCCAATATTTACATAAAATTTGTATATAATTTGTTTGTTTTTTATTTTACAGTTTTTAATTGTAATAATTTAATTGTTTTATTAATTGCAATATGACTTTTTGATTGATTTAACAAGTTGTATTTTGTTTTGTTAGCGACTGCTGAGTGGAATATCAGCTTATTTTGACAGACAGTGCGAGAAAAACCATACCTCAAAATATATTTTAAAAACGTTTTATCTCAGGTTTTACGCCATCAAAAATGCCCCAATTAACGTCAAAATGTATTGAAGTTAAGCTCAGACGGTGTGTTTTTGAAACAAATTCTGAGATATCGCATTTTTGCAAACAAATTCTGAGATAGGTTGTTCTTCAAGCAAATACTAAAATACGGCGGTTTTCAAAAGTTTTATGAGCTGGGCCTTTTCGAAACGGCAGCCGAGTCAGGGTGAAATTCCATTTACAGCAGCAAACAGAAAAATAGCAGCGGTAATTTTCACCAAACTTGGTAAATTAAATTCTTCTTTTTTATTTGCGTAATTTTAAGAAAACATTTACAACAATATTGTAACTGAAATCTCAAAAACGTTTTAAACAAAAATTCGAAAATTCGAGAAAATTTTACGCAATGTCCGAATTGTTTATGAAGAGTTCTCTGAATTTTTTTGAGTATGCAGTTTTCTCACCCTATTAATTTTAGTCTAACAAGGTACAAGTAATAGCTCTCTCGAAACTCACATTTATTTTGAGAATTTTTTTTCCGACGGATGTTTTCGATTTTCCTATATACAACCCATTGAGAGATCAGGCAGACTTCTCCAGGATAAAGACGGACCCAGATGTCAATTTAACACTCTTTGTCATGCGGAAGAGTCGAGCCTAGCTGGCGTCCATAATGCTCCCCAATGCATCTGCATGTTTTCTGCGTCCCGGAGCACTGCAATTAGTATGCTTTTAACGTGAGTACCTGTCTTAAGGCTCAACCCCACGATGTGAAAACATAACGGATCTAATTGCATGATCCGTGGCCCAACTATCGTCTTCATGTTCCCTGAACAAAACACTTAGTAGCCGAATTATTGGTACCAAATTAGCTTGTAGACGGTTGTATAATCACAAGGTCTTACCTTGGTGAAATATGGAGCTCCTGCCATTTAAAGCATAATGGCATCCTGTTGTAAGACAACTCCAACTTTAGTTCCATTGCCATTCTATTCCATGCATAAATCATTCGCTTCATTAGTTCTGACGCTTCGGAAACCGCCGGATACATGATACAATTCCACAATTTGTATACAAGGGATGTGATTACAACCATTCTGGCACATCGAATTAAAATGCCCGTTCGATGTAGGATAGGAGAACTCCCCAGCTGTTAATCACATTTGTTGTAGATCCGATGGCAATCGTTCGGCATAGCCTAACCCAGTTTTAAAATATTTCAGAAAGAGTAGTGAGCACAAACACACTCTTACAATTATCAACTGTTTTCCACAAATACTAGGCGGCTGCTTTTCACCATTTACATCCAGGATTCACTGCACAATTAGGAATATTTTCAACCTTTTCTTTGATCTATGAAATTTTTTGATTAGGTTAGAATAAGCAAAGAGGCAGTTAACCCATGTGGGCGGACCAAGGGAAATCTTTATTGCCAACTATCCAACGAAGAAGACCGCATTACTCCGAAAAGAATGCTTCATTGAGAATGCTTATTTGCCAACGTTCACAAAAGTGAACTCATCGCGTTGAGAAAAAAGCCACCATGCGATATGAAACCACATACCATCAATATTCCACTGGGGGGCAGATCCCAGGGACAGGAAGTGAGAACCTTATACAAGCATCAAGCGATACATTTTATGCAGGTCACAACTGGTTTATCCTCTTCCCCGCGGTACAGTCGTTATTGACCATGATAGAGTTCCGCAAGCTATGCACGTTCTCTCATTGCTCCATTTCGAGTTATCACCTCTCAGGATTGGATAGCCTTTGTATTTTAACAGTTATGTAGCTTAGAATATGAAAACCTTTAACACGATTAACATATATTAATTTAACTAACAGTTTTACGATAAGTTAAGGTCCCGGAGCACATGGATATTGAACAGGATGATAACATGGCCGGGAAAGGATCTAAAATGGACATATGCGAGGCGGATTGCTCCCTACCTTTGTGTTATATCTTGAGGAAAAGAGGAGTATGAGATAAGTGCCATGGATTTGTTGTTAGCCAACCGGGATGATTGCGAGGTTTCAAGATCCTTATAACCATGTTTGGATAGGAAGGGTACTGGCTTCTTTCTCAAGCTGCAGTGATAGTAATTTATGGTGTCATCACAAGTAGCGCATTCAACAAAAGCTCTCCCTGCAGAAGCTGGCAGGTGAGGAGGAATAAAAGTGGATTCATCACTTTCTCTGCCGATGTACACGACTCTAAAAACCAGCTGGGCGCATGGTTTTATGACAGTGTGGCAGAGTTTGGGAAGATGGATTTTTCACTCCCACTTATGTATGTACGTCCATCAGAGATATCGAGTAGCTCGTTGAGGGCCAGTAGAGTGTAATCTCTTTGGAGGAATGTGCCGCCATCCAGCACTCACTGAGGGCACCCTCAATGCCTATAAATGTCTCTACATGGAAGTTTGGAGAATTCCCACGCCCGCACTCTTAACTTAACCCAATCTTCCTCTATACAAAGAGTGAACATTTTTTATATGAAAGAAAATCTGAAATACCCATCGGAAAACAAATTGTCAAAAATCGATGCAAATTTTGAGTGGCTTAGTGTAACTTACACCTTGTTCGAAATTTTCGTAAAATTTTATCGTGCTTTGAATTTTTTTTCGTAAACGGTTTTGATATTTTTCAAGTACAAAATTCGTACAGGGTTTTTCTTAAAATTATCGTAAATAAAGAAATATATACTTTTGAGTTTTGTTTAGGTGTGTTGCAATGAAGTTTGTCAAAATTTATAGCGAGATGCGAAAAAATTGTTTTTGTTTACATATGTACATAAAATCATTCATATGTTTGTGTTAAGATTAAAGTTCAAAAAAGTGTTTATCAAATTCAATGTGTGTGAGTTGAATTAGGGTCCAGAAGCGTGCATTTCAATGCTGCGCTAAATTATATAAAATATTTTTTGTTTGCAAAATAAATAAAACAAATTAAATTTTACAATCCAATTAGTTAAAACATACAAAATTAAAATATGAAAAATTGCAAATAAAAAAAAAAAACAAAAACTTTGAGGCTTTAAAGCTTTTTGTAGGCTTTTTGATTATAACTTCAATACATATTTTTTAGAGTTAAATTTTTTTTGGTTTGATTATTTGAAATTGAATATTAAATTACAATTAATACAGTTGTTAAGAAAAACTGCGAAAGTTCATACAAAAGCTTTTAACAATTCACACCATACCCGCAGTAATAGAAAATTGAGTTCAAAAAGTTTTAAAAAATGTTTTATTCGAAGAAAACTGTTGAAATTTCTTTTATGCAATCTTGTTCTTCAAAAGCATAGTGGAGTTGCAAAAGTTTGTTTATATATATTTACATATGTATATGTATACTAAATATTTAGTCTATAGTTTATATGTTGCATACAAGTAAAAGTTTGACAAATGTTTTATTTTTTGTATTTTTACTTTTAAGCTTGAAATGCTTGTTAGCTTATTTACAATAAATCATTTGGGAAAATTTAAATATAAATCAGTAGAAACAAGTAAGGACGGGACTGTCTTCGGTTGTGCCGAAGACTTCATACCTTTCATGAATGGGGCTGAACAATAATCTTATCCCGTTTGTAATCTCCAAATAATCGGATGTTTAAGATAAGAAATATATAGTGAACAGGTGTATATACCTAAACGATTTTTAAGATAAATATTAAATAAAAAATACATATGTAGGTACTCTGTGTGAGTATGCAAAGTTTCAGGTTTTTTGTGGTCTGCGTGTAAAAACTATGACTACGAATCATGTATTTCAACAATATATGACGTAAACGTAACTATTTGATGAAATTTGATGAATTTCGAAGCTACTAGTCGTAAAAAAGGGACAAAGATTACAGTTTATATGGGGTATATGATATATATACCACCGAGCTCTATGATTTTTTCAGACAACAATATATGCTATATACGTAAGCGTTTAGTGAAATTTGAAGCTTCTAGCTATTAAAATGGGGCAGAAATTGCGCAAAGTTTCTTATCTGAACAATCGGTTGTATGAGATATATACTATATATACCACCGATCTCAATGATTTTTTTAGACATCAATATATGCTATACACGTAAGCATTTGATGAAATTTGAAGCTTCTAGCTATTAAAATGGGGCTGAAATTACAAAAAAAAAAATATATATATATACTATATATACCATCATATATATTGTCACGGATATTAGCATCCCTAAGCTATACCATCACTAAGGCGATGCTAAGCGATGTTCACGTCAATAATCAAATCATGTATACACATATATAAGACAGCCGAGAGATGTCACACACAGATGCATTTACTTATACGCCTATGTGTGTGCGAGAGACTGTAAACTACAAACTCACATACATCTGAGAGACGCTGAAAAGTAGAAAATTGTAAACAAGTAGAAACTATATGAGAACTATAAACACTCGAAATAGTTGGTAAGTTCTGGAAATAGAAGAGCCTAGATGTATGCAGCGTAAACTATAAAAGCGGCACAAACGAGTAAAATGGAATTCAGTTTGATTTGAATTGTCAAGCAGTTACGAGTAAGACGATATCTAGCAATAGCACTATTATTTTGAAAGTCAGTTTCCTTTAAGATATGAGTTTGGTTATTAAGCTATTCGTTGCACAGTTTGAGTGTTATTGTGAAGTATTTTAATAAAGGCCATTTTTCCGTTATTCAATATTGGAGTTATTTATTCAACAGTTTAGCGATACGATCCTAGCAAAAGGGCAAATAAGAGGATTTGCAAGTAAATTCGTTACAATTGGACAACAAGGACATGGCAAAGTTAAGTGAATTGAAGATCCCGCAACTGAAGAAGGAGTTGGAGAGCCGTGGATTGAATACAAGCGGCGTTAAACTCGAACTTCAGGCACGGCTACGAGAAGCAATGGAAGCAGAAGGAATTGATGTGGAAGAGCATGTCTTTCATCTTGATGGTGAGGAGACAACAAAAATTGAAGAGAAGAACGAAACATCGCAGACGGTTACCAGTACAGACTTGAACATGATTTTAGCTGCAATATCTGCTCAAACATCGGCAGTGTCAACTCAACTGGCAGAACAGAAGACATATATGGAATCGCAGGAGAACCGTATAACATCCAAGATGGAAGAACAGAAGACATATATGGCATCACAACTAGAATCGCAGGAGGCACGCATAACAGTACAACTCGAAGCACAAGAGGCGCGTATATCATCAAAACTCGAAGCACGTATGGACGAGAAAATAACGCAGTTTGAGGAAAAAATCGAAGCCGAGGTGGATGCTTTGAGAGGTCGTATACAAGAGTTGCAATTAAACCGCCCAGCTGTTTCAGCAAGCAATACAAAGGTAAAAACACCATCCTTTGACGGTTCTGTTCCTTCCCAGGTCTTTAAGCTACAGTTTGAGAAGACCGCAGCAGTGAACAACTGGAATGCGGAAGATAAAGTTGCTGCACTATTCGTGGCATTGAAGGGGCCAGCAGCGGAAATCTTACAGACCATCCCAGAGTACGAGCGGAACCACTACGAAACATTGATGAGCGCTTTAGAGAGACGTTACGGAAGCGAGCACAGGAAACAGATATTTCAAATAGAATTGCAAAACCGCTACCAAAAAGCTAACGAGACTTTGCAGGAGTTTGCTTCGGACATTGAAAGATTGGCTCATCTTGCAAATGCGGATGCACCCGTGGAATACACGGAAAGAGTGAAGATTCAGAGCTTTATAAATGGCGTAAGGGACGTCGAAACGAAGCGAGCCACATACGCGAACCCAAAGCCAACATTCGCAGAAACGGTGTCACAAGCTCTGATTCAGGAAACAGCGTCGCTTCTGTGTAAGCCAGTTTTCAAAGCACGCCGTGTGGAAGTAGAAAGGCCAGAGTGGGTAGACACAATTTTGGAAGCACTGAAAGGATCTCAACAGAAGAATGCCAGAGTTATTAAATGTTTCAAATGCGGCAACCCAGGTCACATTGCACGTCATTGCGATCTTGGTCCTAATAGTTCCAACAATGTGGGTGGCCGTAAACGCAAAGCTGGCGGAAATGAGCAAGAGCGTGTCGAATGTAAAGAACGAAAACTTGCACCGGCTATTGAATGTCCCGTGATATCTGTGTCGCAAATTGGAAGGAAATCAAGCAGTCTTACCGTCAGAGGGAATGTGGATGGTAAAGAACGTGTACTGACTGTAGATACGGGCGCATCTCATTCCTTGATCCGATCTGACTTGGTCAACAGGAGAGTAAAACCGTTACCTGGAGCAAAGTTGCGTACGGTCACTGGCGAGTATAACCAAGTTCAGGGAGAAGTGATATGTGAAGTATTGATTGGGAAGGTCATGGTTCTACACAAATTTGTTGTGGCGGAGATTGTTGATGAAGTTATATTGGGAGTGGATTTATTGGTTGACCATGACATCAAGATCGATATGCAGAGAAGGGTGATGCGTTATGAGAACCAAGATGTGCCACTTAACTTTAGTTGGGAAAAAGGGTTCAGCAGTAATCGGGTACTGGTGGAGAAGACTCGACGAAGGCCACAAAATTCAAAGGTAAAGGTTGATGGAACAAATGGGCCAAACAAATCAAAACTGAAGGTACCTGTGAGAGAAACACTGGCATTAAAAAGCCCTAACGGACGTACTGAAACGAAGAAAGAATGCAAGGGTGGTTTCAAGCCAAGACACACTACTGTTGTGAAGCGTCGGAACGATACTGATTATGCAAAGGAAATCCGTCCAGCGCAAGCTCTGCGAAGTAGTTCTTCATTGGTCAAGCAACAGAGTGCGAGCGAACGATCCAGGATAATGAGTAGTAAGATGAAACACGGGTACGACAAGGAAAATAATTCGAAAGGTTTCTTGGCGGGAGATTTGGTACTGTTATACAACCCTCACCGGCGGAAAGGTATTCCATCCAAATTTCGGTGCAGTTGGGAAGGCCCGTACAAGGTTGTGAAGAAGATCAGTGATACCATCTACCGCATACAAAGCATTGAGAAACCACGGAGTAGAAGAGTGGTACATTTGGCGATGCTAGAAGCGTTTGGATCGAGAGATTTGTCTGATCGGGACGATCAGACTTAGGTGGAGGGCAGTGTCACGGATATTAGCATCCCTAAGCTATACCATCACTAAGGCGATGCTAAGCGATGTTCACGTCAATAATCAAATCATGTATACACATATATAAGACAGCCGAGAGATGTCACACACAGATGCATTTACTTATACGCCTATGTGTGTGCGAGAGACTGTAAACTACAAACTCACATACATCTGAGAGACGCTGAAAAGTAGAAAATTGTAAACAAGTAGAAACTATATGAGAACTATAAACACTCGAAATAGTTGGTAAGTTCTGGAAATAGAAGAGCCTAGATGTATGCAGCGTAAACTATAAAAGCGGCACAAACGAGTAAAATGGAATTCAGTTTGATTTGAATTGTCAAGCAGTTACGAGTAAGACGATATCTAGCAATAGCACTATTATTTTGAAAGTCAGTTTCCTTTAAGATATGAGTTTGGTTATTAAGCTATTCGTTGCACAGTTTGAGTGTTATTGTGAAGTATTTTAATAAAGGCCATTTTTCCGTTATTCAATATTGGAGTTATTTATTCAACAGTTTAGCGATACGATCCTAGCAAAAGGGCAAATAAGAGGATTTGCAAGTAAATTCGTTACAATATTATATATATCACCGACCTCTATGATTTTTTTACACAACAATATATACTATATATGTGAGCAATCGGTGAAATTTGAAGGTTATAGCTGTTAAAATGGGGTAGAAATTGCGAAAAGTTTCTTATCTGAACAATCGGTTGTATGAGATATATACTATATATACAACCGATCTCTATGATTTTTTCAGACAACAATATATGCTATATACGTAAGCACTCGTTGAAATTTGACGCCTCTAGCTCTTAAAATAGGACAGTAATTACGAAAAGTTTCTTATCTAAAAAATCGGTTGTGGGGGATATATACTATATATACGACCGATCTCATAAATTTTTTCAGACAACAATATGTGCAATATACGAAAGTGTATGGTGAAGTTTGAAGCTTCAATCTGTTAAATTGAGGAAGATATGACAAAAATACTCTTTTTCTGAAAAATCGGTTGTATGGAGGATATATGCTATAGTGGTCCGATCCGGCCGGTTCCGACAAATGTCTAATCGGACACCCAAATACACCCGCTCACCAAATTTTATCAAGATATCTCAAAAATTGAGGGACTAGTTTGCATACAAACAGACATACGGACAGACGGACATGGCTAAATCAACTCAGCTCTTCATCCTGATTATTTCGGTATACTTAATGGTGGATCTATTTTCCTTTAAGGACTTACAATTTTGGGTTTCGTAACGAAATTAATATACCATTTCATTTTCATGAAAGGTATAAAAATAAAAACTGTCAAGTTAGCTTATTAAAAAAAAAAATACTTGCAAAAAAGGAAAATTTTTATAATTTTGTTTTAGCAAAACTAGGAGAAAATGCAAAGTGCCATGTTTTTCTATGTCCCTATAAATTATGTGAAGAAACCACAAAAAATCAATACCGTGATGTTGTTTTTAGAAACTTGGTTTAATATCAGATATCGCTGAATATGGTTCAAGAATGCCAAAAGGAAGAATTGAAGAGCTCGAAATTTCAGTTAAAAAAAAAAATTTTGTCGTCTTTCAACTGAATCTTTTTAAACCGGTATAACTCTGAGTCTCTTCGACCTTGACTAATGATATTTAGTATATGGACCACATAGATCAAGTTTTGAAAGATTTATATATGCGAGAAGTGTTTGGCTGCTTTAGGATTTTTTGAGGACCATTGCAAAATCGTTTTAAGGATCACATCGGCACTATTTCCGAATGGTTTTAAGATTTCCTCTACGTGCTTTTGGGACTATTTGAGAACTCTTTCAAAAAGATTTCGGTTTTATTTTTGTACTATTTCGAGATCATTATATGTCTTTGCATTACTGCGGCACTGCTTTTATGAGTGTTTCGGGCTTGGGTGCATCTCATAGTGCCGACTTTCAGAATCCCGACAACACACAATCCCGACAATTTTTAGAAATCATAACAAGATACAACCCAGACACAAAAACAAAATCCCAACATAACAAAATTTCGACGAGCAATATTACGACAACATAGTATCCCGACTAGGCCCAATCCTGGCAACACCAAATCCCGGTAGCATATAATCCAGAAAAATTAATTAAAAAATCTCGTAATTACATATTACGCCTACGCAGAAAAGTGTTAAGTGCAGAAATACTGTGGATCACGTAGATGGTGTTGGACTGGCAAAGAGTTTTTTTGAAGCGTGGCCTACACCCACCTACGCAGAAAGGGGTTCGTGTAAGTGTTCCTGTGCGGAGGTGTCTAAAATAATATAACAATACTGAGGATGTGTATTTTTGATGACATCACGTGGATTTTATTTTTTCGGCACTTTATTTCGGAATTCGGTCGTGTCGGGACTATAAGTAGTCGGAATTTGGTCCTGTCGTGCATATGAAAGTCGAGATTTGGTCGTATCGGGACTGTTTCGGGATTTTGTGTTTGGAAATTTTGTAAGTCGGGATTATGTTATACAACCTTAGGGCCTATATAAAAATACCTTCATTTCAGGTTTGTTTTTGTTTTGGAACAAACGTGCCATTATTTTCAAGATCATTTCGAGACAGTTTCGGAATTTTGGTTATGGTCATAATGGTGCGATTTTAGTTAATTGTATTTGCGACCATTTCGGGAATTTTCGGGGTTATTGCAAATGTTTTCGAGTTACTTTGGAACATTTGTGGGACTGTTTTGTTATTGTTTTTGGAATAATTTCGAGATTATTTTTAGGAATGCTTTCGATATAATTTGAAAAATAATTCGAGAACGTTTTAAAAATAATTTCGGAACTGGTTTTTAATACTTTTGAATTATTTTTTCTGGCCGTTAAGGGAATATTTAAGAATGATTTATGGGTTATTTTCATACAATTTTGGGGTCATTTAGATACTAAATATAATCGCATTAATCCGGTATTGTTATCGTAATTAATTCGCGCTTATATCGGAAACGCTTTTGGGATCATTTCACGATTCTTTTCAGTTCATAATAATATATCAACGTTTTCTAGATCATTTCTATACTATTTCAAGACCGTTTTGAAATTTTGCTCGTGCTTATATTAGGACTATTTGAAGAAAGTTCGGACTGATTATTTTATGGAGCATTTCGGGAATTATCGAAACTATATCGGAATCTCTTCGAGGCTTTTGCAAAATGCTTTCGGCATAATTAGCGAACATTTTTGGTACATTCTGTGATTGTTTTCGGAATAATTATGGTGTTAACTTGGAAATGCTTTCGGGATTGTTATCGGTAGCATTTGGAAAAAAATTAGTTTTCGAAATAATTCAAAATAAATTCGGGACCGTTCCGGGATTGTATTCAGGATTATTTCGGAACTACTTTACTTGCTGCGAAGCTGTTTTCAGACCACTTTGGGAGTTTTTGGTGATTGCTTGAAGAATCATTTCGAAATTATTTCGGGAAAGTTTCGGAATAATTTCGGAACTGCTTACTAAAATTTAGTTAAACGTAGTTTTAAGTTTGACTTTCTTCGGCTCGACGGAGTGCCCGGTAAAAACGACTAAATTATAAATTTGAAAAAAAAAAAAAATAAAATTTTACTTATTTGTGTTAGTCAGCTTTGCTTGTTATTTTTAGTAACTATTTCCATAACTGTTATGAAGAAAGTAGTATGTGTATGTGAATGCGTGTTTGTGTTAGTTTTAAGATTAGATTGTTAAATAATTTTTTTTGTCTAAAAAAATTAGTTTTATATGCTTGTGCCATTTTAGTTATTTTTTTCAGTTACGTTCTTTTATGGACTCACCGAGGGTCGCAAGCGCACACAGTGCTTTCCGAAAGCGGAAAATGGTCCCCACCTCTCTAGGGGTGAATTACTCACATGTGATGTGTCCGTATTCGATGTATCCTGAGTACGATAAATGCCAATTGGTATTTCACATGTTGTTGAACAAAGTTTCTGATATAAACGACCATAGGTACGTATCCACATATCGTCTTTTGTGATACGCATCTGCGAGGTAAAGATTAAACGTATATGAGCTTTTAAACAAAAATCTATTTTCCTGGAATATATGTATATCCCACTATAAACACCTCCTATTTCTCACCCCAATATCACCCCTCCTTTTAGTAGCACCCAATTCTCATTTAGCTAGCCTCTATTCTGCTCACGTTCTCCTCCACACAACGTTCTCTCTGTTGCTCTCACCCTCCTTTCGATCACTATTTTCAATTAAAGTGTATTTGTTGCTAAATTTAATGAGCTTTACGAATGTAATAGATGAAAGGACGATTAGATCCAAGATCAGTTTGTTTTTTCTTTTTTTTGTTCTTGTGTGCCTTAAACTTGCCCTTCTTCACTATCCCAATTATGCCAGTTTCAGATTCAGTTTCCTCTTTAACTATCTCTATATTGTTCTTTACTTTTCTTCCATCCTTCCTTTCTCTTTCTCTATATAATTACTCCTCCCTCTACTTTTCGTCAAATCCCATGTTATTTTCCCTTCCATTTATTGTTATATTTAACCTCCCCTTTCTCTCTCCATTCTCCGGCAACATCCCAATGCAAATGGAACGAACATGAATGAAAACTCAAATATATTCTAAATAATTTGACAGATTGGAGAAAACTATTCCGCAACCTCTTCTCTAAATTTACTCACACTCCTATTTAATTTAATAGGTATAGGATAGAGGTCTTCTGAAATAATATTGTTCGTATAAAATTTCAACAAAGCTCTTCATATTACCGATGTCAGGAATCCACTGCCAGGCGCTTGATCAATACCCAACAACAAACGTACAAATGTGATCACATAGTCTTTCACGAATGCTTGATATAGCAAAGTATCCAACATGGATGCACTGAAGACAGCTCCGGCAGCAAATGGCAGACGAAACATGTAAGAGATATGCGAGCCACGCTCTTTTTCACGCTGAGTTTTGATTGAAATAAAAAAAGAAGATACAAAACGTGATATTAGATTTTGTTGCCTTTCGCACCTTCACATGAATCGTTAGTTTTATGCTCTAACAAAGCTTAAATAAAAATATTTACATTTCATATTCGTACCTTCTCCATTTTGCTTAGATGCAGCGCATATTTGTCGTGCGCACGAAATTGCATAAAACGCATATTGGAACTTTGCGATAGTTCGGTGATGCTTTTGATGCTCGGAAAGAATCTGGTAAATTATTGAAAGTTAGGTTATGTAAAATGTTTGTATAATGAAATGAATCAAATCTTCCACTAATTTCTTCCACTCACTTGAACATTGTTTGCACAGCAACAATCGTATTACAGTCGGATAACGAATCCTCTTCAGCCGAATTTGATAATTCTTTGTTGACCACGACAACACTTTCGGCTAATGTAATGCCGGCACGCAACAAGTCGTCTAAGCAATCTATCGAACCAAGCATCCAATATACCTACGAATTTATGGAAATGTAGAGTTTTATGTATATAAATACACAAAAAAAAAAAAAAAAACGCAGTGCTAACATTTTCGGAGTAATATTATCAAAACTTATTTTGGTGTACTTTCAAATTTAGCACCAAACTAGTGCAATGTGAAAAATTTTTAATTGTACAGTGTTCTGGCGAATGTTGACATCACTATGCTGCTAGTAAATAAAACAAAAAAAAAACACAGCGAGCAGCGACACTTAGTACTAGGCAACGAAGAGATATCTCACACACATGTAGTCATCAGCCGAAGATGTTACTCACACATACACACGCATATGGCTATAAAAAAGCATAAACTACAAATATACATGTACATATATAGCTGGTAACCAAGTATGAGATACAATTGTTCTCGAACTGTTCGCGATATGACTAGACCTTAGGAAAAATGGGTGAAAGAGAAAACCGAAAGTATAAAATCAGCGCAAGCTGAGGAATCGGTAATCAGTTTGATTTAAAAACGCTATTAGTTGTGAAGTGAAGTACAAGTACTGCCAAAATAATCTAAATAAATACCAGTTTACAATACTGAATATTGGAGTTTAGCGATTCGAACGTTAGAAGAAGGTTTCAAATAAGCCCAAAATTCTTTACAGTATTATACTTTTCGGCGTGATATCAAAACTAATTTTGGAGTCAACACTGTTGCTCGTTGTATTGAGTGATGGCAGATGTGAACAGCAAGCCGCTGATGTGGTGGTAGCATGATCCGTCTTTTACAACGAACGTCCTGAGATCAAGTCCCGGCCGAAGAAAAATCCGAAATGTGTTTTGAAGTTATACTTCTTTAAGCGCGTCATGAACAATTTATGAGAGTGAAATTGTTGAAAATGCAGTTCGTGTTTATGTTCGCTGTGAGTTGTACGATCAAACTTGCTTTGAATAGGATGTATGTTTGTAATCGAAAAAAGTTACCAAAAAAACAGAAATAGCGCCTCTATTTCTGGTATGTTTGTTAGTATGTATGTACATTTATACTCATGTTTGGGCACTAAGAAGATTTAAAATATATTATACATATATTTCTTCTGTACGACAGCAAACGACAGGACCAATTTTAATAAAAATTTGTTTGAGTGTTCAAGGGGGTTATGGATGCTTTAGATTCACAATGTGGTCCGGGAAGGGACCAAGGCCGATCTATTCCAAATAGTCTTATTTATGGCGCGATTCACTTGAAACTCGGTACAGGGTTACTTCTTGGATATATATAGTATTTGAGAAACTTTTAATCTCGGAAGTAGATCGGGACCGACATATCCTAGAACAAACAATTTATAGTGCGATTTGCTTGAAATTTGAGTTTGATCTATTATAATATATCGTATTTTTTGCGAACTCGGCGAACGTTCCTATGAAGTTTCTTTCTGGAAAGTGGACCAGGGACCGACCGACCTATTCTATTAAATTCTATTCAATGTTCGTTTTGCCTCAAATTTGGTATATATGTAGGTAGCTATTTTTATAAGCCACTGATAACTGATGCTCCCATTCCGTCATTACCGGAAAATGCAATGGCAATGAACATAATTTAAAAATAATAAAATTCGATTAATTCACGAATTTATGTTACATTTAATTCATATAATTAATTTTTTTAAATTTAAACTGAACTTAATAAATTCCAGTCCTTATATTATTTTATTGTAATTAATTATGAAACTCACATTATTTTTTGTTCTTATATAGAACAACAGCACTGACTGCGGTTTTTACGCCGAAATGTTTGTGTGCGTGCCTTAAAGAAAAATCAAGGGCTCAACGGTTTTTGAAGAAAAAAGAAGCTCACCTCATGGCCTGAAATTTGATTCGTTATAAAAATAATTTTGCTCGGTATCTATGAAAGTTGTTTCTCTGACCGGCCCATTTTAAAAGAGATTATGATATTGGTATGATTTGCATCCCCTCCGCGATTCCTGTAGCCAATTGCAAACCGAATGTAAGTCCGAGTCATCAGCTACCTCTTCAAGCCAACGTAATGAGGAACCCATCTTTATTCAGATGTTACCGTTGGTATACAAAAGCTTCTGACAAAAAGATCGAAAGCGTACAACATAGCTTTGGTGGGAATTAGCCGGGCCTATCGAACAACACCAACATTCTTGGGGAGGGGGGGGGGGGGCGACAGCAGCCCAGATATTATTATACTTCGATTATATTTCGGCTTCAACCTAGAAAGACAGATTACTGTGCATCGGTGTCTGCTCCGGCTGTCAACTTAAGTAATTAAACACCCTCGAGAGAGGAGTGGGATGCGAAATTCTCTTAGGATAGTGGTTTGGTGAAACTGTTTACGGTGGACCAAGCCATATAGCAGTTTGAAAGTAGAAAAGAGGGAGGGGCTGCGTGCTTCAAGCGAACACTTGCAGTATGCTGCTGGAGAGTTGGAATAAAACCAACATTTGCCAGGTATCGAGGTCCTTTTAGATGGGATTCCTAGCGGTGCGGTTTAGTATTCCGGACAACCCCAACTATATTGGTTCCATGGAGGATGGGGAGGTGAAGTTATCGGCTCACTTCACGCTTAACTGATGGATGAGAATGAAATGCAATTATGTTTCGAACGTCAATTTAGACAATAAAATGCCATCATAGAATGTCCGCACACAACTGAAATTGTCCTGTGTTTCAGCAAATATTTAATGCTACTAATAGTAGGGAACAAAGGAAGACGGTCTGCTCACTAAGATGATCATATTTCTGGCAACATTATTGCTCAGTGGCTTATCAATGCGGCTTCAGTTGCACTTCGATGTGTTCTCTATTCTTTAGACGTATATGATAATACTGGCGGGATATGGATAGTTATTACATCGTCTCTTTATTTTTGATACCAGGATATCCAAATATATGTACATAAGAACAAAGAAGGGGAACTCAAACTTCACAGGGAGTAACGCGTTACTCGGTTCAAATTCAATCAAGATCAAGGGTCTCATTGCGTATGCGAAAGGGAACTTTTAGTTTGTTCATACTCATGATCTAGATCGTGAAAAGGCTTAGCTCCTGTACGTAATGCAGGAGCATGCAATGTGTACCAATATGAGACCAGAAATCTTCTTAACTCTAGAACGCATAACCGGGTGCCCGTGTGTCCAGTTGCGACTTTAAACTACTTTAGTGAGGAGTGAGGGAACCACTATCACTAGACTGTTGAACCTTCTAATCTAGGAAACTACAGTATTTCTGTATCGTCAAGTCGATGCTGGCAGGTTTCAGTTGAGGGGTTCCCCAGATATAAGTTCCCAAAGTCGACACCTAAGCGAACGTATAACCGAGTACCCGTGTACCCTTCAAATATTTAACAATTTATTTGTTTTAAAAAGAAATGTTTATTGCAGATTGCGAAAATATCTTAGAAAACATGAATCGGGGCACAGACGGGCAATATTTATTCACACACTTCAGAACAATTTCAAACACATTTGAAACTTAAGAAACGTTGATATTTTAAAGTTATTTCTAATGTTTAGCCTGATACTCACCAGCGGGAAGTAGGAGAGTGCATCGAGAAAGGCCACATCCGGTCGACGTTCCAACAACAATATAATCGGATTCAACGATGTTTTTGAGCGAAAATGTGCACGTAACGGTATGATAAAGTTATAAATGCCATTTGATGCGTAGTCGGCTGCCAGGATAATTGTCTTATTTTGCCATTGATACTCTTTGGCATTGCGATAGCTGCAATGTTCACAAACCTACAGACACACACACACACACATTCATGTGAGAGAAAGAAGAAAAAAGAAAAATGATTGTGAATCATATACATATGCAACTTGAGTAACTTTTCCTGTTCATTAAGTTTTATTATGATTTTGTTCACCTGCGCTAGCTGAAGACAGCATAACGGTTTTTTCTCTTTCAATAGATAACACAGCGTTGGACTGACACCGATGAAAGGTGAAACGGGCGGGAAACCTTTAACAATGCTGTAAGATATAAATGAAAATGGAGACACGTATTGGCTTTGCGTAATCTTGAGTATGGAAAATGCTGGTTAACGATTTGATAACGAACTCTATCAGCACAAAAAATGTAAGCGACATCAAACAAATCTTACTGGTACTCGACATTATCTGTAAGTTATTTTTGTATATGTAACCTGGAATCATGAAACGGCCCTATTGTGCGAAAATACCGGTGTTCACTTTTTGAGTGATTCTAATAGGAAATTTAACGCTCTTTCCAAAGGAACAAACCGCAGTTTTCTATCTTTCTTAGTTTTTAAAGCGAAATCGGACCACAAATACGATTTTTTGAAATATTTTGACCCATGCGCCACCTATCGGAGATTTTTTTCTTATTATTGCATTGTCATCGGGGTTTGAACTATATTCCAAGTTTCAAGCTTGTAGCTTATCGGGAAGTTACTTAAATTTTAAGTACAAAATTCGTTCACAACGGCCGGCCGCTACACAGAGTCAAGCTACACAAAAACTTTAAACGTGTTTTTCTCGAAAACTTGTTTCCGCACAATAGGGTCGTTTCATGATTCCAGGTCACATATGGTGATATACTTGCAGATCTATTGTACATATTATACATTTATCATATTAAGTTATGTATTTATAATAGCCATATAAGTGACAGCAACAATGCTACTGATTATGTAATGACTTACGATCGATAACTATCAATATTTAAATAACAGACCATCATGGCGCTTACATCTTTTTCGCGATAAAACTCAACAAAACAGTCTAATAAAAACACACATTAAGTAAAAGCACATGGTCCATTCAACAGCGTTAAATTTACTCTAGCATTAACTTTAACATTATAATAAAATATTATTAAAGTGCATTTTAAAGGTAATGAAAAGGAAAGGAGTGGTTTGATGATGATGAAAAAAGTGTAAAAAATGGTAAGCATTTAAATTCATACTATATTGGCACATTGCAATACGTCCTTAGAACAACAATACAATTTTGTCCAAAACAACTTAACATCTACACTGAAGAATTTTTGATAGTTATTAAAAATTAAAAAAATATAATCGCTAGAATCTATAAATTTGTGAACTTGCACTTTTCCAGCACTTAAGGTTACAAGGATAAGTTAAAACAAGTAAGGACGGGACTGTGTTCGGCTGCGCCGAAGACTTCATACCTGTCATGAATGGGGTTGAACAATAATCTTATTCCATTGGCTATATCCAAATAATCGGATGTATAAGATATGAAATATATAGTGAGGAAATGTACATACCTAAGCGATTTTTAAGATAAATATAAAATAAATAAAATTAAAAAAAAATTTTTTTTAAAAATAGGCTTTTATTATTGGTTAATAAAATTAACTAACAAGAAAAAATAAATTGACTGTAACGAAATAGAACGCTTTATAAGTTCATTGTAACCTTTAACGATAATTGAGGGGATGTGTGGAATAACGGTATAACTCAAAAATCAACCTTTTTAGAAAAGTGAAAAAAACTTAACAATACAGGTAAAAATAAATTTATAATAATCCTACTTGGTAAGATTTTAGATAGTATGATTCTTTGATAAAAAAAAGTAATAAATTTTATATATACATAATTTTATAAGAAAATGGATGATTTCTTTTTTTTTGAGTTATACTGTTATTCCATAGATCGAATATCAAATATTTTGTTGAGATACTTTATTAAACAAAATAGTAGATACATTAATAACCATTGTTAAATACATTATATTCTATTATTTAAAAATGCTTATGACTTTTTGTTATTTTTAGCCATCTTTTTTTTACAAATTTTATCATTTTTAAACCTTTTTCTATTTTTAAAAATGGAGTTCTCTGTGTGTTTAATCCTTTTTGAAACCACTTCAATTCTTTTATTTTTCAGTTCTTTCTGGTCTACGACATTGAATATATTTTCATACCATTTCGCTGCTTCACTACTGCAAAATTTTATTAGAGAGTTATACCGTTTTTCCATAAATGAAGCTAATATCTTTGTTTAAATACCACTATTATTTTCTAAGATTAATATGGCATGTGTATGTAATCGTGCTATTTTTATTTAGTTGATTTATAGAAAAACGGTGTAACTCGACTCTTACCATTATTCCACACACCCCCTCAATTAGGCTTCTTCGTCTGCGACAAAAAAATTCCATATTGTACATAATTATATGTGACCCGGTCTATGAAAAGGTGGCTTATGACTCAAAAAAGTAATTGCGAGAAACATCTGTTAAAGATAACAACGCATTTCTTCAGTTTCTTAGTGGTAGTAATTTTTTTTGAGTCATAAGCCACCTTTTCATAGACCGGTTCACATATATTTTTAACATTAAAACTTTGCCCGAAATTATTAAATCTTACAGTTTATATCACAGTTCTAATTGTTCTAATAAAAGCGTGTTAAATTTTGATGGTATAATTAAGAACATTTAGGACCTCCTTTTCTTGCTAGGCTTTTATTATCGCCAAAAATCTGTAAAACAAAATCAAGTGCGCAGAAAAGTGTGCACCATTTAGCGATAACAACCTAACTTCTACTTTCGTGTATATACAAACAAACGAAGTTACCTGCGTTTTTGAGGCTTTAGGCTTTTATGCCAAGGTGAGCACAAATCTTTACCGATAACTCCGTTATCGATTAATTTATCGAATTCTCGCAAAGCAATATTGCATTGTCATTGGAGTTATACATGCGTGCAAAATTTCAGCTTAATCGGACATCGGGAAGTGTATCAAATTTAACTTGCAAAATTTGATTACAGACAACAGCCAAGTGAAACTAAATAAAATATCTAAAAATAGATAGGTTTTGGTGTGAGGATGCAAAGTTTCACGTCTTTTTGTGGTCTGCATGAAATAGCTACGACAATGAGTCACTTATCTTAAAAATATATAATGTAAATCTAAGTACTTGAAGGTTCTAGCCGTTAAAAAGGGGGGAAAAGTGACAGTTTATATTGGGTACATATATAATATATATACCAGCGATCTCTGTGATTTTTTTAGGCAACAATATATGCTATATACGTAAGCACTTGCTGAAATTTGAAGCTTATAGCTGTTAAAACGGGGTAGAAATTGCGCAAAGTTTCTTATCTGAACAATCGGTTGTAGGGGACATATTCTATATATACGACCTATCTCTTCGAAATTTTCAGACAACAATATCTGCTATATAAGAAAGCATATGGCAAAATTTGATAGTTATAGTTAAGATGGGAAAGAAATTAAGAAAGGTTTCTTATCTGAACAATCGGTTATACGGGGCACATACCATATATACGAACGATCTCTATGATTTTTTCAGACAACAATATCTGCTATATACGCACGCATTTGGTGAATTTTGAAGCTTCTAGCTGTTAAAATGCGGCAGAAATTACGAAAAGTTTCTTATCTGAACAATCGGTTTAATGAGATATATACTATATATACCTCTATACAGTTTTTTCAGACAACAATGAATGCTCTATACGTAAGCTTTCGGTGAAATTTGAAGCCTCTAGCTGTTAAAATGGGGCAGCAATTACGAAAAGCTTCTTTTCTGAACAATCGGTTGTGGGGGATATATGATATATATTTAGCGGCGCGGCCGGTGAATATAAAACCATAACGCGTAAGCTAAAATACGAACTGGTCTTTATTGGTACAGTAAAGAAAACTAAAAACTAAAATTACATTTTATTAAATATTAAGCCTAAAGCCAAACAATAATATAGAGCGTTAGAATCGTATGATTTTTAATAACAGGACTTAAAAATCAAACCAGTCTTAACTGTATTATGAGAGTGTATGTTCAATTATTATGTTTTTCTGAGAGAAACTGAAAAGAAAGAAAGAAACATTTACTGGCATACTGCGATGGTACCATTTGTGTTGTTAGTGTAGAAATGAGACAAACTGAATTAAGAACGGAAAAAAATACAAGCAGGATAGCCTAGTGGTTAAGGCAACTGTAAGTTTCACCTTGTGATTCGCGGTTCGAATGGCGGTGAAACCTTTGATAACATTACGAAATTGCCTGATGATGATTACGTGGCGGTTTTCGAAATGGTACCACCGCAATATGCCAGTAAATGTTACTTTTCAGTTTCTCTCAGAAAAACATAATAATTACATTCAATTATTATAAGCTGGTGTTAAGCTCGTGAATTTTAAAAATCATAAAATAATTATATTTCGTGGAGCAGAAAAAATTGACGCGAGTTGCAACACATATTTGCCAATTTTTGCAACATTTAATATTTTTAGCGAAGTTCGAGTTTCCTGGCGAAGATTTAACTTAGCAAGGGGCGGACACTCTTACTTCACTTCAACAAACACGAGCGAAACCAACGATGGTAATTGATCTGATATCATATTGCGTAAGCAGACGAAATGCAATTCATGTGACCTGCAGCGTAAGCGATATGATATCAGTTATGCAGATAAAATGCAAACCGTTTGATTTGCAAGGCAAGCGATAAAATATTATTTTCGGAAGTACAGTGTCAGCAACTAAGAAATCAGTTTTTGGACATTGAAGTAGATTACACTAACGCTTACATTCTGGATTCTCCCATACCGTATGCAATGTTCTTTACACATCAAAAATGTGAAAGGTGAAAGAAATATGATTAATTGAGAAAACAATTACTCAGTAAATTTGTTTTAAGATTTCTGAAAAAATCTGATTTGTCGCGGAAACTTGGTTTTTGATTATTAAAAAAATAGAGATTATCATAATCGAGTACTTTGAAAACAAAAATTTGAACAATTTATTAATCGCATTATTTTTTATGAATTTTGTTTAAGAAATATCTTTATAAAATGATCTAATATAATTTTTAATTAGAGTCGTAATAGTTCATAGCCTAATTAATATAGTTCATAATCTTAACTAAATTCGATGCCCACACAACACTAATAAGTCGTAGTTCACTCTACAATTCGATTGCATATTTCTCAAATTTTTATGGGAAGTTTATTGAAATATCTCAAACACACAAAGAGACAAAAAATTACAAAGTAACAGAGAACAAGTAAGGAAGGTTCAGTTCGGGTGTAACCGAATATTACATACTCAGCTGAGAGCTTTGGAGACAAAATAAGGGAAAATCACCATTAAGCAAAATGAACCTAGGGTAACCCTGGAATGTGTTTTTATGACATGTGTATCAAATGGATGGTATTAAAGAGTTTTTTAAAAGGGAGTGGGCCATAGTTCTATAGGTGGACGCCATTTCGGGATATCGCCATGAAGGTGGACCAGAGGTCACTCTAGAATGTGCTTGTACGATATGGGTATCAAATTAAAGGTATTAATGAGGGTTTTAAAAGGGAGTGGCCGTTAGTTGTATATGTGAAAGCATTTTCGAGATATCGATGAAAATGTGAACCAGGGTGACCCTGAACATCATCTGTCGGGTACCGCTAATTTATTTATATATGTAATACCAGGAACAGTATTCCTGCCAAGATTCCAAGGGCGTTTTATTTCGCCCTGCAGAACTTTTCCATTTTCTTCTACTTAATATGGTAGGCTTCACACCCATTTTACAAAGTTTTTTCTAAAGTTATATTTTGCGTCAATAAACCAATCCAATTACCATGTCTCATCCCTTTTTTCATATTTGGTATATAATTATGGCATTTTTTTTATTTTTCGTAATTTTCGATATCGAAAAAGTGGGCGTGGTCATAGTCGGATTTCGGCCATTGTTTATACCAAGATAACGTGAGTTCAGATAAGTACGTGAACTCAGTTTAGTGAAGATATATCGATTTTTGCTCAAGTTATCGTGTTAACGGCCGAGCGGAAGGACAGAAGGTCGACTGTGTATAAAAACTGGGCGTGGCTTCAACCGATTTCGCCCATTTTCACAGAAAACAGTTATCGTCATAGAATCTATGTCCCTACCAAATTTCACAAGGATTGGTAAATTTTTGTTCGATTTATGGCATTAAAAGTATTCTAGACGAATAAAATGAAAAAGGGCGGAGCCACGCCCATTTTGAAATTTTCTTTTAGTTTTGTATTTTGTTGCACCATATCATTACTGGAGTGGAATATTGACATAATTTACTTATATACTGTAAAGATATTCAATTTTGTGTTAAAATTAGACTTAAAAAAGAATTTTTTTTTAAAGTGGGCGTGTTAGCACACACATATTAACGTTCCTGCCAAATTTCGTCATGATATCTTCAACGACTGCCAAATTACAGCTTGCAAAACTTTGAAATTACCTTCTTTTAAAAATGGGCGGTGCCACGCCTAATGTCCAACATTTTTCTAATTTTGTGTCATAAGGTCAACCCACCTACCAAGTTTCATCGCTTTAGCCGTCTTTGTTAATGAATTATCGCACTTTTTCGGTTTTTCGAAATTTTCGATATCGAAAAAGTGGGCGTGGTTATGGTCCGATTTCATTCATTTTAAATAGCGATCTGAGATGTGCGCCCAGGAACCCACACACCAAATTTCATCAAGATACCTCAAATTTTACTCAAGTTATCGTGTTTACGGACGGACATGACTAAATGAATTTATTTTTCGCCCAGATCATTTTGATATATAGAAATCTATATCTATCTCGATTAGTTTATGCTGTTACGGATTACCGTTATGCGAACAAAGTTAATATACTCTGTGAGCTCTGCTCAGCTGAGTATAATAATGCAAAAGTTGCCATTTGGACATCATAAGTATAACAGTAAGTAAACTTTGAGCTGATTCCATACATTATGGCGTGTCGTATATGTGGTGTAAAAAGCTTGGGTAAGAATAAATAATACATATGTACATGAGGATTAACTAGAGGCTAAAAATATATATATAAATATATTTATTAGTAGATCAACTCACAAACATTGTTAAACACTGGGTAATATCAATCAACGAGCATTAAAGCTTATGAAAATTAACAACAAGTATTTAAGTGCACCTGGTTGTGTGTGCGTGCCTGGGTAAACATGTGGGTGTTAGTACGTAGTTATGTAGATATGTATGTTCGTGGTCGTTTTATTTTGTATTATCAGCATTTGAACAGCCTCGCACAGCGCATAGTTCAAAAATGAGAAGCGCATCAACTCTTACATAAGTTTGTCAATATAAAAGTTAAATACAAGAATTTATAACCGGAAACGGACCAATCCAAATAAACGCAAATTGCAGCAGGACACACAGCAAACAAATGATGACGTTGTACCGTTAAGTACTTATGTGAGTATGTAGTATGCAGATGAAGAATGTTGTTGTGGTATAGCCACAAATATGTCGCCGCATGATATGCCATACTTACCGTAGATAATCGATTGCCCAAATCGGACGTTCCGGCTGTTTGCCACTCGATGTGGAGCTACTTAGAGTGGCAGCGGTGCGTGGGGTGCCTGTTGCTGTTATAGTTGTCGTCGAGAATCCGTTAGCTGTCACTGTTGTAGCCGGTATCCAAGTGTTGTTGCCACAGCATAACGAACAATAATTTTCAACGGAAGCTGCAGCTGTGTCGGCAGCGGCGTAAGCAACTGCGTCAGCAGCATTACTATCGCTGATGATTTGAGCTTGCAGACGATTACGTCTTGCCAAATTGAATGGTAGAACACGGCGACAATCACTATCGCAGCTAAAACTTTTGGAAAGCATACGATAACGTGACTCGCCATGTTGTAACGGATATTGACCCGTCGTACAACAACATTGATTATTTGAATCCTCGGAAGAGCTCATGATCAACGAGTAGGTTCGAGATTGTGGAAAATGACCAGTGAGAGCACTTAAGTGCGAGAAGTAAAAAGTAATGAATGACATTTCAAAGGTACTAATAATAATGGAAGTTATGGAGATAAAAGCTTAAAAAGAGCCTAAATTATCCAAAAAGAGTGTAGCGGTTAGGTTGGGGTGGAAAGCTGCTTACTCAGGATGAAAGAACTTGACCCTAGAAAGTATAGTTAGTAAATATATCGCTATTTGACCGCTGCGTTGTTGCGGTGGCGTACTCCGCGTTCCACACCGATGGTCCTGTGTTCCAATCCCGGACAAAGCAATACTAAAAATTTTGAAACACGTTTTTCCAATTATCGCATTTGAAATTAAGTAGATAATAGGTCTAAAATCCCAAAAATGTTTTAAAAAAATTACAAAGAGTTTAAACCAATAGCTCGCAATTCTAATCCGGAGCACGCCGACTTCAAGTCTGCCGAACGATTGCACAATTTTTTTTTTATATACAGGTGAAGACTTCTCTGATTTAAAATTGAGATCTTCATTTTAAACCAAATGTAGTTTGGTCATATATTTGGCTCAAGTAACATCAAAATTTTAGAAACAAGTTTTTTCAATTAGAAGAAAATTTTTCTAAGCGAATAGTTGAAAAAAATGAGTGTGGTAAGGAACGAAAGCAAGAGAAATTTTTAAGACATCAATAACTACCGCTGTACCCAGAAGTCCAGGTAGTTCGCTTACTGTGACGGCATATGTAACGACAATCACAATCCCAGTAATAGCTCTCAGAATATTAAACAGCGGTATAAAACACCCTCTAAGTAACGGTAGATGTCGCATATACTGCTACTTGTCGAGCTATGAAACCCGCTCGCTAATCATAACATATGTATAATAGATCACTTCTCTCACTGCTCAGTCACAGTTACGGATAAAAATCACTGTGGCTGAGAAGTCACAGGCAATCGCATTGTTCCTTAAAAATCGTGTGATTTGCCATCCCTAGACATCAGCTTGTATTCAACATCATCACAATTTGCGCTTAACCGCTTAAGCGATTTTGGTTGTTGCGTAAAAAACAAACCGATAACTGACGCCAATTGGGGAACAACAGGGATGATCAAGTGTTCATCATCTACATTTGTCTTTCCCAACTAAATGGATGTGTTCCCTTCCTCTGCTTCCAAACACGGGTGTTAAAAGAAATAATATCTTAGCCGTCCTTCGTACATTCGCGTAACATGGCTTAGACAGCGAAGGCCTTGAACTTTTATGCGCTGCACTATTTTCATATCCGCGTAAAGTTCTTACAGCTCTTTCCATACTCGAAGTCGGTAATTTTTCTCTCGAGCACTTCGGCGAATTTTTCTCTCGAACACTCCAATGACCAGCTCATATTCAGTCAACACCGTGGGAGGATCCGAGCCATACATCAACAGGTAAGATGGGCGTCGCGTAAAGAGTAATTTTTGTTCATCAAGAGAAGACTCTACTTTTCAATTGCCTACTCAGTCCAAAGAAGCATTTGGTGCAAGAATTATTCTCTATTTGATTTCTAACCAGACTTATTTTTGATATTAATGCGCCGATTCTTTCATCGATGATAGCAAGTAGTTCGTCGTTTCCTTATTTACCGCAAAACCAAAGTTTTTACCTCTCTCCAGTTCAAAGGAGGCAAAAATTGCAGCGCATTTGTTCGGGTCTATGATATCAATATCATCAGCAAACGTCAGCAATTAAACTCTCTTAGAATAGATTTTACCACAGCGGATTATATCTGCTGTAGTTTAATCTTCTCCAACATCAAATTAAAAAAGAAGTATGGAGCCGTGTTTGAGTTCGAATGGCTTTAAGAGATTCTCCCTCATCTTAGTGAAGCTGTCCATGTTGCTTTGTAGGAACTCAGCTTCAGACATAGTTCACAAAAAGACGGTTATGTCTATTCTCTTACCATTAGTCGTCTCCAGGATTTGGCGCATCGTGAAAACCTGGTCTAGGGTAAGTTCACCAGAACCATTTAAACGATTATGGTCGTCCAGCAAGGAGCGCTAGTCGCCTTTTCTTTCAATCTACTGGCGCCAACGGATTACACCAAGGGAACTTAAATCGTTTTCCACCTGGTCTTTCCAGCGGAGTGAAGGCCGCCATCTTTTTCTGCTACAATAGGCGTGTTCTCATAAAAATACTTTCTTAGCCTGATCATCATCTTTCATTCGCATAACATGGCCTAGTCAGCGTAGCCTCGGCATTTTAATTCACTGGACTATGTTGCTCGTACAGCTCATCATTAAAACTTCTTTGGTACTCGTCGTTGCCAACGCGTAGAGGTCCGTAAATCGTTCGCAAATTGCGTTTTTATCGCGTGAGAGTTCTTTCATTCTGAGTTAAGATCATTCCAGTCCCACTATTGTTGAAGATGTAACGTCATACTATTGTTCCTGAAAAATGTGCTACTAAATTTTGATGGTCTTAATATATATATTTAATAATTTTTTTTAGTGATTTTATAGCTTATTTTAACAAGCCTTGCGTGTGTTATGTTCATTTATAACATCATTATTAATCTTTTTCATTTACACAATACTTATTTGAATTTAGAAAAAAAAAAATGTATGGCATAGCGATACATTAACTCTGACAAATAGTACTTATAATCAGGGTATTGATAGAATATAAAATACGCTGTGTAAAATATATACAAATTCAATATACGTACATATATCTATATACATATATACATATATATGTGTGAACTAAACAGTTGGTTTATTTCTAAGTTGTGGGTGTTGTTTATGCATAGCAAATTTTCAAACCGAAAATAAATAATAATACCAAATAAAAAACGAATCACCAGGGCAAAGTAGTAAGGTATTCAGTCTATTAGAAATATATGTGGGAGAGAAGAACTTATTACATGGATACATCAGTGAGAATTAGGGCTTTGGTGCACACAGGAATGTACAATAACATACATACATAAATATTGAAAAAACATTTATATATTTAGCATTTACTTACGCTATTTTTTCTGACGGCGAACGCCACGGCACATCATCATCAATTTCATCTTCACTCTCATCACCTTCTTCACCATCATCATTGCCGGGTATGCTAAATGAAGACGAGGTAAACATATCTGGCACGGGTAGTATGGATGGTCGACGACTTCCTGCGTTTATAATTTATTGAAAATAAAAATATATAGATAGTATTACTTCAAAAAAGTTATTGTAAAGAAAAACATTGGAGATATAGCGAATTGCCTTATTACCATGGTACCATACAGAAATCGCAACTAATAGTGTGTAGAATATTAGCAGTCCTATGCATAACTATGCTGATGCTAAATAAATGCACAACAACAATTAAACACGCAGCCACACTTGTGTACATGAACACATCAAACTAAGCCATTTACACACATACATAGAAGGCGACGAAGAATATTTCGTACACATAACCATCAGATTAAAGAAAAGAAATTATCTCACATACACATATGTAGTCATCAGCTAAGAGCAGAAAGGTTTATGCGGCAGTTACTCACGAACGTACGTACCAAAAACGTGTCAGCTGACACGACCTATCTTATGAGTGTGCAATGTAAACGAAAACTCACCGACGTGCAACGCCCGTACGTACGTAGCCCGGAACGTAGAAATCAAAACAATTTTGATTTTTTCCGTAAGAACGTGTCAGCTAATCGCTCTCTCACTAGACAGAGTTGCCTAGTAAACTTTTGTGCGCTAATTTTTGACCGTTTGCAGTTTTATGCAAAAAGACCTAATTAAAGTTTGAAAAATTGTGAAAATAATTCGAAATAATTATGTAAAAGTGCAGATTATAAATATGTAATCTACTTATATTCCTTTAATATTAATTCCAGCCTTTTACAACATCAAAAATTAAATTGGAAAAGTTGATGTTTCCATGAGCATGCATGCAAAATGATCAATGGCAACAGTGCTTATCTGTAAACAATACCCACACAAATATGTTATTATGTACATGTACACAGACGCACACATTGATTCCTACGGGCTTGACGGTTCGGTCAAACGTGTTTCGTACGACAAACGTCCGTACGTACGGCACACGTCGGCGGGTAATTGCCGCTTTACTCACACATGCACTCGCATATGGCTAGAAGAAAAGCATAAACTACAGATATCCATGTATATAGCTAAATAACCAAGCTGCTATCGAACACATGTTCGTAAAACGACTAGACCTCCGAGGTAGCAGAGAGTATAAAAGCAGCACAAGCTGCAGAATCAGTAATCAGTGTGATTTAAACACGCTAGTAGTGGAGTATAATTGAATTTGTGAAGTACTATTCGCAAAGTAGTTTAATAAAGACCATTTTGCAATACTGAATATTGGAGTTATTTATTCGACAGTTCAGCGATTCGAACGTTGGCAGAAGGTGTATAATTTTGTCAGGAATTTCTCAAAATTCGTTACAGTAGCATATCTCCACCAAGAGCTTTAACTGTGAAGTTTTTTAAATCTCATATTTTAACCTGCACTGTCTCCACTATAGTTTAATATGAAGTTTTATTTTTTCGTATTGAAAAAATTACAAAGTGGTGCCACTAGCACCGTTTCAAATATTGTGAAGTTTTTCAGCCACAACAAAATTTTACATTTCGAATTAAATTGAAGTAATCCATCTTGATACATTTTTTGTTGTACTAACGCATGGTCGTGAAAATCCAAACTTGGAAATCTTCAAAAAAGATCTGTCATCTATGTATTTAACAACTGTTCCTACCTTAAAATATTTTCCTATAAAAAATTACATGTCATATGAATTGTAGGTTGCCATATGTGAAATATTTGTAATGATTGAACAAATCTTCTGCGTTTCGAGATTAAATTTTGTATGATAAAACTTATGAGATTTAACGTTAAATCCTTTCAGATGCTTAAATCTCGAATAAAGCTCTAGGTGGAGATATGCTTTAACAGTTCCAAAAGCGAATATTTTAAATTAAAATAATTATTAAATGACCACTCTCTAAATAATTGTTGAATAACGGTACTGGTGGTTTCGGTGTCTCAAAATATCATTCACATCTGTAATGGACGAGTTATCGGATTGTTATCGAGGATTCATGTTCGTGTTATGCATTTCTTTTTGACGAGTTTGTTATCTATTTGTTATCGTTATGTTATTGACTAGGTATAGACGAGTTATCGAATATATGTATATGAATTTGTAGCAAAACGTTATAGATTTTTTACAAAAAAGTTATCAAAAATGTATCGAGCTGTTATCGAAAAGTTATCAAAAAAGCATATATTTCTATTGATCAAAATAATGCTTCTATAATAAACTTATAAATTGTCAATAACAAGTCGATAGCTTTTCGTTAACAGATCGAAAAATCGATAATTTTCGATAACATATAACAAATCGGCAAACTTTCCATAAAAAATCGGTAACTTTGACATTTTTTCCATAAGAAAACGAAATTCAAAAATGAATTTTTGCAAAATGCTGCCAAAACAGTCCGGAATGGACACGAAGTATTCACAAGTTAATACCGAAATCATCTCAAAACAGTTACGGCATAATCACGCTGTAGATGTGCGAATAATGCCGAAATGTTTAACAAAAAAGTCTCGAATTGATCCCAATATGATGATACCCCTTTTCTAGCCTTTTGGAAAATATTTTGTGAAAGGAACATGCAAACTCACAAGAGAGCTGAGAAAAACCAACAGGGCGACATTGTCTTTAGAAAATAAAACGCCATTAATGATAAGTTTACATTATGACAATCCTACTTCGGTAGCGAAGTAAGAGTTAAAAGAAAAAAATCACACAAGTATTATCATACATTATTAAATCTCGAAACTCAGACGGTTTAAGTTAAACCTCCATTAAATCTTCAATCATTATATATATTTCAGGTATGGCAACCTACAATTCATATGTCATGTAATTTTTTGATAGGAAAATATTTAAAGGTTGGAGCAGTTTTTATACTCAGTTGAGCAGAGCTCACAGAGTATATTAAGTTTGATTGCATAACGGGTGGTTGTACAGGTATAAAGGAATCGAGATAGATATAGACTTCCATATATCAAAATCATCAGGATCGAAAAAAAATTTGATTTAGCCATGTCCGTCCGTCCGTCCGTCCGTTAACACGATAACTTGAGTAAATTTTGAGGTATCTTGATGAAATTTAGTATGTAGGTTCCTGAGCACTCATCTCAGATCGCTATTTAAAATGAACGATATCGGACTATAACCACGCCCACTTTTTCGATATCGAATATTTCGAAAAACGGAAAAAGTGCAATAATTAATTACAAAAGACAGATAAAGCGATGAAATTTGGTAGGTGAGTTGAACTTATGACGCAGAATTGAAACTTAGTAATATTTTGGACAATGGGCGTGGCACCGCCCACTTTTAAAAGAAGGTAGTTTAAAATTTTGTAAGCTGTAATTTGGCAGTCGTTGAAGATATCATGATGAAATTTGGCAGGAACGTTACTCCTATTACTGTATGTACGCTTAATAAAAATTAGCAAAATCGGAGAAGGACTGGGTGTGGTAAAAAAAAATTTTTTAAAGTAAAATTTTAACAAAAAATTTAATATCTTTACAGTATATAAGTAAATTATGTCAACATTCAACTCCAGTAATGATATGGTGCAACAAAATACAAAAATAAAAGAAAATTTCAAAATGGGCGTGGCTCCGCCCTTTTTCATTTAATTTGTCTAGGATACTTTTAATGCCATAAGTCGAACAAAAATTTACCAATCCTTTTGAAATTTGGTAGGGGCATAGATTTTATGACGTTAACTGCTTTCTGTGAAAATGGGCGAAATCGGTTGAAGCCACGCCCAGTTTTTATACACGGTCTTCCGTATGTCCTTCCGTATGGCCGTTAACACGATAACTACAGCAAAAATCGACATATCTTTACTGAACTTAGTTCACGTACTTATCTGAACGCACTTTATCTTGGTGTAAAAAATGAACGAGATCCGACTATGACCACGCCCACTTTTTCGATATCGAAAATTCCGAATAATGAAAAAATGCCATAATTCTATACCAAATACGAAAAAAGGGATGAAACATGGTAATTGGATTGGTTTATTGACGCGAAATATAACTTTGGAAAAAACTTTGTAAAATGGTTGTGACACCTACCATATTAAGTAGAAGAAAATGAAAATGTTCTGCAGGGCGAAATAAAAAACCCTTGAAATCTTTGCAGGTATTACATATATAAATAAATTAGCGGTATCCAACAGATGATGTTCTGGGTCACCCTGGTCTACATTTGGTCGATATCTGGCAAACGCCTTCACATATACAACTACCACCACTCCCTTTTAAAACTCTCATTAATACCTTTAATTTGATACCCATATCGTAGAATAATATTCTAGAGTCACCCCAGGTCCACCTTTATGGCGATATCTCGAAAAGGCGTCCACCTAGAGAACTATGCCCCACGCCCTTTTAAAATACTCATTAACACCTTTCATTTGATACCCATATCGTACAAACATATTCTAGAGTCACCCCTGGTCCACCTTTATGGCGATACCTCGAAAAGGCGTCAACCTATAGAACTAAGGCCCACTCCCTTTTAAAATACTCATTAACACCTTTCGTTTGATACACATATTGTACAAACGTATTCTAGAGTCACCCCTGGTCCACCTTTATGGCGATATCTCGAAAAGGCGACCACCTATACAATTACCACCACTCCCTTTTAAAACCCTCACTAATACCTTTAATTTGATACCCATATCGTACAAACACATCCTAGAGTCACCCCTGGTTCACCTTTATGGCTATATTTCGAAACGGCTTCCACCTATAGAACTAAGGCCCACTCCCTTTTAAAATACTCATTAACACCTTTCGTTTGATACCCATATTGTACAAACGCATTCTAGATTCACCCCTGGTCCACCTCTATGGCGATATCTCGAAAAAGCGACCACCTATACAACTACCACCACTCCCTTTTAAAACCCTCATTAATACCTTTAATTTGATACCCATATCATACAAACAAATTCTAGGGTCACCTGGTCCACCTTTATGGCGATATCTCGAAACGGCGTCCACCTATGGAACTAAGGATCACTCCCTTTTAAAATACTCATTAGCACCTTTTTTTTTTATACCCATATTGTACAAACAAATTCTAGGGTCATCCCTGGTCCATCTTTATGGCGATATCTCGAAACGACATCCACCTATGGAACTAAGGCCCACTCCCTTTTAAAATACTCATTAACACCTTTCGTTTGATACCCATATTGTACAAACGCATTCTAGATTCACCCCTGGTCCACCTCTATGGCGATATCTCGAAAAAGCGACCACCTATACAACTACCACCACTCCCTTTTAAAACCCTCATTAATACCTTTAATTTGATACCCATATCATACAAACAAATTCTAGGGTCACCTGGTCCACCTTTATGGCGATACCTCGAAAAGGCGTCAACCTATAGAACTAAGGCCCACTCCCTTTTAAAATACTCATTAACACCTTTCGTTTGATACCCATATTGTACAAACAAATTCTAGGGTCACCCCTGGTCCACCTTTATGGCGATATCTCGAAAAGGCGACCACCTATACAAGTACCACCACTCCCTTTTAAAATACTCATTAGCACCTTTTTTTGATACCCATATTGTACAAACAAATTCTAGAGTCAACCCTGATCCACCTTTATGGCGATATCCCTAAATGGCGACCACCTATAGAACTATAACCCACTCCCTCATAAAATACTCTTTAATGTCTTTCATTTGATACACATGTCATACAAACACATTCCACGGTTTCCCTCGGTTCATTTTCCTACCTGGTTATTTCCCTTATGTTGTCACCATAGCTCTCAACTGAGTATGTAATGTTCGATTACACCTGAACTTAACCTTCCTTACTTGTTTTATTTATGTATGACAGATGCTTATTGAAGATTTTTAAGTTAAAATTTTTATGACCAAATGTGAGTAAAATAATAAAATGTACCAAGATAGAATATTTAGATATATTTTTGCTATGAAATTGTATGTGTTTAATTTAAAAATTAAAAATTTGTTTTTGGCTGAAAAACTTCATAAAAGTTGAAACTGTTCACGTGGCCCCACTTTAAAAATTTTCAATACGTAAAAATAAAACGTCAAATAAAACTATAGTGGAGCCAGTGCAGATTAAAAAGAGATTTATTAAATCTTCCTTCTCAGTTAAAGCTCTATATGGAGATATGCTATTATCATATAAAATTAAATCTCGAGACGGAAAATATTTCAGTTAAATCTTCATAAACTCCTCAATCATTTGTTCAAGCATTACAATATTTCTGATATGGCAACCTTGAATTCATATGTCATGTAATTTTTTGATAAGGAAATATTGTAACGAATAGTAGCAACACTAAGAGGTACTGTCATCTCTAAGCGATGCTAAGCAGTGACTTGCATGTATATCCATAAATCAATCATTATGTATCTACATGAACGAAACAATAATTATGTCTACACATATGTAAGTACACGCAGGGAGAAGCAACGAACAAACTCATGCATATATCTTATCTGAGGTACTCACAAGAGAGAGCAATAATTTGTGCAAGTATTACTCGCGCACATATGAGAAGCAATAAACATAGTTGTGGCAGGTGGTTTTGTAACTGATAACTAACTAGTAAGTTCTGGAATGGAAAAGCCTAGAAGTATGCAACAAGGAAATCAGACAGTATAAAAAGGCGGCAGTAGAGGCGCGAGAGTTTAGTTTCATTGAAGCTATCAATCAGTTTGAATTAAGTACGCTATCTGTCGGGCAATAGTAGAGTTATTTATTGTGAAGTACTTGAAGAAAGGCCATTTTGCATTATTAAATATTGGAGTTATTTATTCAACAGTTTAATGATTCGAACTTAGCAGAAGATTGCAAATAAGAGGATTTGCAGTAAATTCGTTACAATATTTTAAGGTAGGATCAGTTTTTAAATTCACTTATGACAGATTTTTTTCACTATTTTCAAGTTTAGATTTTTATTGTCAGACGTGAGTAAAATAAGAAATGTATCAAAATATAAAATTCTGAATACATTGACAAAATTTTCTTACGACACATAAAAACTGCTAAGATTTATGTTTTCATTCAATTCCATTCGCCTAACACCAACACGCAGAATTTGACAATCTGAACACAGTTAAATTGTTGCTGCAGAGATGGGCCAACCATATAGTTGAGCCTTGCTATTATTTTATACATCGTATACGCATCCACTTACCTCTTCGCTGATTGAGTATATCGGGACAAAGCAAATTTGGATTACATGATTGCGGCAATTCTAAGTGATTACTCGTAGTAAAACCTCCACCGCCATTTCCACCTCCACCACTTCCAGGATAGCCGCCACTACTACTGCCAATATTAAGGCTCATGCCATTTCCACTACTACCACCACCGCCACAACTGCCACCCAACATAGGCGGAACTGTTGTCGTTATTGTGGTAGTTGTTGTAGCTGAGGGTGTTTGCGTTGCATTCATCGATGTAACCGTTGTATCCTTGAGATTCTGCTTTGAATCCGAGATTATCACAGACGTAAAATTATCAGTAGCTAAATAGAAATAAACAATAATTAAATGTGTAGTGAATTGAATTAATTGGGATTTTTTATAGTAGTTAAGATTTTTCTTATTATTTACTTTTGTTCATAAAAACTATGAAAGCGATTGTGTAAATAATATTTTTAATTGCATATTTACAAATATTTGTGAAATATACGAATGTATTCTTAAATTTATTCATATACATTTTTTTAAGTGAAAAGCCTATAAAATAATTTATGATGTATACACACAGATATGCATGAGAAATTAGTATAGAATTAGAAATTATATAAAATTAGTAGCAAAATATTTAAAAGAGGAAAAATATACCTACTTATTGCACACAAACATATTAGCATCAATTAATATGGAAACGAAAAATCGAATGCGTTACTGGAAATGGAAATATTTATGTATGTGAAAGATAATATAAAGTATCAGGAGATTTCAAACGAAGAAGTTAAGGAGAATAAGTAGGTAGAAGGTAAAATGTGGTATGAGTATTAGGGTGACAAAAAAAAATTTTTTTTTTCTACCTTTGGCATAGTAAAAATATTATTCAGGACATCCGAAAAGATAGACTTTAAAAACTTTGACTTTATATTAACATCCTTATATTAGCTTCACCTAGTAGTATAGCGTCATCAATCACAAGACGAACAGACTACATGATTCCCTATCTGCGCTTCGAGGGAGATCTTAAGGCCACAATAGAGGTGGACGGTTGGCGCAAGGGTGCGCAAATGGCGGACGAGGCGATACAGGAGTCCACAGATGGTTCCAAAGTAGTGGGAGGAGTAGGGTCTGCGGATCCTACAGGCTGCCGGATTACTGTAGCGTTTTCCAAGCGGAAATATTAGCCGTAACCAAAGCAGTAGAAACCCTGGACGAGAATAGCTTAAGCTGCAACCGTGTTAACTTTTATATTGACAATCAAGCAGCAATTAAGGCAATAATTTCGCATAGCACAGCATCTAAATGCGTGTTAGAGTGTAAGCAGTGTCTGGATAGAATCGGGACAGGGAGAAGCATACATCTATAATGGGTCCCAGGGCATATTTTTATGTTTTATTTTTATTTATTTATTTATTACGGTCTATAAGACCTAGTTGATGTTAAGTAAATATTTGTTTTATTAAATATTAAGTGTTTTACAATATAAAAATAATTTTACGTTAAACTTATTAATATTTTCACAATCTTCTATTGCAGTAGGTAATTCATTGTACATTTTGTACCCTGTGTTTCTAAAGTATTCTTTGCGAACTCTGTTCTAACTCTAGGCAGTCTTATATTATTGCAGCATCTAGTTCCATAACTATGGATCTCGTGATTATATAGTATTTTATTGCTCGGGTAACTCGCTAACATTCCTAATCTTGCATGATGTATAAATTTCAAAGTGAAGTAACTTACTGACTGTTTTATACTAAGCCAGTTTAACCGATTCAGCATTAAAGTTTTTGATGTTCTTGGGGGACATTTTAATATAAATCGCATTGCCTTGTTTTGTTGTATTTGTAGTCTTTTAATTTGCATATCACTCGCTATCCGCAGATGGGAATGAAAAAGCGGATGAACTAGCTAAAAAGGGCGCATCCCTTGAAGGTTGCTCCGTAGAGGTCCCAATTAGACTGGGCGAGATTAAGCGAAGGCGAGAAGTGCACATGATCGGCCAAGCGGGAAAGCCGTGGGTTCAAGAGCGGTGCTGTAAAGTGTCGAAAATTATGTGTAGGCCTTACAACCTTAGACTAATAAAGTTGCTTCTATCATTAAAAAGAGAGGACTGTAGACTCATGACGGGTATTCTGACTGGACACTGCCTTCTGGCGTCACATGCCTTTAAACTAGGCTTGGTCAGTGATAGCAGTTGTTCTGTGCTCGTGCCCTGCACTTGGCAGGCTAACACTTCAGCTATTAGGAGTGATACAGCTGTCGGATCTAGAAGCAGCAAGTGGCTTAAGTCCTAGGAAGCTTCTAGTATTTGCCAAGAGGACGGAGTTATTTTAAAACATGGGTCCTGGTTTTTGATAGAGTTTTTCAGTTTGGTCGTTAAAGCAAACTTCTGGTAGCACTACGGGCTCAATCAGTCTATGTGAGGTCCTCATGGACCGGCCAGTTCAACATAACCTAACCTAGCTTCACCTGTATGTTTTTTTTTTGGAGGTAACCGACTCCTTTGGACTCGACTTTGACCCGTTGACCGATGAAAATGGAATAATTTGATGGTCGTGTGACATAAGGTCAACGGACACAAGTTAAATTGATCTTATGACTACTTCCAATGGCCATAAGGTCAGTTTTGATTTTGCGCACGTCCAAGGACTGATAACAAAAAAATAATTTGAAAGTGAGGTGCCTTAAATTCAAGGGACGTAAGGTCAATTGACCTCATGCCCATTTCTAATGGCACTAAGGTCAGTCGAAACATTACACTTGTATCAGGAATCAATGACAATGCAATTATTTAATGCCTCAGAGACATACGTTTAACGAAGACAAAGTAAATTATCCTTATAACCACTTTAAGTAGTCACAAGGTCAATTGAAACTTTGCACACGTGTCAAGGACCGGAACAATAATTTGATGGTGGGGATATATAATGTCAACGGACGTAAGGTAAGTTATATTATAGGTATATGAATTGGTCGTAAGGTCAATTGGCCACTGAAAGTGGCCAAAAAGTCAACTGACTTTGTGACTTTGCGAAATTTGGTATATTGTCCATTTAGGAAATTTCCGTTTGACCATGTTGCTATTTTCGAAGAAAACGTTATAACCATATTTTAAATGAATTGAGACCAGCATAACAACAAGAACTACAATTTTTAGTTCGGTTAGCTTCAGAAGTTTGTTTTTTTTAATTTTTTTCTAACTATTATTTATTTTAATGTGCCTCATTGTGACTTTAGTTTTTCCATAAAAGTTGTATGGCGTATCTATATATTGTTACGAATGTTGGCGGCACTAAGGGGTTCTGCCATCTCTAGGCCGATGCTAAGCAGTGACGTGAATTCACATCAATAATTCAATCATTATGTCTACACATACGCGTGCACGCGGCGGAGAAGCAACGCACAAGCATATGCAGATATCTTATATGAAATGCTCCTAAAGGTATGCAATTGTGATTGTGGAAGTGTCGCTCACACATACAAGCGCATGGGGTATGAGCGAAGCTATAAAAATTATACATCTGTAGTTGTAGCTGAGAAATTTATAACTAACTAATAAGTTCTGGAATTAGAAAAGCCTAGAAATATGCAACGAGCAGGTCGGCAGTATAAAAGGGCGACACCAGTGGAGGCGAGAGATCAGTTTCATTTAAGCTATCAATCAGTTTGGTTATTAAGCAAGCTAGTTGCAAAGTATAAGTGTTATTGTGAAGTACTTTAATAAAGGCTATTTTTTCATTATTCAATATTGGAGTTATTTATTCAACAGTTTAGTGATTCGAACTTAGCAGAAGGTTGCAAATAAGAGGATTTGCAGTTAATTCGTTACAATATTTTAAATCAAAATTTAAAAATTTTTATACAACTAATCTTGGACACTACTGAACGTATTAGGCTGTAATTTTCTTTAAATAATGGTAGCTACTTAAAACAAAAACTAGCCCAATACTTTCTGAAATTTTTAAGAATTATGTTTTACGCATAACTTTGCTACGAACGAACACAAATTCAGTGCTGCAGCAGCCGCCGTGGTGTGGCGAGGCCTCGCGCAATCCTGGCCAGATAAGAGTCATATAATTTAACGTTGGAATTTTACTTCGAATAAGTACTAAACGAGTAAAATTAGCAAACAGTCTCTCTGGATTCTTTTTTAGACTAATCAGTTTCCTATAAGAATACGTATAGCTAGTTATTTGGGTTTTAAGGGTTAAAGATCTGTTACACTTTTTATAAAACTTCAAAATTCTCTGTATAATATGAATGTTAAAACTAAAGTCGCGATAAAGAACCTCTTAAAATTACAACACAACATTTACAGGCTTTATTTTTGGATGTTCTGAAAAATAGTTTCACTATAAAAAAGAAAAAATGGTTCTTTTTGGCCCAACCTAATAAGTGATGTTATTAGAATTTAAAAACATAAATGACAATATTGGCATAAATGCATTTCCGCCTTATTTGTAGCCTAAATGATTACGATTTTTATCCCCAGGTGTGCTTGTCATATAACTGTCGTTTTTAATAACAAACTCATTAAAATTTTTAGCTAAAAAAATTATTCCCTTTAGGACCAAAGTGACGTATATGGCACAACAATTTGTCATATCACTTTTGGCCGCACAATATACATTTGCAGTGTGAGTATGGTACGAGCCACACTCTAACATAAAACCAGAATACAATAAAGTAATTTAATCCCAGCGGGCTAAGGGGCTTAGAACATGCCTCGGTAGGTTTATATGTCATAAAATCCAACTAAAATTCGCAGGCTCGAAGGTTCGAGGGGTAAAAAAAAGCATTCCCGGAGGAGGCGAGCTACTAACAGGAGGTGTTAGCACCATGGTGTAATGATATCATATGCGACAAAGGACTGTAGAAATCCGCGACCCTCCCCTGTGGAGATTTTTTCGGCTACAATAATAAAAGATCATTATAAAGCAAATAAAATATAACACTTTGCTTATCCACAGTTTTATTAGCTTCGCTTTTCAAGTAGAAAATTTGTCAAATTTACAATCACCCTGATGTCTTCGAGCGTAACTACTCTATTAAGGGCTCGATGTTACGGCATAAAACATTTATCCCGCACCGGAGTTAAAAAAAGGACGATAAGGGGAGCAGGAATGCCTTAGGCATAATACCTAGCCAGGTCTCAGGCTGAGCAAGGCTGGCTCCTCTCGCTGCTCTCCCCATACTGAGAACATCATACCCAGCAAAAGTTGGTACATCATCACTAGCGCTTTGACACCTACGTGCTAGTGTGCCATAAAGAAGGAAGCAGATGTGTCCACCGAGTGCCAGTACTCCAATCAAGCACCAAGGTATCCTTCAGGGATCTAGTTTTGAAAGCGGGAGGCAACTCCCGGAGAGACTAATTTACACCGGAAGGAAATACATACTGCTGAAGGACCAACGCTAGCGGTAAAATTCCATTGCACCTGAGATATTTCCGACAATTCTTCCACTACTGGTACCTCAAATACCCTATTTGTTGCCCCGTTATTAAACGACTGTGGCTCGATGGCATAGTTCTAACGCAATTGGCTACTTAATTAAGTATTGAAGACCACCATTAGACCCAACGCATGAGTGTTCTTAACTATTGCGTGCACCGTATACGGACAAGCCAGATGTTCCCAACTCTATTGGCGTGGTAAGCAGCTGCTGTTCCGCAACACCATCCCATACATTTTTTCTCTAAGTCTTTTGGTCAAAAAGTCGTTCAAAGTCAAGTATTTAAATATTTTGATATTCAGAGCTTTAAGGCCGTTAGTGAAAGACAAAAACTAAGTTTTTTCTTGTTCTCCTACGCGTTTTGATGTTTTCTACATCTTCTTCAGGGAGCCTGGTATATTTAAAATAAAGCATTTAGTTCAACTCGTAGATGCAGGGCCACGACCAAAGCGAACGACTAACTGAGACGATATGTTAGCAGGTCGTCTAATTGGGGAAAATTGGTGAACAGTTAGTACTTGGTATCCGCTTGTTTGAATCGAATATGAGAGCATCAGGATGGACAATGTATCGCAAACTAATATATATTTCAGTGATATAGATCCCTTATGTTCTCAGTGAATTGCATTACCGTTCAGATGGAGGTCATTTTGGAGGCTTTAAAAAAATCAAGGAAAGATTTTATTGGGCTAAAGATCAAAAGGGAAAAAATCTAGAAGCCATGGGCGGCTAAAGCAGTAAAGATCCGGTGCACCATTTGAGAAGATTACAATGGATGTGAGTGAGCCATTCCCAAGCAACAGCAAACTGCCGAAGGTATAGAGAACTCAAAATCAAGAAGAGGGCATCATTACAGCAGAGTTTGCAAAGAGTTGGGTAGCAAGGTATGGTGCCCAATGGCGTTACACCCAATAATGAACCAATTTATTAGTATAAAGTCATATCTAAACATAAATGTAAATAAGTGAGAGTTGAAACTTCAAAAAAAAAAAAAAAACAGGATATTGCGATGTTTTCTTTTAAGTCTGGGTTTTTCGAAAGCTGTGTCACTATGTAAGTAACTCTCCCCAAGGGCATGTACTTCAGCAAGCAGTCCCACCATTATGGCCTTACGACATACAAATATTTCTCTCCCCTCTTTAGATGTTGCAAACTCACCTCACATGATCTATGCAATCAAAATCATTATCTGTCAAAACACATGCACCACTGATTACTAATGCAAATAAAAGGGAATCGAAGCCACTGCGACTGAATAAAATTAATATAAGAACATGCGCAAATATTTACGATAATAATTATAAAATGTTTTTATTATAGAAAAACATGCAAATTAACTTAGCAAGCAATACAGTTCAGTGCGCTTTGAAAGTTCATGCATCCATCATAGTTATTTAACAGCACGTGGTATAGTTGTTTAACAATTAAGTATGTGCAACATGCAACACGCGTAACGGAAGTGGAAGTAACTACGATGCGTTGACGCTGAAGCGGAGATTAAAGCATCAAAGGGTAAAATATGAATTTTCCGGTTACTTATTTGGTACGCTTTTATGCTTTTATGACATTGTAGTGTTTTGTGCATATACGTGTAGATAATTTTATTTTTCGCATCCAATGCGCTATGCCGAACAATTTCATTTGAATAGGTCATGCAGTGTACTGAATTTTATGGAGCCAGTATACACACGCATTTTGATACGACATGATATCATATCATATCGACATGAAAAATATCGGCATCAATGAGCAATTGTATCGATATGATATCATTAACTTATTGAATCGTAATGATATGATATCGTATCCATACCGATATTTTTCATGTAGATACAATATGGTAGTGATATCATATCGATACTTTTGCTAATTGGTGCCGATATTATTATTGATGGAAAACACTACATTTCTTTCATACTGTCGGTTAACCAAAAACACTTTTTCTCTGGGGTCTTAAATCTATTTTTGAGAATCCTAGGAAAAGAGACTTTTTAGTCGTCCGATGGAGATGCGTAATTAAAACAAATTCTTTATATGTTTTTGTCGGGGAAACAATTAATTCTTTGGAAATTCGAAAATTCGAGAAAATTTTCGAAAAGCTTTCTTTTTAAACTTTTTTGTATTTTTTTAGTATGCCGTTTTTAACTGTATCAATTAAAGTATAACGAAGTCCAAGTAAGTAATATTTGCATTGATTTTTGAAAATTTTCTTTCTGAAGGATGCTGCGGAGCACGCTACCACCACACCTTTCGAATTGAAGTGGTCAAAAATAAAAGCGAATTTGGAGAGATTTATTTTGGTAGACTAAAACTCATGATACAAGAAATGGAGGTAGTTCCATTTAGTGTGACGTTAGCGACTTGGCTTTTGCGGGTACAATGAAAATTTCACCAAAAACAAGCTACCATATTGAAAAATGTTACGAATTTTTCTAATTTTGGTGGATTTCATATTAACGGAAACGACTAAATTACTTTCATAGTTATTTTAAATAAAAAAGAAAAGTGAGCCGCATGCGTTGGAAATATTTTAATACATTGCGTATTCAGCCTAGAAAAGAATGTTTTTAATAAGTTTTTCGAGCTCCGGAAATATGCTTTGGTGGAAGAAACACGGTTTGAAATATACAAAGCAAGGGAATATAGCCTTCTAAGTGTCCGTACATTTGCTCAGAACATGTTTACAAAACATACATGTTTGTCTATTGATTGCCCAAAGGAGGTCCGACACCGCAATTTCTAAAGAGTTTAGCATACTTAAACGCAATTTTTATGAAATTGAATGGTGATAAATTGGCTGCAAGTCCACATTTTTTATTTATGGTATAATTCAAGCGTAGCGCTTGAGGAGGGCATTGTTAAGTTATTTTTATGAAGAACATTTCCCTGTAGCTCTGCAGGTTAGTCCAAGTTATGAAAGGTGTTTTGCCCGTTGTACCAGGGATCACCTTGGGGCAAGGCCGCCTACACACATTCTATGCCCTTTTAGCATTGAAATGGATGTAGCGTCCCACAAAGGTAACACATACCACTTACTGCACACTTTGCAGCTACACTTTTTCTCAACATGCCTTGGGAAATACCCACTGTAGAGGTAAGATAATAGGGCCATGCTAGAACAACAGCATTTTTCGTGTATTTTTTCTATTTCAAGCGGTTCAAGCGGCCATAAATATATGAGTCATTAACCAATGTATGAGGCATTATCCACTATTTTTCAATAAAATTGCATGTATTTTTTTTTTTTTTTTTTTTTTTTTGGTGTTTCATTTATTAAAAAGACCTTGAGTCAGCAGAATCGCCAAATATTGACAAGAACACAGGTCGCAAAAAATCCAATAGTATTAAAATTGCATGTTTTACTGTATTCTGAATAGATATGTATGCACATAAATCATGCTAAAGCATATTACTATTGCCTCAGGTGACCATTTCGTTTTCATTCTGAAGGAAATTTCCATCCCGAAAGACCACAATTTCGCATTAAACAGTAATAGTATGGCAACGCTTCTAGCGAAACAAGAAACATTATGAAACTTCAAAAATCCCCAAATACGTCAAACAATTTTGAGTGGAATTACCTTCTTTTCTATACCATGCTAAAACTCACTGTGGGTAAGTACCATGATACAAAAAAGAAGGTAGTTCCACTCAGAATTTTTTGACGTATTTGGGGATTTTTGAAGTTTCATAATGATTGTTGTTTTGCCAGAAGCGTTGCCATGCCGTTACTGTTTAAGGCGAAATTGTGGGTTTTCGAGACGGAAATTTCCTTTAGGATGAAAACGCAATGGTCATCTGAGACAATAATAATATGCTTTAGCTCGAATTATCTATATATATATCGATTGAGAATAAAGTAAAACATGCAATTTTATTGAAAAATAGTGGCTAATGACTCATATCTTTATGGCAGCTTGACCCCTAAATAGAAAAAAGAATACACAAAAATCCTGTTGTTTTAGCATGGCCCTATTACCATGCCCTCAAGGCATGTTGAGAAAAAATGTACCTCCAAAGTCTGCACATCTATGCCAATGCTAAAAGGACACAGAATGTGTATAGGCGTGGCTGCCCCAAGGTTACCCCTGGTACAACTGGCAAAAACACTCTCATAACTATTGGCTAACCTGCAGAGCTACAGGGTAATGTTCTCCCCAAAAAAGTGGTTTGACAATTCCCTCATAAAGCGCAACACTTGCATTATACAATAAAGAAAAAATAAAAAATGTGGACTTGTAGCCAATTTATCAAGGAATTGCGGTGTCGGTTTATAAGGACCTCCTTTGAGCAAGCAATTGACAAACGTGTATGTTTTGTCAAAATATTCTGAGCAAAAGAACGGACACTAAAGAAGGCTATATTCCCTTGCCTTGCATACTTCGATCCATGTGTCTTCCATCATAACGATTTTCGGGAGCTCGAAAAACTTATTAAAAACCTTCTTTTCTAGGCTAATATTTCGTATTAAAATATTTCCAAGGCATGGGACTTATTTTATCTCTTTTTTATTTAAAATAGCTGTGAAAGTAATTTAGCCGTATTCGCTAATATGAAATCCATCAAAATTAGAAAAATTCGTAAAATTTTTCCATCTGGTAGCTTGTTTTTGGTGATATTGTCATTGTCCCCGCAAAAGTCAAGTGGCTAATGTCACACTAAATGGAACTACCTCCATTTTTTGTATCATGGTAAGTACTGTACAGAAGTATTGTACCCAGAGTGGCATAGCCATAAATGTCAGTGCAAATTATTTATTCGGATTGTCTGCCGTTTTTATGTTTTTTTTTTGCGTCAAATAAAGAAAAAAAAAAATTACAAGTTTTCTTAAAGGAATATTTTGAGAACATATTTTATTTTCTCGCTCACATTACAAATTAGCGTAATTTTTCGCATAACATGAAGCTAGATTTTGCAGAAAAGCAAAAACCAAATTTTCGTCACCTCAAGGAAAGGATGTACGATCAGTTCGAATTTTAAAAATAAAGGTAAATTTGTATTACATATGTACATACATGTATGTATTTCTGGCTTAGATCGGTTGTAACTAATGCTCGTGATTTTTCCTTTTTTGGTCAAATTTGGTGCCTGACAAATTTCCGATTAGTAAGCAAATACTCCTCGTATTCCCGCAGACTGCGCCAGCGCTGTATCTTAAGTCAGAGCGAAACGTTTAAACGGAGGTCAACTTCCATTTATTATTAGTATTAACTAGAGTAAGATAGTCTTTTAGCATAAAATTAGTTAGTTGCGCTAGTTTATTTAGATCGCATTTCGATTGTGCCCTCAATGGTGGTTAGTGGTGCAGAAAAAAAAATAGCTTGCCTTGCCTAGAGATCTAGAAATGGTAAAAAAGGCACATTTTTTTTCAGCACTTTTACTATCACTCGAGCCTTGGCCACCTTTTACGGGTTTAGCTTGGCATCATTTTCTTGTTGTTTATTATGAGAGTCCATATTAATTTTAAGAAAAATTTTAATTGTTATGTAAAGAGAAAGTAAACATATTTTAATGTTTAAATAAAAGTTTGTAAAAATACCTAGCCAACGGTATTCATGGTGTACAAAATAAGTGCGATATCTTATTCGTCAACTGCCTCATGGGATCATTGTGGATAAGGCAAGTGTGATATCTTCTGCACAGAATTACAAATAGAATGGATCACCTGATTTTAAGAGTGACTATCGTGATCTCGTTCTGTATCTATTTCTATCACGCGCTGAAAATAGCCGACCGTGTGCGTGGCCATATTGAACATCCTGTCAAAACGCTGCCAAAATGCTAAAAAGCAGCCATCTGGAACATCTGGTCAGGCTGTTCACGGATAAGACATCAGTCTTGTTTTATCCAAAATGCATGGGATGTAGGGCTACTTTATAGAGTTTTGACATCATTTTGACAGTATGATCAATATGGCGACGCACAATGTCGGCTATCTTCAGCGGCTGATAAAAAGATATACAGAATGATATCACGATAGTCACTCTTAAAATCAGATGATCCATTCTATTTGTAATTTTGACGTCTAGGCAGACAACATCACAACTGTCTTATCTAACACGATTTTTCTTGTTATTAAGCCACCGTGCAACGGTGGTAGGTTACTTGCTGTGTTGCCCGGCTAGTTTGAAATCCGGACCCAAGTATATTGGTAGTTTTTGATTCCTAATGGGGTGTCGATAAGATGCTTTGACGGAGCAGAGTATATGAATGACTGAACACTTACACACCATGACCTAGCCAGGAAAGTCTGTTGGCCTCTTATTTGTTGCACTGTGTACACATGTATGTATATGCTGAAAGTTCTGGCTGAAAAAAAAAAAATATATATCTGACGATAGCGGAAAATTTTTTAATAATCAGCATTATTCTTGCATGACTTGGCGTCGGCCGTGATGTGATGGTAGCGTGCTCAGTCTATCACACCGAAGATCCTGGGTTCACGCCCTGGGCAAAGCAACATCAATTTTTTACAAATAGTAGACCATTTTTCTAATCGATCTCGGCCCTCGGCAATCTTTGGCAAGTACTGTGAGTATATTTCTGCAATGAAAAGCTCTCAGTGCAAAGTCATCTGCCTTGCAGATTCCGTTCGGAGTCGGCATAAAACAAGTAGGTCCCGTCCCGCCAATTCGTAGGAAAAACTAAAAGGAGCACGACGCAAACTTGAAGAGAAGCTCGGTCTAAAATCTCTTCGGAGGTTATCGTGAATTACATTTATTTATTTTTTTAAATGTAGGCTATTTCGATGTGTTCTGGGTATTTGAAATCATTTCACAGAAAGGCGAAGAAGCCAAGGCGCCAATGCATAATTTCTATCTTATTCAAGACACATTTTTTCGCCTTTGTATGAAGGCTTGAGAAGGCAAAACCCATTTGCAAAGGACAACCAATATCACAACAATAGAAAATCTCGTGGTATATTAAAGCACCGCAGTTTAGATCTGTTGATAAAACTATCTTCTCGAGCATATAATGGAAAAAATCGAGCGACGAAAAGTCGACATGTATAAAGTCTTATATTTCTTCTTCTTATAGCGGTTTGTACATTTCTCGAAGGTTATAGGGAGTGCTATAGATACTGATGGTCCTTTTCGGGCTATAGATCCGTTAGCTTTCGGTAACAGGCACCATTAAGATACTACACCGTACATCTCGGTCACGATTTAATATGACCACATGGCACATTCTATCGCAGATGTCTTTCCTTCACAAAGGAAAAGGAAAACGGATTTATACTTACAAATTAATTACTAGCCACATACTTTATGTATTTTTTTCTTACATGTAAACAAATCCATAACAACTGAAAAGGCAAGAACGGAGGAGTGTACGTAACACTTGTTTTTATTATTACGTATAAAAGAGAGTAAAATACATACAAACATACAAGTGAAGATAATACAAGCGTCTTAAAAATTTCCTAGTAAAAAAAATCTTTTAAATTAAACTACTCGATTGTTTGATTGACAAAAATATTTTTCTGGCAAAAAATAGCTCCCAGTTGAGCATTATTCGAAGATACTTGATATTTTGGTGACGTGCAATAGTGTCAATGGAACTAACGTCAATTGACATTAATGCGTTTTTGAGTGCTTAGATCAATGACACTAATTCCAAATCCGAAAGAGAACTTATGTAAATTGACGTAAGTACGCTTTGGGACTATTTAACACCGCCCACGCAAAAAGTAGCTGGGAGTAATAAGACTATGATTTGCGTTGCGGTTGTTAGTCAAAATCGGGCGCAGAGCTGGCTAAATTTAATTTTTTTTATTTGTTTTAATGTCTATAATTTCTGAAAAGTGCCCCAGTCGAAAATTTGGAATAAACGATAGCGCGATTTTTAATTCCGATTTTTCTTTTTATATTACGATACAGTAGTAATATATTTTTCGAACGAATTCCAAAAATTAAAAAAAAAACGTCGTACCGGAAAATTTGGAACAAAAAATTGTGCGATTTTTAACTAAAACTTTTCTATTCATTCCAAATTTTCGTCTGCGGCGCTTTTTACGTTTAAAAATTAAATTATAAAAAAAATTGTATCCTATTGTCTCTTGTCTTGTATCTTGACAAAAAAATATTTGGGATTCGAATTTGTGCGACTTTTATTCTAAAGATCGGTGATGGAGTCCATAAGAAGACGTAAATTCGCTTTTGCAAAAGGAACTACTGTCAAATCGGAGAAAAGTTTTTCTGACATTAAATCGTTTTCGAAAAGAGAACTAATGTCATTGACGTTGATTCCAGCATGATTCTGACGTTAATTCTCTTTTGGAATTAATATCGTTGACATTCGAAAGCGTTTTAATCTCACATTGACGCTATTTCCATTGACACTATTGCATGTCACCTGATAGTTATGATATTTATTTTAATTTATTTTATTTAGTTTTAACTTACTTTATTTTATTTTTTCTTATTTTTTTATTTTATTTTATTTTATACTTTGTTTTATTTAATTTAATTTAATTTAGTTTAATTTAATTTAATTTAATTTAACTTAATTTAATTTAATTAAATTTAATCTACTTAAATTAAATTAAATTAAAGTTAATTTTATTAAATTTGTTTTTTTTTGTATTTAATGTAATTTAATTTAATGTAATTTTATTTTATTTTGTTTTATTTTATTTCGTTTTATTTTATTTTATTTTATTAAATTTTATTTAAATTAATTTAATTTTATTTGATTTTATTTTGTTTTATTCTATTTAATTTTAATGTATTTCGTGTTATTTTATTTTATTTGTTTATTTCATTTTATTTCATCTTTTACTTTTTCAGTCGAATTATTTTAATATTATTATTTTTTTTTTTGTATTTTATCTTATTCCATTGATTTTATTTCTTAAATTCTTTTATTTTATTTTATCAACTAAGCGAACATTTTTTTTGACCTCATAACAGCATGCAAATCGAACTACATACTCTACTTTCTACTCTATGGGAAGGGAGTACTTTTTGGTTAGTAACTGTTGATCTTTTGACATTGATGATGATCGGTGAATTGCGGAGGGATGTGAAAGGTGTGAATGCGATAGCGGAAATATAGAGTGAGATCCGGTAACAGAAAAACTTTGGGGCTGACTTTAATTTTATTTAGGTGTGGAGTTGTATTATTGACATAGTGGGGTGATTCATGCATTTCGGGAGCTTGGTAAGGAAATTTTAGACTTTTGAAACCAAGCAGAGAAATTGATTTCTTAATACCTGCTATTAGTTTAGAAAATTCAACTAATTAAACATTTGTCGGTTCAAAGGTGAGCCTGAATAATATATATGTAGTTTTTAGGATTTTAAGGGGCACGATAATGGTAAGCTGGCAGAAGCTAATTAAATAGAAAGGAGGGGATACAAACGTGCATACAAGCGAATTAACGAGCAAGCGCATGGTCGACGGTCTGAGCGAGCAATTTGAGATATCAAAATACCTATATAAGGAATAGACATGAATTTTATAGTAGATTGTTATTATCAAAGCACACTCACGCACGAATAGAGTCGTTAAATCGCTGTCACTATATGGCATATGCCTTTCTATAAGGGGCGTATAACCGTCAATTTGTCCCCTACCAACCGAGTCCAAACTCGGACTATGGGGAACGCGAACACAAACTGACGGCACCGGTGCCGTACGTATGATTGATGTTGATGTAGTACTACACGTAATGATGGTGGTTGCTGGTTTTGTGGTTGATATTGTTGTTATTGTAGTAGTTGTGGTTGTTGTTAATGCATTCAAATTCATAATGGTGCTATTCGTGGTTATGGTTGTATTATTGTTGTTTATCGTTGTTGTGCTAACTAAATATAATGGTATGAATGCATTACACACAAACATATACATTTGCATATAAATAAATTATAAATAAACTTAGTTTATACATATCTGTGGGATATTAGTTTGCTAGGTTAGTAGTTTCTAGCTAAAGCAAAATTTAGTTAATTTGTTTTTGTTTATTTCCTGTTTTCGATTATTTTCTTTAATTGTGGGAAATGCCACATATTTTAGGGCGGTATTTGATACATTTTAGTATTTTTCATTTGTGAGAACTACTGCACCCGAAATTATGCAGCATTTTTAAGTTTGTTTAGTGAAGTATGAAATCAGCTAAAAATATACACTGAAAATAACACTTCGGTTTGTCGAAAACCAAAATTTAAAAGGTTGGTGAATTTTTTCACCAATAAATTGCAAAATCATCACCTAGCTTAAGAAAGAGTTTCTGTTTTTTTTTGCATTTTTGATCTATGAAAAGGTGGCTTATGACTCAAAAAAATTTTTTCCACCTTTTTTCCTAAATGTAGAGAAAGAAGAGCACAAATGAAAGACGATGAAGCCTTTGGTTCCTTCGATATCACTTTGGTGGCTGGTGAAGCATCCTCCAATTTTTTTGATAGCATTTTTTTCGATGGCAATGGAGCAAAAATATCGGTGAGAAACTGGTTTGTGCTTTGCTTTTTGGGCATGACTGTTCATAATGCAAAAGAAAAACTACTAAGAAACTGAAGAAATGCATTGTTTTCTTTAACAGCTGTTTCTCGCAATTTCTTTTTTGAGTCATAAGCCACTTTTTCATAGACCGGGTCACATATATGTTAATTTATTTTATCATATTTAAACTATTTTCTTCTACTTTATTAAAAGGAACCACTTGTGTGTGAGCCATATGAAATTAAGCACATGCACTGAAAGAAATTGTGCTAGAAAAATTAACAAACCGGTTCTATTGTTCCTGACTTAACAGAGATTCGGTGAAACTGATCGAATTATGGTTAATTCGACCGAGTTCTATGTCAAGCGAACAAATTAGTTTAGTCATTTCAAAAGAAGAGAAATTGTAGCTCTTAAGTTAACAAAATTTTGTAGAATTGACACATTCCTAATCAATCTAACTAATTTTTCTGTTAACACAACTAATCTTACAGGTCATTTCAACGGAGATCAACTGTCAATACATGAGCAAATTTCAAAGAGTGTTTAACGCTCACTGCGCTCTCTACTTTGTACTTATGATGATGGTGCCTTTGTTAAAAAAAAAAAACACCAAAATAAGAAAACCATCAAATCGAGAGAACACACAAAATGGAGAAAACAATAAAAAAATGAGCTGAGCTGCAACTGAAAGAATTGAGAATCAGTTTTGTTACTACTATTTTCATTTCTATATTCATATATATGTATATGTCGCAAGCAAAGATGACTTGATACGAAACTCTCTAATTTTTTGCGCTCTCAC